>NW_004955434.1:14527051-14534620 GCF_000276665.1 Chinchilla lanigera
TCTAATTTTGTATATATGATATTAGGTTAAAATATCTGAAGGATTGATTCCACGGATAACAACATAAACTTTCCAACTAAAAACTCCTGGCAAACTTTCTGTATATGCACTCTTTTTCTTCACAATTATATAATTTAACTAAGATTTAACATACTGATTACCTTAAAATTATTATACACAAGTGCTACCAAAATAAATTTTATTCAGCAATTTCCTTGCATAAATTTTAAATTCTCACCTCTTTTATTTCCATTTCCTTCTTGTCAAAATTTCTTTCTTTAATTTTTGTTTCTTGATTTCCCTCTCTTTTGTTCTTATATTTTCTTTTCACACTTTATTAGTTGTTTTTCCTTTTCTTTTACCACTTTATGTCAGAAAACTATTTTTTACAAATCATGATGTTAAATTTTGAGGTTTTCCAATGTCTATTAGTATGGAGTTTGCCCTGGAGGTGCTTACTGTCTTGTAAGAGAGATGGCATACGCACAAATTTGATATAATATACATTACAGGTGATAAGTGCCATGAGAAAATCACTGATCAAGAATTTTCCACAACATTTCTAATCGTAACTTCTGAATCAACTATTTACTATACTATTTGACTTGTTCAGTTTTTATGTACTTTTACTAAGAATTCCATCCATTGTGATAATTGAAAATTACCTAAATGCTGTTAAGACATAAAAAGCTACAGAAGTGATAAGACTGGGGAATTGAATATCAATGTTTGATCTCTAAGAGGTAATGCTCTCATCTGAACTTATGAAAATTCCAACCAGAAGGAATTCAAGTTCAGAGGTTATTGTGGTAGTGAAATAGAAGAACATAAATAAATGACTTAACATATCCCAGGAAGAGAGAACAATGTCAGTGTTGATTTAAATTATAAATGTGAAACAGGGTTATTGTGCTTCCCTCTTTTTATTCTTTCTCATCCAAAGGCAGCACTCCTCAAGAGAGTGAGGATGAATGACATGGCTAAGCAAGGACCCACAACTTAAATTTAGCTGTGGTCAGGATCTGAAGAGATTGTTCTGATGGACAGAACACTGTTCCC
This sequence comes from Chinchilla lanigera, assembly GCF_000276665.1. Taxonomy (NCBI): domain Eukaryota; kingdom Metazoa; phylum Chordata; class Mammalia; order Rodentia; family Chinchillidae; genus Chinchilla; species Chinchilla lanigera. Next base: position 14,528,111 of record NW_004955434.1, read on the forward strand.
CTCCTCTGCTTCTTGCTACCATGAACTAAGGAACTTTGCTCCACATCCCATTTCACCATGATGCTTCTACCTTGGAGCTGGTGGCCATGGACTGAACACCTTTAAAATGTGAACCAATTTAATCATTTCCTTCTTTAAATTATGAGTGCTGGATATTGTATCCAGCAGTAGGAAAACCCGACTAACACAATCTGCATACTTATGCTCACACACTTAAGAAACTCTAGTTTCTTAAGAAAAATTAAGTTGAATTTCTCTGCTTTGCTAACCATGTGAGAACTTCCACAGATAGGAAGGAAACTTTTCTATAAAAATTCTTAGATAGAATAATGTTTTTGAGAATACTTTAAGTCTCTCCATTAATTGAAAAAATGGGTTGCTCTTTCTGCTCTTTCTACGTTCATTTGTGTTTCGTTTCACGCCTGCTCTGATAGGCTGCACAATTATTTTGAGTGCACACAGTGCATGTTGTGCATAGCAAAATACATAGATGGGACAGTCCTCTTTGTTCTTTCTTATTTCCTGCATTTATTTCAGTAAAAAGGTGAGGAAGTGTACAATCAAATTACAAATTCAATAAAAAACTTGTTTGTTAACTGAATGAGAACACTTAGGCTAAAGGTGGCTGCTGAAAGTTTCTCTTTAAAGTTTTAGGTATCTAAGTAGTAAAGGAAAGTATTCCACTAGATAACCACTGTTTTTAAATTTAATGTAATTGAGAAATATCTGTGTCAATGACATATAGATAAGAAAAAGCTGTCATGTTCAATGTAAAGAGAACTCATTTTCAGTATAAATGAAAGTTTTTAAAGAAATTAACCCATGACAAAATAAAAACATTACAAATGTGCATGTACACCCTTATAAATATTAGACATTTGTGCAGCACGAGCAAAAGAGCACTTCTATCACCATTCTTCAAGGATAATCAAATTTAGAAGAATCACCATGATAAATTCTAATTTCTTTATACCCATATCATTCCATGCCTACTGGAAAGGAAGATAGGAAACGAAGAAGAAACAAGTGAAATAATATTTTTGCAGTCTTCTTTCCTTTTTTCTCCTCAATACATTTGAGGACATATGTAGGTTGAACAAATACTACAGCAAAGTAAAAAAAAAATAAACTTTTATCATGAAGGCACCACCAGTTTGAGATGATTTGTGTACTCCAGGGGCCTGAAGTAGTGACTCACCTGAAATTCACATTCCTCTAGGAAAGGTATTGACACTCTTCTTATTATTCTCTGGTAGAAAATATTCCATAAATTTTCATACATACAGCTACATCTCTCCCATGCATTCCTAAAGAGCATTTCCAAATACTCAAGTGAGTGGCACTGTTTGTATATTGTTAGGTCTCATATGCCTACACTTTGTTGGTAGAGAAAAACACAGAAAATGGAGGTCCTTCAACAAGGTTGGAGGCTCAATTCTACTAGTTATCTACCAAATAAAACACCTAGTGGCACATCCTCTCCGTTTATCCAGAATTACATGCACAGAAGTTTTAATTTTTAAATCTCAATTCCACAGAGGGATTTTTTAAATATAGCTGGGCATATGTACACAAGAGAAGGAAAAACATAAAATAGCAAAATCCATATTCTTTAATTCAAATGTTAAAGGAAATACCACTGGTGCAGTAAAAAATGCCCACATACTTGACACACCAAGAAGTGTGAGAAGTGAAGCAGGTGCTGAGGAAAAATAGTAAAGAAAAAAACCATGATTCCTAAAATGAAATATTCTCTTTTAAGTTTTTGACATCTTATTTATTTCTCTATCATAAAATTATAACAGGCATCACATGCATCACTGAAAAATATTTTCAGGAGAAACCCGAGGGTATTATACATTGTGACTTATAGAAACTGTTAAAAAATTCAGCACTGGAAATATTTTTAAGTAAATTATAATAAATAAATGACTGAAAATCTGTTGTCCATTTTTAATAATTTTTGAACCAAGAACATTATAGAAATTAGTTAGTGAGGGCAAGAGGTAAGTTTATAAGAATTATGAAATAACTGAAATTCATGGTCTAGCCAACCTAGTTTTACATTACTGCTGTGTAGCCAGATGTTATTTACTCATAACAGAATTTCTGAAGGAAACTGTAGCTTAAATGAGGGTTAGATCTTAGGAAGAACACTCGATGAATCATTGCCAAATAAACTATGCGTTATTTGATGATCCTGACTTACCACAGACAGTATTTTTCTTGCATAGCTATTTTCCCAATATAGTATTACTGTGCTGTCCTGATACTAATAATTGACTCATTTTGTATCTGAATTTCAAATGTAACTCAGTACCTGGTACTTTTATTTGCTCTATGCCTCAGGTAACAAGATATCTTAAATACTTAAAGGATTTGGAAATACCACATGAAACAATTCAGTTCTTATGGTCTGTCTCAAACACTTTAACTCTCCTTTTTCCTCTACCCAGAACTTATTTCCCATATTTTCTGTCTGTATTTCATTCTCGTGTTTTTAATATACAGCATGTTTTGTAGTTTTATGGTTCCCTACATATAATAAAAGTAAAGCAGAGCTAGTTTTGATCATGATCTATCACTGGCTAATCAGCCTCTAGTTTCTAAGTCCCACAGTCCACTGTCTTCTCAATAGACACTGAGAAGCAGCCTCCGAAAGACTTATATGTCGAGCAAGGCAATGGAGTAGCATGCTTACTTAAGCTACAGTAAGAAATCATGTCTTGAAAGAGTATTAACCTATAAATTGATGTTTGCACAATTAATTGAAAATACAAGAACAGAAAATTAACCCCACTGTAAATATCTAATTTTTCAACACATATATACACGCATAAAAAGATAAGCTCTCATATGTGAAACAAAGAAAAAAATACAAAATATTCCCCAGGATAGCTGTTGCTTTAAGTATAATTAAATTTATTTTTACTACATTTTCTCACTTGTCCAATGTATCTACAGTCTGAATAATTTACATAAAAATTATTAACATCAAAAACAGATGAGTGAAATAAACACACGTTCCTAAGAGTTTATGGATGCTAAGTGGTTGTTTAGTTACTCAGTAGGTTAACAAGTATTTTTTACATATTAACGGAAAGTTGGGTGGTCTGGAGAGCACTGGGAACTTGGTCTTGCATTTTGAAGGACGACTGCAAAGATAATGCATAAGTACATCAAGGAAAATATATAAGAAAAATTGACATGTTTAAGAATTTGGAATTATTTTTTCATATGATGTCCATGTTCCCCAAAGATATCAACAGGTTTTCTGACTGGTAAGTTTGAATTCTAACACCAAAAGGAAATGTTGGAAACCCAGAAAAATGTTTAAGTTCCTCTAAGGTAATTAATTTTGTAAAGATTTCATCATTTGTATTCAACCTTCCCAGATATATTCATAGTCATCTTCCAGAATTTATGGAGTTTTATTCCCTAGACAACTCTTTTTAACATTTGTTAGAAATTCATTTTAAAGATTATTTTGTATCTTTGAGTGATGATTGTGGCTGTTGCTCTTTGTGTAGCTATGGAGTAGTATGATTATGATTCCTCTTTCACAGAGAAATTCATTTTATACTTAACATTTTTGTATATAATCTCTAACTAAAATCTATTTCTCCTTTCTCATGTATTTTTTCTATTGAACTTCTTACTTTCTATGAAAATAATATGTTTGACTTTACCCAAGTCTTTCAATTAAAACCTATAACCCAAGGTGAATGGGTCATCATGCTTGTCAATACTTCTTTTAAATATAACTTGAATCTATATATTGATCTTTATTTCTACTACAACTTTTTTTGTTTGTTTGTTTGTTTTGTTTTTCTCCGGTACCGGGAACCGAACTCACGACCTTGCTCATGCCAGGCAGGCGCTTTTGCTGCTGAGCTAAATCCCCAGCCCCCTCTACTACAACTTTTTAATCATCATTGTTCTAGGCTTAGATTATTTAATTACTTAAAAACTACCCTCTCTGCCTATTGATTTGTTCTTCATATGTGAAAGTATTTCAAAAGCTATTACCTGATTAATCTTTTGAAAGAATGTATTTATAAGCAATTACACCATCAAATTGTCCAAGCAAAATTAAAGATTGTAGTACTTAATGATAAAAATAATTTCCAAAATACTATTTTCAAAATCCAAGATATCTTTTTCTTACGGTAGTGTATGCCTTATACAGAAGATCTTTTTCTCAATCTGATAGAACACATCCATGACAATCCAACAAGCATCATACTAAGTGGTAAAGAACTGAAAGCTTTCACTCGAAAATTAGGAACAAGATAAGAACACCCCCAACACCACTCCTGTTTAACTTAGTACTGAACAGGTGTCATATTAAAGCTCTGTATCAGATACCTATAAAGAAGTCAGTGATAGCTATAATAAAAAACATGGAATTTTAATTCTAAAGTCTATTACTTGATGTAATTAAGATCACATTGAATTTTGATTACCAAGTGTGAATATTTGGACATTGTATTTTTGAAAAAAAATGAGGAATACCTAAAATGAGACATCACATGGCAAACAGCTATTTTTGAAATATGAGTTTAATTTATGTGATATGGCCTTAGATTTATAACATACTGAAATATTCTTGCACTGCCAATTTTCAGATCACACTCGTTAAAATGAGAAAAGTACAGCTGGTCATAGTTACTTTCTTGTTAACTGAGAAAATTATTTTTTACACTATCCTCATGTTGTGTAATCCAGATTTGAGCTTAGAGAGAAGGCCTTCCCTCATTGCTCTTCTCCTGTGTACTAGCTTAGGGGTTGACAGATATTTCCACTACAGCTGAGAACACAGGACGAGAGGGAAGGAGTAAGGGCTAAATATGGAGGAGACTATACCTTGAAAGAATGTGAGTATCACCCTAGGAAGCAGGATTTTACCCAGAAGTCATTCAAGGTCTTGAGCAGAATGATGTGACTAACACTGATATCCTATGACACTACTGCTTTGTCTACTCAAGTGAGAATTTTAAGATAATTCTCGCACCAGGAGAGCTTTCTTCTCCTTTTTATTAAACATCAATGGTGAAGCTTCATTCTCTGTCATTTCCATAAGAAATCCTGTCACATTTTCTCACAGTAAAGGAGCTGTTACATTCCTCCATGTCATTCTATAAATACTTTCTTTTGACAAGCAGTTACCTATGTAAAGAATAGAAGTTCCTTTTTACTCAGGCAAGTACACTAAAATCCTGCAATCTTTAATCTGATCATATAAGATACATTTGATAGTTTAGATTTAGCATCAGTATGACAAGTAGTGCATCCTGAAATAAAAAGAGTGATTGGGTTTGTGAAACTGTATTCTATAGAGATCTCCTCTATTTACGAGTTATGAAGAAAGCATGTTCAGTTTTCAAGATGTATTCACTTCAGGATATCTGAGTGACTTGTTTCTACTTCCTTTCCCTCTTACACACGGATAGGCATTCAGCACTTTGCTTCTTTCTGAAGTGCATATACAATGAAAAGAAGCAACACTCAAACCAGGGCACTCATTCTACTTTTTCCTGTTGTCTCTAAAGAATCATGAGAGAGGATCTTGGCATTTAAGTCTACAGATTTTCTTTTGTTTGTAGGTACCAGGAATCGAACTCAAGACCTTGCACTTGCCAAGCTGGCGCTTGCCCCGCTGAGCTATAACCCCAGCCCAGATCTTGTCAGTTAAAAATTAACATCTGTGGTTTTGTTTTACTATGGTTTTGGCACTTTTCATCTCCATGGAACTAAACGAATTGTCTTCAAATATTCCTAGAAATCAGTTATTTTCCATCTAAAAAATATTAGTTGTATATTTAAAATATCATAATTTGGTATCTAGAAAATACCAGGGAAACTTTTATTAAATAAAATTAAATACCCAAAAGCAATTCAGGTTGCTTCAGCAATTCATTTTCCTTTCAAAACTGTCGTAAAGTCAGTTACTAAGAATATTGTGTGTTAGACTTAAGATTCTTGCACAAATTTTGATAAATATTACAGATTCACTTAACTGTCCACATTCAGTTTAGTATAGTAGAAATTGAGAGATTCATCAACTAATTTCATCATAATTAGAAAATCTATACAAAATGCACTTATCCTTATAGCTACCATCTTACTGTGTCATATTAAGTCAATGAGCAAAGTATAAGGAACAGCATTACATCCATGGATATACTAGCTCACACTAGTTAGTAAAATTCAAAGGTTGCTTTAAGGTAGAGAATAATGAAAAAAATATTAAAGACAAGAAGTTGAAAAAGAGAGCAATGAAAAGAAATTTGAAAAGAGAAATGAAAACAAATAATGAGATCAAAATTAAGAAAAATTTAATTTTAATTTTTAATAAAATCAAAAAATAAATAAATAAAATTATAATTTTTAATAAATCCTGCAATCTTTAATTTGATCATATAAGATACATTTGATAGTTTAGATTTAGCATCAGTATGACAAGTAGTGCATGCTGAAATAAAAAGAGTGATTGGGTTTGTGAAACTG
>NW_004955434.1:14534720-14609346 GCF_000276665.1 Chinchilla lanigera
AACCTTGTGCTTGCCAGGCGGGTGCTTTGTTCCTCATTAATTGTAGTAATATTTTAGAGTTCTTGTGAGCTTTACCTGCCACAGAATAGGTAAATGATGCTTCAGAATAAATATAGGTTTCTTTCTTTCCTCTCAAAATCAGTTTTATGACCACATCTGTGAGCAAAATTTATGCTATGCTTGAGAAAATGTCTGTTATGAAGCTATTTATACTTTTATACTAGTTCTCTCTTCACAGTCTGAACACTGTGCTTGAACGGATAAGGAAACCATTGATATCCATCCCTAGTTACTTTTTGTTACACTTTTTGTCTTCTCAGACAGCAAGTCCATGGTCTGCCAGGGAAGTGTGCTCCCCAGAAGGCTATCCATTTGTGGTTTGATGCAGCATCCTATTTCTCATTGGAATAAAAAGCAAGTGAATACAAAGATGAAATACAAATTGTTCTAGATGAGCTACCTAACAAGGTCATGGACACTCACTGGACTCATTTTTTCTCTGTGTGTAGTTTCGCTCATGTTAGCACCAGCTTCTGGAATGTAAAAGGAACCTTGGGGTCCTCTTCTTGTACCCCTGCTATTTGCATTATTTAGTGTTTGCTAAATGTTGCAGCAAGCATCTCCAAAACTCAGTGACTTACCATAGTATCTCTTTTCTCCTGGAATCACAATGTACTTCAAGAAGCTGTAGGACACTCAGGTTTTCAAGATATATCTGTTTTATACTGAGCAAAATAAGGAACTACTTCATGTGACTTTCCAGCTCTTTGCGGGGAAGATAATAGAATGGGATGTGTCGAACAGAGTTTATAAGACAAGTTTTCAAGGACATGATATGCTTCATTTTGGCAAACAAAACTTTAACCAGAACACTACCACATGACCCAGTGTATCTTCAGTGATGTGAATGTATATTGTTTGCTTTCAAATTCCAAAGAGAAAACAATGGATTTTTTGAAAGAACAGTGTTGTGTTTGCTACATTACGTAAACTAATCTGTGTGCTCCTTGTAATCAGAGTGATTCGTGGTGATCACTGTGTCACTAATGTTTAGAACAGGGCTCTATTATGGAGACAGTATTTGTAGGAGGAGTAAACACCAGCTCTACGGACAATAAAAGAGAATCATGTGTCAACCAAGGGGTCACATTTTTTTATGACTAATAATATAATTATACATACACTAGCTGTAAACATTTAGAATTAAAATGCTGATGTTAAAAGCAATGTACAATATTATATCACTTTCTACATAAAATGAATGAATGATATGTTTTGGGGATATTATGAGAAAAGAAAAATGAATGCTTTAAATAGTGTAACTGAAATGTATTACTGTTATTGTAAGTAAATACAGAATTACAAAATATAGGCAGTGTATGTGTACATATAACTATCTCAATATATACGTATATATAAAAACATCAATTCTCCATTTTTTCTTTATTTATTTTTTGGTACTGGGAATCAAACTCAGGACCTTGCACTTGCCAGGTAGATGTTTTGCCACTGAACTATATCCCCAACCCTAAAACCTCAAATTTAAAAACACATTGAATTGGATGATTCTGTTTTTAGAAGAGATACTTCCAATATTTATGATGGTGCACCAACTAAATATTTCCCCTGGTCCATACAATAATTTTTAGCCATAGATATCATAAAACTTCTGCATATTAATACATGACTGTTGGGATCAAGAGTGAAAAAAACTGTATTTCATCTCTGTACTTTAATATAAATATAAAAGTAGATACATATCAAGATTATGAAAGTTACTAAAATGATGTCTGTGGGGTGGAAGGATGGTGGACGGATGCATGTACGTATGGATGGATTGATGGATGGTTAGACATGTAGCCAAATGATTAGTTAGCTGGACAGAGAGAGGGTGACAAAGACTTGATAGAATTACAAAGCAAGTTCTGGAAAGGAAAACAGAAAAAACCTGTAGTGACCTAGAATCCAGTGATTACTCAGATTGTGTGTTCTTTTGTTCCATTTTGTTTTGTTCTGCTTGCTTTTGTTTTGTTTGAGACAGCCTTACTATGCAGTCCAGACTAGCCTTGAACTTAATATGTACCTCTGGTTGGCCTCAAAATTGAAATAATCTTCCTGTTTCTGCCTCCAAAGCACTGAAATTACAAGCCTGCACCACCATAGCCAACCTCCTGCAGTACTGCTGAAAATTTTCCCTGAAAAGGAATAGATCCAGGCTCCTAGCTGTGCTCAAAATTTTGAATTTACTTGAAAGTTTTGTCTAATGTAGGTAACTTTACAAATTGGAAGTAAAGAAAAATATAAAAGTGCAATAAGCTTTTTGCTTCATCTCAGCAAGTTTTAATTATGTCTTTGTACATTTTACTTGAACCATTTCCTCTAATGGAAACAACAAATCTTTCGTTCAAAAACTAACAAGCCATTTTCAACATAATTTGCCAAAGTAACCTTGTGTCCTATTTTATTTCAAGATAGAGAATATATCAGATAACCTTTAAAATGTTCCTCTTGTTCATTCCAACTTTCTTTTTATAATTTATCTTCTGCATCCCTGCTAGAAGGAACTAAATGCACAAAGTGATCCAAATACAAATGACCAAAAGACAAAGAGATATTCCCTTCACAAGTATAGCAATTATTTTGTATTTGACTTTTTTGATTGTTCTTTTCAATAACCTTTGCTAATCTTTTTTTTTTTTTTTTTTTTTTTTTTTTTTTGGTTTTTCTCTGGTACCGGGAACCGAACTCACGACCTTGCACTTGCCAGGCAGGCGCTTTTGCCGCTGAGCTAAATCCCCAGCCCACCTTTGCTAATCTTCATTTGACATTTTTGATAGGTCAAGAAAGACTCCATTTTTTTTTTGTAACTCTATTTTAAAAAATCATTTAAACTTTATATGAACCAACTCCTCATCCCTCCCTCTTAGCTAACCATAAAACCATAAGAGAAGTAACAAGTCTTTTATCTAGAAGAACCCATAGATAAAAGAAACTGTGAGTAAGCTAAGATTAACTGCATCCTGCCTAATGAACACCTGGGAAATGTAAATTTTGTGAATATTTTTAGAAATCCTAGGAATGTGGTTATTATGGAAACCAAAGGTTATTTTAACTGTAAGCAAAATCAAGACCGGAGTGATATTTTCTCTGGTTCCTTGATGGAGACTGTCAGTCACCAGTGTCAGTAAACCCCTGTTTGTTCCTACATTCTGTCTCTCATGAGTACTATCTCACTGAATTTTGCCATAACACTTTGAATCCTTATCTTATTTTTGATCATCTTTTTTTCCTACAGGGAATATGATAATTTGAGCAGCTTACACTTCAAAGCCAATGTACTGCCTAAACATACTGTTCTACATCTTTTATTATCCCTTATTAACTTCACTTCCTTGCCAATCTCTATCTCCTTTATCAACTTCTCTGACTTCTGCTTTCATATCTATGTATATGATTCCTACTGTGCAATGGTAAATCAATTTTTTTATTATGCAACCCGTATTTCTCACTAAATGTAAAACTTTTCTACCTAGATGCTTTATGGTCTGCATAAACTCAAAGTCCAAGTAATATATTTCCCAGAATTACTCCTGCTGATCTTCAGTTAATGTAAACATTATTTATTCAAGTCACTCAAGAGAAGAAAAACTACTACAAAAATGATTTGACATAACATTTGTTCTCTATTAGAAGTCAATAACTATTATCTACTTTCCAATATTTTCTAATTTATTAGTTTGCCTGAACTTAACCTGCCATTTTTTACTGTTGACACTTCTCTATTTTCAACATGTTGTCTTTGCTCAGAGAGACTTTACAGTAGTCAGATTTTTCACCATTTCCCTGACTTCTAAGTATGTCTTTCTCTTCATCACCAATAGAAGACTTTGTGCAGACTTTATCACAAGAGTCAACACATTTTGTCTGATTTAATTTCTCATATAGCATGTCTGTCATACAATTCATGTCTTTATATTTATTTCCAATGTCTTATTGGATATTCTATTTATAGCCAATGTCTCAATATGCCCTTTATTATGATTCTGGTACAGTCAATCTTTTTACTACTATAAGATCTTCTCAAGTATATGTATTTCCATCCTTAAAAACAGAAAAAAAAATTTATTTTACCTTCTATTACTATGTAATTTAAGATCCATTTCACTCCAGCTTTATCTACCTAGAATATATTTCTTTTTATACAATTAAACATTTTCATTGTCTTTCCTAAATTTACATAATATAACATTACTGTTAATAAAACTTTTATAACTATATGTACTTATCTGTATCAATCTGAACTGCTCTTTACTTATTCTGTATATGTTAAAACTTTTCTCATTTTTCAATGTCTAGCTGTTCCCTGTCACTCCTGATTCCTTCAGTCAGAATTTCTCCAGTATCTAAATCTTAGTGACATCTACTTCTAAGCACATTTACTTATATCACTTGATTTATTTTTCAATTAATCATCAATTCGCATTCCTAATTTTCTGTCCTTGGTATTTGAAACTTTATTCAGATGGCACTATCTATAACCTGAGCTTTCCTAAGATAGGAAATGTGTTTTCTTTCTCCTGACCTTCTATATCACACAAAGTAAAATTTCCTTAATATTTACTGAATGAACCACTTTATCTTAAACCTCAGAAACTCAGTACTTCGTATGTTAACTTGAAATATAGAGCATTACACAGTACAATATAAGACATTGCATATTTCTGTGTAAAAGAATACATGACCAAAAGTATATTGATTATTAACTTTTAGTGGATTTAAGGACATCTTGAAATAACTGACATCAACACAATTACTATTGTTATTATTATTTTTAAAAACTCTCACGTGTTGAGTGTTTTCTAAATGTCAAGGAGAACTGTGTTATACATGAGACACATAATCTCATTTCATTTTTACAGAAACTACACATACTGTAATTGCTGACATAATGTTTGGTTCATGAAGACTAAGGTAACACAATGATATTGAGAGTAGGATTTCAAACATTTTTCTCTGCTTTAGTACCCTAAGCTCTTAGTCAATATGCACGATTGTCTCCCCCTTTGCATAGTACACTTCAAATGTGCTTTTATTTACCTGACAAGAATAAATTGGAACCTTCTTTGTGAATCAGCTTTTAAAGTACCATCAACCGCCCTTTTTCCGATAATGGTGTGATCCAGAACATTTAATAATCATTAAAATTAAGCAATGATATAATTGTACTTCTGTTTTATGAAACAATAATCCAATTCCTAAATGGATAAATTAGAAGGCCAAAAGCAGAACAGTTTATCATCACTAGAGAATCATATTATTGCTGAGAAAACAGAACATTGATATTACTATATAATGTGTATTTGATATTTGATGGCATCTATCCAACTTTTTAAATATTATATTGCCATCATGAAAAATAGATGGGAAGGATGGTATTTCAATTGGCTATAGCTACTAAAGAATCTGAATGATGGCCAAGAAAAATAATTCTCTGAAATAGAGCAATTGATTTGGTATTAATATAATACAAACTTTCCCATCAGTTATATTTTGTAAGTCATTTAATATCTCTAAAATTTAGTTGCTATATTTAAAGAAATAGACACCCTTTTCTTTTCTTTCTTTCTTTCTTTCTTCTTTCTTTCTTTCTTTCTTTCTTTCTTTTATTTCTCTTTTTTTTTTTTTGTTTGATGTTTTGTGAGACAGAGTCTCCCTATGTAGTTCAGGTTGGCCTTGAACTCACTTTGTAGCCCAGGCTGGTCTTGAACTCACAGCGGTCCTCTGGCCTCAGCCTCCAGAGTGCTGAGATTACAGCTGTGAATTACCACACCTGCTAGATACCCTTTTCTAATCCAGTAACTGGGTGAGTAAAAACAATCTTTGAATTAAAAAAATTAGCATTTACCTGTTTAGTTGGCAAAGCTTAGTCTTCATTTTGTATGTGTGACAAAAAGTTAGTGTTGTGCTATATCAGTACATAATGCATTCCATTTTCCATGCTAAAAGAGTATAATTTTGCCTCCTTTAATATCACTTAGGCAAGGACTTACAGACTTCCTTATGTTGATTTGTTTCAAAGATTGTTACACACAGGTTGATGGGCATGCCATAACTTTGAAAAGATTAGAAACAGGCTCACATACACTAACCACTCATTTTTCGATTTTTTATTAAAATCATCCCCACTTCCAAAACATTTAAAATATGCAAGAAATAATACAGACATTTGAAACATTATAGCATATCTGAAATCACATAGCTGGAATCTGATTTTGAAAAGGAAGCCCAATTTTACATATGCATACACATAATTAATAATTAAATATTTTATTTAAAATATATTTTGGAGATTATTCACATGGTTATAACATCTATATTGTATTGAGGGAAAATAATGAGTTGGTATAATATCATAAACTTTACTATTTGAATAACAATGGAATGAACCCATAAGGCATATATGATTATTGCTGTAAGATCACAATTCCCCTTTATTTTAGAAAGTACAAAAAAATATCTAGGGATTAAATAAATATGCTATCTCAATTTGAAAATTCACATTAAAATAATTTTGATGGTAGGGCTAGAATTAAAAATAAATTAGTTCCAGACTTATAGCAAGTATAAAAAATGAAACAACAATTTTGATTTTTTATTGGTTAATTATTTTTGAACTATATACATGTAACCTTAAAAGTGTATTTTTGACATGGTGTGAAGTGCAGCCAGTGTGGGAAGCACCTGGGGCTTTCCAACCAGTCTGGCCAGAGGAACTCAGGGCTTAACCCATCTCCCTAAACTATGGGAAGGTCAGCCAGAACTGCAAGCACCTGGGAAACAATGTTCACTGTTAGAAGAACCTCATCCTCTGCCCCATTCCCCTACACTACAGGAAGGGCAGCCAGTGCAGGAAGTGCCTGGAAATCAACAACATTCTTTTTCACAAGATCCCAACCAGCGTAGGAAGAACCTGAGACCTGGCAACCAGCTGAACCACAGGAACATGGTCCCTGACCCATCCCCCTGCACTGCAGAAAGGGCAGCCAGCCCAGAAAGCACCAAGGGCTTTACACCCAGTTTAGCTAGAGGAACCTGGGACTTGACCCATCCCCCACACTGTAGGAAGGGCAGCCAGCAGAAAAGCACCTAAGACCTGGAAACCTGTTCAAGCAGAGAAATCAAGAAAATGCCAAGATGAAGGAACAAAATGGAATCTCAGACCTCCAACCTACCAAGATCAAGTCCATGAGATACCAACATAGAATAAACTGGAAGGCACACACTTGAAATTTATGAAATGATAGCGTGTGAAGTAAAGAAAGAACTTCAGCAAGCTATAGAATAAACCAAGTTAGAAATAATCTCTCAGGTAAAAAAAGAAATGAAAACCATAATGAAAGAATTGCACAGCATATCTACAGAAGACATAGATTTAAAAAGTAGAACAGCATTGAAAAATGATGAAAACCTTGAATGAACAATATAGGAAAGAATTTGAATACATGAAACATATTCAAAGGGATATTCAGGAAATTAAAATTCCATTTAACGCTGGCAAAACCGATTGAACAAAACTAAAGATATACACTCAGACCTTGCAGACACCATTGCAACTAGCAACCATGAAAGGAAAGATCACCTAAAAATAACAAGGAACCAGGAAATAACAATTCAACAGCTGCAAGACAATGCAAAGAAGAACAATGTGAGACTTTTAAGTGTCAGTGAAAAGGCAAGGCAGCAGTGCTCACAATCCCTGTCTTGAAATTCTACTACAGATCTACTGTGATAAAATCAGAATGATAGTGCAAAAAACAGACCTGAGGATCAACAGAATAGATTAGAAGATGCAGACACAATTACAAACACACTCAGCCACTTTATCTTTGACAAAGGGGCCAAACATGTTCACTGGAAGAAAGATAGTCTCTTTAATAAATGGTGCTGGAAAAATTGGCTTTCCACATGCTGGAAGCTAAAACTAGACCCAAGTCTATCACCATGCACTAAACCCAAATCAAAATAGAACAAAGACCTAGATATTAAAGCAGAAATCCTAAATCTACTGGAAGAGAATATCGTTAGAAGCATTAAAGACATAATGGTAGCAGAGAGTACATGAACAAAAACCAAACTGCACAAGAAATAATTGAAAGAATCAATAACCGGGATCTCCTATTAAAAAGATTTTGCACATCCAAAGAAATCACCAACACAGTGAAAAGAAAACCCACAAATTGAGAAAAATTTTTGCCGACTGTCCTTCAAAGGACTTATATATAGAACATATAAAGAATATAAAAAAAAATCAGACCCCCAAAATTCAAACACCCAATGAAACATGTGCATCCTAGGTGAATACACACTTCTCAGATGAAGAAATACAAATGGCAAATACATATATAGAGAAAAGTTCAAGGACATTGATTATTTGAGAAATGTAAATTAAAACAACACTGAGATTCAATCTCCTCCCAGAAAGAATGGCTGTCATCAGGAAACCAAAGAAGAACAAATGCTGGAAGGGCCGTGGGGAAAAAGGAAACTTCTGCATTGTTGGTGCGAGTGTAGACTGGTGAAAACACTATGGAAATAAGTGTGGAGATTCCTCACAAAACTAGAATTACAAGTCCCATTTAATCCAGCTATTTCCCCTCTGAGTAGTTTTGTGGAAGAACTAAAAACATTATGTGCACCCCTGTTTATAGCAGCACAATTTGTCACAGCTAAATCTTAGAAGCAAGCAAATGTCCCTCAATTGAGGAAAAAAATATGTGATATTTTTATATTTTGGAATATTACTTAGCTATAAAGAAAGATAAACTTGAGGCTTTTATAGGTAAATGGATGCAACGAGAGACCATATTCATAAGTGAGATAAATTAGACTTACATGTGTAAACATTGTATTGCCTCACTAAGGTGAAAAAATGAACAAATAAATAAGATTCAAACTGTACAATACATACTACATATTGGGAAGAAACTTTAAAAGAAAAGACTAGTTGTGATAGGGAAAGAGGAAACAACAACGGAACAAAAGGAAAAATATATGCATATACAAGATAGGTAAGATTTTTTTATACAGCTAATTTCTCTTAGTTCATTGAAAAGAAAGTCTTGTGCTCATATTGCACGGGCAAGATAGCATAGATATATCTTCTACTCTGAATAACTACTAGGAAATCCATAAAACACATTGTATTAACTACTGTAACTGTCCTTATAGCTTGTTTTCAAACTCAGTTTTATTGTTATATTTATCTTTTTTAAAAGGAGACAACAACTGGGATGGGGGAAAGGAGAAAAGGAAGGGAAATATATAGAGATAGATATAGAATAGATAGATATAGATATATAGATATAGATGATATAGATGCAGACACATACTCAAGATAGCTAAGATAAATTGTACCACTAATTTCTAGTGTTTTATTGAACAGAACAGTTAATGTTTAGTTGTTGATCAGTCTTGCATTCTTACTTCTGTTAATCTGAGCAACTTCTTTGAAGATAATGATATGTAATATAACAACCATTGTGTTTGCTGTCATCTTATTTTGAAATCTTGTATTATTTTTATTGTTTTTGTGTGATTTGGTTTATTTTTGTTGTTACTTTGTTTTTTTCTGTTTAAAATAAAAATGCTTTTGTAAAAAATTGTATATTTTTATCACTTAGAAGTTTTTATAAAAGGAACATCTTCTTGTATATAATTCATTTTGCACCACATGTCACCACTGAAATATCATTCACAACCCACAACTCATCTTTGTGCGTGTCTTATATATGCATCAAAACTCATAGAATGACAGTGGGATTTGGGACAACCTACTCCAAATTTCAGCACCTTGGCATTTGTGAAAACAGCAAAAGCAAGTTCTGTCCACCTTTCTCCCACCCTTTCCTTGAAGCTGAGAAGCAGGTGAAAAAAATTACCCACCTCTTCTCTAAAGAGGTTCTAAGTCTTTCCTCTGAGACTTACTGTAGGTGTGTCATCTATGAACATTGTCATGGGAGAGGAAAAGATTTTGCAAGTCCTTATATGAACTAGTCCAAGATTGGGAAACTCTGCTCTATGGAGCAAATTCAGTGATCATCTATTTGTAAATAAGTGTCATTGAAATATGCTCATGTTTAGTGGTTATGTTTATCTATCGCTGGTTTAGTGTAATATTTTCAGTGGTAAAAGTACCCTTTCAGACACCATATGGCCTTTGTGTCTAAGGTATTAATTTTCTGGCCCTTAACATAATGTTAGCTATTCTTAGCCAGGCATGGTGGTGCATGCCTGTAATCCCAGTTCTTGGCAGACTTTGGCAAGAGGGTTTCAAGATCCTGGCTATCTACATAATGCAATCAGACCCTGTGTCAGGAAGAGAGTAACAAAAGCAACAACTGGCCAATCTGAAAGGAAATAAATATTCAATTACTATACAACCCCATAATTGTACTCTAGGAACTCAGTATCTATGTTCACAATTTATATTCACGCAAAAACTTGTACACAAATACTTGTAGCAACTTTATTGGTAATATTTAATAGTAGAAAGAAAAACGTGCTTTGAAAGGTGATTCATTAAATTTGGTTAATATCCTACCATAGAATAGCAACAATGACAACAAAAAGAAGGACTGATGCACATGAGGCTTGCATAAATATTTATAGAATTACGTTTGGTTCCTTACCATCAGAAACCATACCCACCTTCAAAGTACATCTCAAATTCCACCCACAATCTTACATGCCTCTGTTGAAATTAAGCTCTGCTTCTTCTGAACTCCCATAGCATTTACTTTTGCTAATTATGATACTTGCTACATTCTGTTAAGTGTTAGAATTATTTGTGCATATGTTTCATATCCTTTGCAAATTCATTAGCTCTTTGACAGTCATTGCTAGGAGTTTCTAATCTAGTTATCCTCATCAGACCTTAGCACATGAAAACTTTCTTTTAGAGCTAACAGACATTTTAAAATCCATAGTATTTGAGGTTGAAAAGAGCTTAAGGAATACAGGTAACTGCATGACAGATAGAACAATGGATGAAATTTGGAGGAATGGAGAAAGATGGGAGGCATGAGAGGTATGGAGATACACACAGTGTGAGTGAAACAGGATCAGTAAGCTTTATAGGTTCTAATTTTGCTATTTGCCATTCAGAGTGGCCTGAATACTCAGCATGAGAGATATTGTTTTCCAATATATCTAGTTATTTCATTTATTATTTAGAATTTATAATGATTGGTTCACTGTGACAACTTGAGAACTTCAGAAGCGTTACTAAGTGATACAGCAATTGTACATTCTACAGAGGATTTGTCCTAGGGCAGTATTTACATCCTAGGATGTGTAGGACACACCATAGCATGGGTAGTCTGCATAAAATGTAACGGAAGAAACGGGGCTTGCTCTGCCCCTTTTTGCTCTTCCATCTCATGAACTGTTGCCATGCTCTGCTTTGGAGCCAGCTGATTATAGACTGAAACCACTACAATTTGTGGACTAAATATACCTTTCTTCTTTAACTTTGGGTGTTGGGTGTTTTATACCAGCAAGAAGAGAAAATTAACTAAGACAGAGGGTTTTTCTTTTAATTTATAAAAATAAAGTGATATGTTAACCCCAAAAAGCATTGCTACAAATTGTTTTAAAGAATAAAATTAAATCCATGCAGTAATGACAAATACTATGGCAAATACTACAGGAAAATATAGTACATCTCAATGGAAAGGAAGAGAGGACAGAGTATGTTATACTGACTTTAGGAAATGTTAGCAAAATATGTCAAAGTAATGTAGCAAGATTCCATTTGAACAACATGGCAGAATTTATACTCAATTAACTGTTTTTTTCTAATCAGAAATCCTCACTGTAAAAATAGTTAAATCAGATAATTTTGTATAGACTTTATTTTTAGACATGTCTTATATTCACCTAAGAGGTAAGCAAAGAATTTAGAGTTCCTATATTCCTATTTATTGCCTATATCTAGTTTCCTTAGTCATTAAAATACTGCATTAATGTGGCACTTGTCTTACAACTGAGATAAAAATCACTACATTGTTAACTAGGTCTCATAACTCACATTATAATTTATCCTTTATTTTGTATAGACCTGTGATTTTTAACCAATTATTCATTTCATGCATACACATTAGTACAATATAATATAGAACAGTTAGGTCTTTAAAACATCCTGTCCTTCACATATTAATGTTTCCCTGCTTGTCCACAAACCACAAGAAACACAGTTTGTTTACTATCTCTAAAACTTCGTCTTTTTCAAAATATCACAGAATTGGAAGGATATGGTATAAACTTGCAGGGTACAAAATGTAATATATTTTCTTTACTTAATGGAAAGATCATGGATGAACACCTCTATTTATAAAAAGGGGGGGAAAAAAAGAAAAACCCATCACAAATATATTTATTCAAAGTTTCACTGTGACACAGAAGTCTTCAGAAATAAAGGCTCAAAATTGTGGAGGAAAAACTATGTATTGTCATCCTAAGTCTGATTTTAAAAAGAAGGTAGATGATTGTGCAAAAGAAATAAAGATGTGATATAGTAATAAACTGGGGAGGAACTCGGCAATGTGTGTTTGGTCAGATTATTTCATTTGTCTTTATATGATATCCCTTCATCTTCTTTGGATCTGGAACAAGGTTCATGTCATGAGGATCTTCAGGGTAACAGAGGTCAGGGAGTAAATTTCCTGCTTTTATGACTTGATTTATTTGGGAGGGGTTCTAGATTCCATGACCCCTTGTGTGAGACATAGAAGAAAGAGAAAGGATAACAAGAAGAATTCACATGTAACTTCTTGTTTTTGAGGCCCTCGGAGTCTACTGAAATTCAAAATCCTGAGCATTCCATGGCAGCTTTTGTTTAGGTATACTCCAAGATAGCTTTTTCAGCCTGACTTTATCTCAGATAGCAATCTATGTACATCTGCGTCTTTCATGTTTACTAATCATTAAATTTTTATTCATTGCTGGAAACAATTATATTGCATGGCTATATGATAATTTATTTTTCCAGTAACTTATTTAAGGACATCTTAGTTACTCTCAGTTTTGGTAATTATGAAAAGTAATGGATATAAACATTCATGTGTATGATTTTCCTTGGACAGAAGTTTGGATCTCATCTGGATAAAGACCAAGGAACATGAACGTTTGATAAAATGAATAGACTCTATTTAGCTTTGAAAGAAAATGTCATTAAAGTAAACCTTAACGCTAATAAATAGCAACTTCAGTTACTGCACATAATGTCCAACATTTGGAGATGGTGATATTTTGGATGTTAAGCATTCTAGTGAGTAAAGGGTTATCTTAGTTGCTTTAATTTGAAATTTCTTAATATAATATTGAGCACTGATCATTGATCATCTGTATATTTTCCTTGGTGATGTGTCTGTTCAGATCTCTCATATTTTAAGATTGAGGGTTTTATTGTTAAATTTCTAGAGTTGTGACTTTATTTTGCATACAAATTCTCAGTTATGTATACTTTACAAATATTTTGCCCTTGTCTGCTTCTTGTGTCTTCAGTCCCTTAAAAATGTCTTTTATACAGCAGAAGAGTTTAGTTTTAATGAAATTCAACACATCATTTTTAATATTTCAGGTATATTGCTGGTGTTGGATGGTAAAGCTCACGGCTAAACTCATTTCACCTAGATTCTCTCCAGTGTTATCACTCATAAGCTTTATACTTTTACATTTTATACTTATGTCTATGATTCACATTGAGTAAGTTTTTGTGAGACATAAGAGTTTGTCTAGGAAGGTTCTTTGAAGGTGCATGCTCAGTTGTTCCAGAAACGTTTGCTGAAGACCACGCTTTCCACATCGAGTTGCGTTTGCTCTTTGCTGGATGCAGCTACCTGTTATTATAATTACATGCCTTTCTTCTGGCGATCTAACCTTTCAACAATAACATACTTTTTGATTCCTGTAGTTTTATAGCAGATTTTGAATTCAGCTGTTGTCATTGTCCCACTTCTGTACTTGTTCTTCAAAATTGTGTTGGTTCTGTTGTTTGACTTGCCATTCTATACAAACTATACAATCACTCCATCAATCTTTATAAAATATCTTCTTAGACTTTTGATTTAAATTTTATTGTATCAATACATCAAATGGGGAAAATCAATCATAATAATACTAACTATTCTACCCATAAACCTGGAATATCTTTTTCATTTATTTAGATATTTTTATTTCTTTACATGAAAGATTTTTTTTCATTTTCCTCAGACAAGTCCTATAAATGTTTTCTTAGATTTTTTCAGATTTTTTGATGCTTTTATGTAAATGATACCATAGTTTTAATTTTAATTTCCATGCTTACTGCTAGCATATAAGAAGTAACTGACTTTTCTATATGAAATTTTTATTGTGTAACCTCGACATTATTACTTTAGCTGCAGGAATTGTTGATGTCTTGAGATTTTCTATGTAGATATGCATGCCATGTATGAACAAAAAGTTTTATTTTCTTCTTCCTGAGCTTTATACATTTATTTTCTTTACTTATTTTAACTATTTACTGGTCAAATTGTTTAAATACAGGATGACCAAAAATTACATATTTTTATTAATGTTTACAAGATTCTCTAGCAGGATATGTACAAGTGATAATTTAATCAAATTTACTCAATTTAAGAATCAATTGGTTGAAATGGCACCTGCCAAAGCGATGCTCAGGACAGCCAGTACATACGCAAAGGTACTGCCAGAGTGACACTTGGAATAAACTGTTAAGTGGTTAATTGCACTATTTTGAACTTCTAGTATAATGATAAGAGTGACGAGTAAGGGCATCGTATCTTGTTTTTTCTGATAGGAAGAAAAGTCATTTACTCTTTTATTCTTACAGTAAAATCTGCAAAATGCTCGAGAACAGTCTGGGCAGGGCAGCAGTGTATTTGGGATTTAGTAGGAGAGGAATTACCACAGTGAACGTGAAGGGCTAGAGTTACACTGCAAATTAAGAATAATTGGTAAGCATTGGTGGAGTCTGTAGTAAGTGCAGATCAAGCAACAAATCATCATCCTGATTCTCGTTTAGATAAGAATTGCTTTTCATATCTTTTCTGCATTCTATTCAGAACACTAGATGGGGCAACCATATTTCTTAACATTTTTGAAAGAACTGTAAGAATTTGTTTTAACTTTTCCATCAGTCATTATGGTAGTATTGAGGAATATTTACCTATCATCTGATGTATGGTGGTCCCCAAAGTTAGGATTATAGAACTGAACAAGTCTATTATCAAAATAACTTGTGTACAGCAAGTTCTCATCATATTATTTTATTTCATTGTCAATAAAACTGGTTTAAATATTTCATGTAGGGTTCAGTTTGTCAGATTTTGATGGAGAACTTGATCAGCATACATGTAATTTGAGAAAGAAAATGCATTCATGAAGTCAATTTCATATATTAGTTTCCTACTGTTGCTCTAACAAACTACCATTCTGGTGGTTTAAAACTATAGACATACAAATTATCTTACAATGTTTTAGGTCAGAAGATGGACCCAGTTCTCACCAATATAAAATCCAGTGATAAGATTGTATTCCTTAGTAAAGTGATAGGGAAGAAGTCATTTATTTGTGGTAATAGCAGAGAAAACTCAATTTTCTTGACATGTGTGTGTCACCTGAGCCTATTTCTTGTAACAACTTGAATTTCTTCACTCACGGACCTCCTCCACTATTTTCAAAGCCAGCAGTGGTCTAACAAAATGTAAAGGCTAGTGTCTTTCATCTATTTCCCATCTCCTTCTTCAATGGTTAAGGTTAATGTACTGATGTTGGGCTCACTTGTCTACTTTATGTAAATCTCATTTTACACCAATGTCTTTTTTCTCCATACAAGGTAAAATTTTCATAGATTCCAGAGATCAAGGCAGGGATATCTTTATTTTGGGGATGGACATTATTCTGGTTATCATACTAGAGGATGAACAATACAGGGAATGCAATTCAGGTAAAGGTCAAGACTGCACCTCCACAATGAAGAACTGAAGCAGCAAGGGCACAGCTGCATACTGAAGTGAGTGACCATGGGAGAAGCCTGGAGTTCAGTAGCAGTGGTGGAAAACTTGCAAAACACGTAGAAAAGAATGGCAACCAAGAAAGAGAACGGAAATATTCAAACGCATCACCCCAGCTACACATCTAAGCTTGGAAGACTTTCCCCGCAAACTCCATTAGTGCTGCTGAGAATCCTACCTACTACAAAGCTTCACAACCCTCCTAAGGGTTACAGGCTAGAGAGATGATAAACTTGACATATGCATAGCAGACTGGTTTTGGTAAAGAAATTCACTTCATCCTCCAGTGACACCCAGGGTGGTGCACCAAAAACCATCCTGAGATAAAGGCTCCTCTCTGAATTCAAACTTCTGTAAGAAATAGAAGGCCACACTTCTCCTTATTTCCAGGCTTTCACAGACCTTACACTGTGATGGCTCAATGGATGGCTTGCAAACTTGTCTCAATAGAGTGACTGTGACACAAACTTGCTGGGAGCACTACCCCACAGGGAATGAGTTTTACAACACAGACAGGGAAGGAGGGCACCACAATGAAGAACCAAGAAGTGGTGAGCCTGTCCTGAGAGATGGGAACATGGAAAGTCACATGTAATTTCACACAGGTGACAGGTACCTGTTGTTCACTATGATTCTACTGCTGCTTTGCCACAAAGGCATGCTGGGATAGTCTCTAGAAATGCTACCATAGCTCCAGTTGTTGCCTCATCCCTGCAACATACATCTTCAAAAGGTCCAGAGAGAAACTGCCCACCTCATCACAGTCCCTCTCACTTGCTCCCGTGAGCTTCTCCATTGAGAAAAATCTTGCCTGGCTTTAAATATGACAATCCTTACTTGCTCTGTGGCAGAAACTGCAATGGAAAGAATAGAGAAAGAAAAGGCCCTGCCTGTTCCTTGTCAACCAGCACACACAGAGCAGAAAGGCTAGACACCTACTCCTGGGTGGGTATACTAAAGAAGTAGCAGAGAAGAACAACATATGATTTGCTGCCACCATTCTTACACTGGTCATTTGCAACAGTTTACCCACTCTTCTCTCATTACAGACTGCTTACAGGTTCATGTAGGTACAAGAGAGAGTTTAAATCTATGGTAGACACTGAAGTTACAACCAACTTCACATACAAATAACTCAGATTACAACTGGAATTTTAGGTTTAACTTATGACCAAAGTATTGAGCTACTACCCAAATGCCAGCTGGTTGTGTGGCTCTAAGCAGACTCATTAGTCTGGAAAACTGTACATAAGCATGCATAAGTGTCAATCTGAGCCCAGATGCCTGTGCTTGTGGACATGATTTGATTAAGGCTTTATGTAATTGTTATGTTTACAGCTATCAGAATGTCACACAAAAAGTTAGAGAAGAAGCTAAGGAAGGAAGGGAAGGTAAAGAAAGCAATCATGATGGAAAAGAAGGAAACTGTGGAGAAATATGAGAGTGGCATTATATGACTAATCTAGCTTATATCTACAGCATATTGAAATCCACTGTCTCCACGATCTTACAGAGCTTGGATTGGTATGAAGAAGCTAGCTTTGCTAAAGCTGTTACTCAAATTTATACACTGTGATCAATAGTATTAGATGAGGTGGAAAAGTTATTATTAGTGTGGATAAATGAAAGGCAGATGGCAGGTTATAGCCTATCTGTGTCTACGATTTTTGGAAAAGCTAGGGCTAAAAATGCAGGTCTTGTAAAGGATAATCTATCAATGAGTGAAACATTCCATCCCACTGAGGGGTAATTTCATAATTGTAAAGTGACAGCTGGAGTTTTCTATGTAAGCAGGTATGGTGAAGCAGACAGTCTTAATAAAAAGGATGCTGCAAATAATATGCACCACTTCAAAACAATGAAACAGAGAAATGGCTTTTGCTCTCATCAAGTTTTCAATTATGATGAAACTGGCCTTTTCTGGAAGAAAATGCTTAGAGGAATATGCATTGCTCAGAAAGAGAAGAACATGTCAAGCCAAAAGCTTATGAAGGATAGGTTAACCTCATTGCTACGTACCAGTGTGAGTGGTGACCTCAAGATTAAGCCTTGGTTTATCACTCTGAGACCCCTGGAGTGTTCAGAAAACAAAGTCATGAAGAATAGGGTAGGGGTCATGTGGATATCTAATATGAAAGCTTGGGTAACAAGAGTACTTTTTCTTGAGTGAATCAGTGAGGCTTTCTGTCCTACAGTTAAGAAATATTTAGAGGACAAATGTCTACCACCCAAGGTTTTCTTCATCACAGAAAATGCTCTTGCTCACCCATGAGATTTGGAAGAGGAATTGACTGAGTAATTCCCATGGCTCTCAGTCTAGTTCCTCACACCTAATAAAACTCCTCTACTGCAGCCTAAGGACCAGCAGGTTACAGCTAACTTTAAGAAGCTAAATACCAAGGAACTGCTCCTGAAGTGCTTTCCGATGGTCTCAGATACAGATTTAACCCTTAAAGAGCTTTGGAAGGAACATTACAACATCCTTTCCTCTGTGAGGTTCGGAAATGCTGGACCAATGTCTTGAAGAACACTGAGATCAGCCTGGAAGAAAGTGTGGCCTAAAATTACACAGGAGAGAGGCTTTGAAGGTTGTGTAGAGGAGCCTGAGTCTCCAAATGACCCTGTGGTTGATGACACTGTCCCTGTAGCAGAGTCCGTAGGCTTGCAGGTAGGCATGGTGATGTTGAGGAACTGGAAGAGGAGTGCTCAGAGGAACTATCTACAGAGGAATTTTGGCAACTTCTGGGGGAGCAATAGAGAACGGCAGCTAAGGAGCTTTCTGAAGAGGAGAGGGCGTATCAAGAATCAGTGCAGCGAAGTTCTTCTGAAATGAAGGAAATACTGATAAGATGGACAGAGCTAGAAACGTTTCTGCAGAAGACTCACCCAGACAGCACAAAAGTCAATCACTGCATTCACTTGCTTAATGACAATGTCGTGTTATCCAACAGACAAGTGGTAAAGAAAAGACAGAAATAGACAAGCTTAGACCATTCTTCATTCGGAAAAGGTTCAGAACTAGTGGGGTAGGAGGTCATGGTGGGCTACAAACTCTCCCAAGGAGAGAAAGGACACAGAGAGCCAGGTTCCTGAGGTTCTTATAGAAGGGGACGCTCCTCTCGAACAGTAACTACCTTCCAGTTCATCCTCCCTTCCTCAAGCTGAAGACGTCAACTTGAACGGTGGGTGCAGTATGAAGTTGTTCTTTCTGGGAAACTAGGCACATTTTAAACCTTTTTGGTGAATACACTGGGAAAACTATTGATGTTTCTGATAAATTATACACATTATACAACCCTTTTTTATTATGAAAAGGTTAGTTAAAGTGTGCTCTGGGAGGTTCAGAATCCATTATCAGTATTTCCACTATTTCTTGTGGGAAAAATAGTCTTGACTTACAACCAACCTGAGTTACAAACAGCTCTCATGAACGAATTGAGTTCATAAGTCAAGGGTTCACTGTAAAAGCCTCACGCTTTTGAAAGGTGATTGGCTCATGGGGGGGGGCGGTATAGCTTACTTGCTGTTAGGAGGCACGGTGTGGACAGTAGAGCTGTGGATATGACCAGGAAGAGTGTTCTCCTCCCTTCCCATTTGGCTTCTTGGATGCCACAACATGAGCACTTTTCCTCTACCCCTGCCTCTCTGTCACACGGTTTCTTCTTTGGAGCCTGCTACCCATAGATTGAAACACAAGCCAAACTAAACCTTTCCTCCTTTAAGTTGTGAGTATCAGATATTTTCTCTTGGCAAGCAGAAAATGACTAAGACCAGGGGACTGCTGTGATTTCTACTTCTTCATTTTCTCAGAAAGCACCTGTACCCACATCAGTGCTTAACCCAAGGACAAACGTTTCAAGCCTTTCATCACAATGCAGCAGCTAGTGGTGAAAATTCTTTTCAAAAGCCAATATCAGAAGTGCCTGAGGAAATCTGCACCATCTGATAAAGGACCATACTTCCATTGCAGAAGTAATCACTCAGGGGACACCATCCATAGTCTAAACCACACCTGTCTAAACTATTAGATCTTTGATGCTGAGTGCCCACAGAGATCTTTGATCCTGAGTGCCCACAGTTGAGTGCCTCCAACTCTGATGGGGTATGAAATGTGCCCAAATTTACCAATCATAAGCAGAGAAACTACAGTGAGATTTCACAACAAATGATGTGCAGTTACCTTAGCTGAGGTACATATATAATTCTTATATATAAGAATTAATATATAATAAGACAGTAATTAATATATAATAAGACAGTAAGCTCTGCGTGGAGACACATCTGCAGGAGAAAGCTACTTACTAAGACAGTCCTGTACAAATAGTAGATATGCAATACATACAGTATGCACACGTCCTCACAGAAACACAGGAAGTATGAAAATCAAAGTAATATGACAACTCTAAAGATCATAAATCACAAGTAACAGATTTCAGGGAAATCAAAGGAGATGGAATAATGGATAAATAATTCAAAAGGATGATTATAAAAAGCAAAGTAAGGTCAAAGAAAACACAGGAAATTACATAAACAAAATTCAGGACATAAGGAAGGATGTGAATGAGAAATTAGCAAAGAGATTAGGATTTTATAAAAGAATTTATTATAATGATCAAGTGAAAGGAGGAATGGAGATTGAAAATCATTGTTTTAGTATATTATGTTCACTCAAAAGTAAAGAAGACTGTAAAAAGGAATGAAGAAATTAAGATACTTATGAAACCAGTAAAAGGTCAAATATCTACATTTGAAGCACATTTCATGGGGAAGAAGTAGGAGTTAGAAACACAGAAAAACATAAACTTTGAGCAAAAAACTACTTTAATCTAAGGAAATACATAAACAATCATCTACAGAGGTTTATAAAACACCAAATAGAAAAATGTCCATAGGGGCTGGGGATTTAGCTCAGCGGCAAAGCGCCTGCCTGGCAAGCGCAAGGTCATGAGTTCGGTTCCTGGTACCTGAGAAAAACCAAAAAAAAAAAAAAAAAAACAGAAAAATGTCCATAATAAATTCTAAATATTGGGGGCTGGGGATTTAGCTCAGCTGCAAAAGCGCCTGCCTGGCAAGAGCAAGGTCGTGAGTTCGGTTCCTGGTACCGGAGAAAAACCAAAAAATTAAAAAAAAAAAAATTCTAAATATTACATGTAATAGTCAGTCAAAAAATATGACAAACAATTTTAAAATCTGAATGAGAGAAATGTGGAGGCAATTTTGAAGATGACTAGGCACACTGACAGCAGAAACCCTACCCGGCAGCAGGGCATAGAATGATGTAATTTACCTCTGAGTAATACTCCTGAGCAATTTTGATGAAGACAACAATGTGTAATACAACAACCACTGTTACTTCCTATCATTTTGTTTTCAAGCCCTGTATCAATTTTATTGTTTTTGTTTCATTTTGCTTTTGTCTATGTTGTTGTTATTTTGTTATTTTTTTCTCTCTTTAAAATAAAAATAAAAGGATGATGTAATTTACATTCTGCAAGACAAAACTGCCAACAAAGTTACTATAACCAATCCAGATATTTTTCACAATCAAATGACAGGTCCTCGAAGGTAAGGGAAAACTAAAGTAATTTATGACCACCAGAACAGCCTTACAAAGCTTGCTTAGGTGATTCCTACATCCAATTGAGAAAAAGTAACTGTTATTATGAAAGTACGTGAAAGCATAAATTTCACTAGGAAACTAGATACACAAAAATGAAATAGGAAATAATGAGACATTGCCAATAGTGTTAATCAGCAGTTTGCAAAAAAGAGGAAGGTAGGAAGGAACAAATATTATTCTGAAAAAGAAAGAAAAAATGAATAAAATAACTAACAATTCTATAAGTTCCAATGATAATAGTGCATATAAATTATTTGAATTATCAAATTGAAAGAGGCACACTGGATAAATGAATTAAAAAATGAGAACACGATATGCTATGTAGAAAGATTCTTGCCACACTAGTAAGGACACACAGACTAAAAGTGAAAGGATGGGAAACAATATTCCAAACTAATGTATTCTGACAGCAAGCATGAATAGGAACACACACACCTGAAATAATAGATTTTAGGAAAAGAGTGAGATAAAGCAGTCATACGTAAGGATGAAGTGATCAATCATCAATGAGATAAAACAAATATAAATCTGTAGGTATTAAATGTCAGAGCACTGAGCTTTGTAAAAACAAACAGTATTCAATTTAAAGGAAGATCTAGGTTCTACTACAATAATTGTAAGGGATTTTAATATTCCATTCTCATCAATATCTACATTATCTAGACCAAAGGGGGAAAAACCCATCCATGTTAAATAATATTATACAACAAATAGATTTAATTTGAGGAGCATTGGTGCTGTTTCTTTTTTAAAAGTTTGGTAAAATTCAACTGTGAACCTGTGTGGTCCTGGGCTTTCTTTTGTTGGAAGAAGTTCTATTACTACCTCAATGTCATTGCTTGTAATTGATCAGTTTACAATGTTTATATCTTCTTAGCTTGCTTATGGTTTGTAATCTCTATAAATTTATCCACTTCTATTACCTCCAGGTTTTTCAAAATATAGTTTTTTAAGTGAGTCCCTAATAATTCTCTGGATTCCATTGTCGTCTGTTGTAAAATCCCCCTTTGTACTAATTGTATGATTTAGGTGACCTCTCTGGTTGCCTAAGTGGAATCAGTTTTGCATATCTTTTCAAAGAAACATTTTTTAATTTTTATTGATCCTAAGTATTGTTACATTGGTCTCATTAATTTAAGTTCTAATCATTATCATTTATTTCTTTCTGGTTTATTAAGTTTATTTCTTTTATCTTAAGATCATGTGATGCAAGAATATTCATTAGCAATCTCTATGATATTTTGATTTAGGCACTCATAGTTATACATTTCCTTCTTAGAACAGACTTTGCTGAATCCCCGAGATTTTGTATCTTATATTTCTATTTTCTTCAATGATTCAATTTTTAAAAAATTTTGTTCTTGATTTTCTCATTGGCCCGCTGACTGCCCCAAAGTTAATTATTAATCTTCAAGTTTTTGTGTGATTTCTGCTGTTGATTTCAAGGTTTTTTTAATTAGATAGGAGAAGATGCAAAAAAATTTTTCAACTTTCTTTTATTTGTAAAGACTTGCTTTTCAGTCTAAAATATGATCTGTTTTAAAGAACATTCCATGGGCTGCTGAGAACACTATGTTTTCTGTGCTTGATGAATGAAATGTTCTGTGGACATCTGTTTAATGCATTTCAACTATGGTGTAATTTAACTTGCATGTTTCTCTGTTGATGATTTTGTACTGAGGATTGAACTGAAGACCTTGTGCTGTCTCAGTGGCACTTTGCTAATACTGTGACCTGAATATGTTTCTGCTGGTGATAGTGGGATATTGAAGTCATTCACAGCTATTGTTCTGTGACCTATGTTTCCCTTTATGACAAATAGTGTTTTTCTTTTTTTAAATGATGTGCAGTTACCTTAGCTGAGGTTCTTATATAATTCTTACATCTCGTTTGTGGGTTGTTCTCTTCATCAGCGTGTATTAGCCTTCTTTGTCTCTGACTAATTTTCTCTTAAAGTCTGCTTTGTCAGATATGAGTCTACCTACTCTTGCTTGCTTTGGGGTTCCATTTGTAGAGAATATTGTTTTTCATCTTTTTGTTTTCATTCTGTAGATCTCTTCGATAATGAGCTATGTTTCTTGCAAGCGGCAAAGTACTGGGTCTTGCTTTTTTAAATCTAACCTGCCAGCCTGTGCCATTTATCTGAAGGGCTATTATTCACTAAGAGCTATTATAAAAAGGTATATATGTAAAAATTATTATCATTTGGTGATTTTCTAGTATATCACTCTTTCCTCATTACCAAAGTGTTAACCAGTCTTCCTCTTTTTTGTGTAAGAATTCCGATCACAGAGCCAATCAGTACACTGCCAAATGAATAGATATTGCTCAAAGGAAGAAGTACAAGTAGTTAATAGGTGTATGAAAAATGCTCAACATCTTTAGGTATTAGAAGAATCCAAATCAAACACATTTGGAATCACCAAGACTATAAAAACAACAAACCTGGTCAAGGATGGTGGGTAGAACCATTCTATGCTGCGGGTCACAATATAAATTAGTAAGGACACCACAGAAATTAGTATGTAAATTCATCAAAAAATAAAGCTACTACCTGACTGAGATTGACACTCTGAATTATATAACCAAAGCAATTAAAGTAAGCGTACTGTGAGGATACCACCATACCTGTGCTTATTGCATCATAATTTATGGTAGCTAAGATATGAAACCAGCTTTGATGCCTATCAACAGAAAAATGCATAAAGAAGATGTAAGATCTAGACACAGTAGAGTATTATTTAGCGACAAGTAAAATGAAAATTCTGTTACTTTTGAGAAAATGACTAGGTCTGGAGACAATCATATTGAGAAAATAAGGTAAACACAAAAAAGACAAATAAAATAAATTCTCCCTAATATATTGAGTCTTAAAATTAAGACAAGAAAATAGAAAGAAGACAATTATTAAATAAGGGGAAGGGTATAAGAAGGAGGCAAAGTAGTTGTAAGCATGGGTGATGTGGAGGACAGATATGAACAAAATATTCTGTACATGTTGATCTGTCCCAAAAACAATTAGCCAGGGCAAAATAGTGCAAGGAGTTTATGGAAAGGAAAATGATCAATGAAAAAAATTTTATAAAGAAAATCATCAATGTATGTTATGTGCACGTATAAATTTACCAACATCAAACTGATTAATCTGCAGAAGCACTAAAAATTGATTAAATACCCTACAGCACAACAAATCCGTGTGATACAGTATATAGTAATGAGCACATACATTTAAAAATTAAAAAATAAAGAGGAGAATGATGCATCACTAGATGATAGAAAATAAATAATAAAATATATCCAAAATTAGAAGAGGGAAAAAATAATAAGAATGAAATAATGTCTCAAAGGACCATATAAAGGATCAATGAAACACCAAGTTGGTTCTTTCGAAAACAAGAAAAATTGCTAACTCTTCACCCTGACTCCCCTTCAAAAAAGGAAGCGTGGACAGAAAGTTGGAAGAAGAGATGGAAAGAGGGAAGAAATGAAAGAAAGAGAGGTAGAGAAAAAGGAGGTTAAGAAGAAGAACAGTAAGAAGGAAGAGGAGAAGAAGAAGAAGGAAGAGGAAAAGAAGAAGAAAGAGGAGAAGAAGAAGAAAAAGAAAGAAGAAGAAGAAAAAGAAGAAGGTGGACTAGGAGGAGGAGGACGATGAGGAGGATGAAGAGGAGGGGGGAAGAGGAGGAGGGTGTGGGGGAGGAGGAGGAGGAGGAGAAGAAGAAGAAGAAGAAGAAGAAGAAGAAGAAGGAGGAGGAGGAGAAGAAGAGAACAGATAAATAGTAGAGATGAATTGTCAGACATTTCAAATGATACCACAGAAATTCAAAGGATCACTAGGTAATATTTTGCTAAATTATATGCCACAATTTTCTAGACACATGCAACCTATGATGATCAAATGGAGAGAATAGAAGAAACCTAAATAGACTAGTAAGAATGAGATTGACAGACTCAGTCTTCCAAGACAAAATTTTAGAACTACATGGTTTTACTGAAGTTTTAAAGAAATAATGCCCATAATTATGAGCCTATTCTACAGAATTGAAAGAAAGGAAACCCTTCTAAGCTCATTTAATCAAGTTAGTAGTATCATATTACCAAAGTACAACCAGACTATGAAAGAAAAAAACTATAAACCAACCATATTCCTCAAAATACAGTACAAGAGAACCTAAAAAAAGATCATACAACAGGATCATGTTGGTATCATTACAGTAATATAAGAATGACTCACCATATGAACATCAATAATCGTATATTTTGAATAAATAGGATGAAGGAAAAATAGTTCATGGCCATTTCAATAGATACAGAAGTAACATTTCATTAACTTCAATGCACTGTTATGAAAAATGAATAAATTAGGTATAGAAAAATCACACATTTATCTAGTTAAAACTATACATGACAAACTCTCAGTCAACAGCATGCTGATTGGGATGGACTAAAATCATTTTCTGTAACACTAGGAATAAGACAAGGATATTGATCCTCATCACTCTTATTCAATATAGAACTAGAAATTTATCCATAGCAATTAGAAAAGAGGAAAAAATAAAAGACACATCATTAGAAAAGTTGAAACTTAAATTAACGTTGGTTGCAGGTAATCTGTATCTACTGATAGAAAAAACTTAAACATTAACTAGAACATTACTTGAACTGATGAATGAAGTGAATAAAGTAGCAACACACAAAGTCAACAAACAAAAATGAGTTTTTCCATGCACCATAACAAATTTTCTGAGAAGAAATCAAGGCCATTCAAAATGACAAAACACACACACACACACACACACACACACACACACACACACACACACACCTAGAAATAAATTTAAAGAAGACAAGTACCTTTAAATAAAAGTTCTAAAATCCTGAAGAAGGGAAGAAAACATTAAAAGGTGAAAAGACCACTCCTGTTGAATCTTGAATTTGAATCATTAATGAAGTTAAAATTTTCAAACTTCCCAAATAATCCATAGATACAATTCAGTCTTCATAACAATGCCAATGACATTACTTACAGAACTAGAAAAAATCTAAAATTCATATGCACAAAACTTTGAGTAGCCAGAGCTCTCTTAAGCAAAAAAAGCAAAGCTGAAGGCATCACAGTATTTGATTTCCAGATGTATCAGATGGCCATAGTAATAAAAACAGCATAGTATTATCATATAAAAAGACACATCAACAAGCTAGAATAAGGAAATCAGAAATAACTACCCAACTATAACAAACTGATTCCCTACAAATGTCCTGGAAATATACACTGGAAAAGTCAAAACCTCTTCAAACAAAGTTACCCAAAAATTTTGCTGGCTGCATGCATCAGACTAAATCTTGATCCCTATGTCTCTCTCTGTACAAAAATTTTAAAAAGGATTTAAGACCTTAATTCCAGAACAGAAACTGAAATTGCAAGAGCAAAACAGGCATGCAGGAACTGATTTTCTCGCCAGGACTCTTAAAGCATGGAATACAAAAGTAAAAACTGATAAAAGGGCATACATCAAACTAAAATTCTTCTGGAGAACAAAGGCAACAAATAATAGCACAAAGAAAGAATTTTATATTATTGGAGAAAGTGTTTGCCAGATAATGATCTGACATAGGATTAATATCTTGAATCCAAACAATACTACAGCACTTACCAATAGCAATAATAAAACAAATAACCCAATTAAACAATTGGAAAATTATCTGAATAGACACTTCTCAGAAGAAGAAATACAAGTGATCTATGAATGCATGTAAAAATGTTCAGTGTCATTAACCATTAGGGAAATGAAAATCAAAGCCAGGATATCTGCTACCACATCCCAGTGACAATGGCTATTGTCAAAACACAAAACAAAACAAAAAATAACAAATGCTGGCAAAGATGTAGAAGAAAAGCACTGCTGGTTGGAATTTAAATTACTAAAGCTACTCTGAAGTTTTCTCAAAAACCTCAAACTAGAGCTGCTTTATGATTCAGCTCTTCTACTCCTGGGTATGTATTCAAAGGAAACGATATCAGTATATAAAAGAAAAAAATGCATGAGGAGTTACATTGATAAGGTAAGATACCAATCAGCCTAAGTGCCCATCAACAGATGAATTAAGAAAATATGGTATATATAGACAATGGAGCATTTTTAGTGATAAAGTACAAAATCTTATCATTTGCAACAAAAATGCTTGGAATTGGTGGTCAAGTTAAGTGAAATAAGCCAGACACAGAAAGACATGAATGACATGTTTTCTCACATATGGAGATCGTGAGAGAAACCAATGAAAAATTTAAAAATCTACCTAAAACTAGAGGAAAGGTTACTAGGCACCAGTGAGGGAAGGGAGGAAATTCATATGCACAAAACTTTGAGTAGCCAGAGCTCTCTTAAGAAAAAAAGCAAAGCTGAAGGCATCACAGTGTCTGATTTCCCGATATATCATATGGCCATAGTAATAAAAAGAGTATAGTATTATTATATAAAAAGACACATCAATAAGCTAGAGTACAGAAATCAGAAATAACTACCCAACTATAACAAACTGCTTCTCTACAAATGTCCTGGAAACATACACTGGAAAAGTCAAAACCTCTTCAAACAAAGGTACCCAAACAAAGGTACCCTCCCTACCTGGGGAAGGGAGGAAAGATAGAAGAATGATGGGTAGAAAAGATTGATATGTGTATATATGCAAATATCTAGTGCATCTTATTAATTTCTACAATTAATATAAGTTAGAAGGATTAAAATTTTAAACAATCAAGTAAGAAAATATTTATACATTACAGAAAAATCAAACACATTTTGAATAATAAAAATGTGACTTAAATAATTTAGTTTAGATACAGGATATGTATATATATAGATATAGATATATTTCAAATAGCATGACTTTATTTGCTTTTTCCATTGATGATACATATATATGATGCATATATTCTCTTACATAATTTTGAAATATAAGTGGCTATTATATATTTGTTGTAGAAATTTCTATTTTCTAAACATTTGAAATATATTTTATTGACATATCTAAAGTACCTATAATTTTTCGTGAGAAAGCATATCAATATGATGTATGAATATTATTTGAAAAAGTAAGGATAAATTGGAAATAGGCCCACATTCTTAGACATACCTGTGGCAGCTAAATAAAGATCTTATAATTTGCTTTTCATTTTTAAAATATTTCATTTTCATCATTTACTTTGTTATATAATCTGAAGTAGATCGTATTTAAATTATGTGTTAATATTAAATGGATTCTTTGGATCTTAAGATTTGTACATTACCTTAAATGTATTATTGAGATTAGTACTGGTCATATTCTTCTCCTGAATTATTACATGCTGTTGTAGCACAAGTCTGTCTATTTATTTTTAAAATTATATTCCAATACGTTTGCACATTGCTTGACATCTAGTAAACACTTATTTTGCTTATTTAGTTGAATTTAAGACAGAGTGAAGCCAATATTTTTCTTTGCTTCGATTTCAATTAGTTCCTATAGAAACTATTCTCTTAACCTCATTACATATCCATTAGTGTGTTTTACAGAAGACAGAATAACCTCCAGGAATGAGCTTCACTTTCACGTAACCACTGTATTTCTTTGCTGTACTTAGTGTTACTGCTTTTAGGATTTAAAAAAAAGCCCATTTGACTGTAGGCTTTGCACTGCCAAATATGTTAATATACTATCATAAATATGTATAAAATTGTATGTAATAAAATTACATTACAGAATTAAGGTGGTGTTATTTAAACTTTTAATCTCCCTATTTCAGACACTGTAATTTCTGCTAGAAATAAAAATTTGGAATCAGACACAACAATATATATTACTGAAGCTTTTACTGACAACCCCCTTCAATCAATTTCAATGAAAGTTCAACGCAGGAAAATAGCATGAAACTGCTGGTTAACTACATGTCTAATAGGTATGGAATAAAAGTATGTTACATTTCTTCAAGTAGACAAGATGGCTCTGCTACTCCACAGTTGCACCTTTAAGGGAGCATCTTTTCTATACAAGTACAGAGTGCTCTGTGGGAATTCCTCGTGCTGCTGATCTTTGGCACCCAAAGGGTAGATAATGCCATCACATGTATTTATCTATTTTTATGTGTGCGTCTTTTGGATCATAAAATATATTGCTCCCCTGAACTGATAAGAGAACTTTCAGTTGCAAATAAGTAAAATTTGACTTCAAGTAGATTTAAAGGGAGAAATTTACAGTCAGAATAAAAGTGCACTTTGCAATACCCAAAGATAAAACAGAAGCTGGCTATTTGTTACAAATGAGATTGGCATTACAGATTTCCATATTTTAACATCTCTGTGCATTTCTGCCCTGAGTGTGTTCACATCTTTCCCCTTCACCATCCCTTCACTTCCCATCTCCCTCACATCCCTTTTTCATCCATCCCACCCACTCCTGGCTTCATCTACACATTGGATTTTCTCTTACATGATGGACATGGCACTGAAGATTAGCACCATCAGATACCAACATTGACTAGATATTGATCTCCATTTCTCCAGGGACAGGAAATAAATTTGTACTGAAAAATCTTTTCCCTAGTTGTTGGGTAAGCCTGGGACAGCAAATATTTCTTTTTTCTGCAGAAGGCCACATAATGAATATCTCAGGTTTTAAAGGTTATGTGGTCCCTATAGTAACTACTCAGGTCTGCTAAGATTGTGCAAAAACAGTCATAGGTATTTCATAAAAGAATGAGTATGAATTCATTCCCATAATCTTTGATTACAACAAACAGGGAAAACATGAGTTCAATCCACAAGCCATAAGTTGCCAATTTTGTATTAGGCTAAGCCACATTTGTCCTCTTTCCTTGTGCTGATTTTCACCATGGCCTCAAAAATTTGTAGTAGTACATCAGGGTTACTTGTTGCTGGTTATATCACTTAGATTCTATACTCAGTTCGCAGACTGACAGATGGAGACCACCACAAGGCCGACCTGAGCAGGACTTAAATTAACCCACTGGTTTTTCATGTTCACTTATAAATCTCTCCAAGGCCTAGGCTCCTTATCTGGAAATGGTGGACTCATAATAAGCAAGCCTCTGTGAGTCACTAATCCCTGCTAGAACCTGCAGCAGTGAATGAAGCCAGAAAGCCTCAAAGGACAAGATAACATCATAGCCAAGGACACCTGGATCAGATCTCAACTAGATGAAGACTACAGCCTCACGCATCTCATTTCCAATGGATTAACTTCATACCTTACTCACAGAAGTGCTTGAGTGGTTCTGTCCTTCTTGAGTACTCCCTGCCCTCTTCTGATAACTAAATAAATATGGGCAACCCAGAGAAGGTTGTGGTCTTAGTCCTGAGAGAATTAAGAATTATGTGAAAGGGCTTTGATCCTCCTGGAGCCCTGAAATCATTCCATTTGCCTCTTTTTATTTAGCCTTCGCTGTACACTCATTCAGGAGATTGCAGACCTGATCAGCCTGCAATAACTAAGGAATATTGTTAACTCCATAACTGACAATAAATAAAGGTTTCATTTGAAATAATATGGAATCTTTTCTGTATTCATGTTGAATCCCAAAACATTTTCAAAGAAAACAACAGTGAAGTGTTTGATTTAGAATCAAAGCCCATTTTTTTCTGTTGCACTTATTGGCAGGTGCAGACCTATGTGCTTGCCTCCGAAATTCCTAACAAATTGCACATTTCCAAAATGAGCCGCTTGCTCAGTCTGGAATTCCTTGGTGTCTCCTGGACTGCCACGGACTACTGTCTGAAATTTCGGTTTAGGGTGTTGGTTAATTTGTTTATTGTTTTCATGTGTCATCTTCTATTTGAAACCTATTTCTAGAAACTTGGCTCACTGCAGTAATTGATATATGAATATTTATTCTCTAAACATAGCCAGTGGCCAGGTCAACACCAACCAGTTATTTAAATACATAATTCTCAGTATGCTTTGGTGTAAATTCTGTAACACAGATGGAGAAAGGTCAGTTGTGATGCCTATCATCCCTTTTATTATTTCTCTGTGGAGAATCACAATATTCTCAAACCCAAACAGAAAGCAGGTCTATATAGAATTATCTCATTATCAGTTGAAACAAGGAACATTACTAGAATCAGAGAGACACATGACACATTCAGGCCAAATCTAAGCCAATTAGTAGCACTGAGCTCTAAACAAAAGCATTGCCTACACAGGGAAGGAGAGCAGTTACGGGCGGTAGAGTCTCCCCTGAGATTGAACTAGAAATATGACTAGAGCACTATTTATTTAATCTTAAGGACAGGATGGAAACAGATTCAAAGAAAAACCAAAAAGAATTGGTAATTCACAATAACGTAGTACATTAAAATAACACAAAAACCCTTCTTTTGATAAGGGCAGCACTAAAAATGCTCATATCAATTTTTTTTTGTATTTTCTGAACTCTCTTTAAAACCATAAACTCTATTTCCATATCAGCAAGACCTTGGCCTCTGGCCATCTCTTCTTGCTGTTTGTTTCAAGTACTTGTACTGACTTGTGCTCTGTTATTATAATAGCCTCACTGTTAGAGGTATTCCGAGTCTCCTTTTCATGTGTCCTAAAGAAAATAACTAGCATAGAAACAATAAACACAAAGAAATGAATATACTAAAAAGGAGTAGAGAGGAATTTTTCTTCATGTGCACTGAATACAGAACCAAAAGGATATAATGTTGTTAAATTAATATGTTTGATGATACTTATTTTATTTTTCACCTATGTTTCTATGTTTGTATCGTAAATAGCAGATATTGAACAAAGTTAATGAATTCACATTACAGCTACATAATCTTTGAAACACTCCGCTTTTATGAGGCTAATCAAAAGGTGTGATTAGGAAGGAACAGAGCAGGGAAGGTAATTAGTTGAAAATCATGTTTACTAGATATTAATGTCATTTAGATCTGCTAAGTAT
The DNA here is from genome assembly GCF_000276665.1 of Chinchilla lanigera. Lineage (NCBI taxonomy): Eukaryota > Metazoa > Chordata > Mammalia > Rodentia > Chinchillidae > Chinchilla > Chinchilla lanigera. Next base: position 14,567,356 of record NW_004955434.1, read on the forward strand.
GGGTAATTTGGTAGATGGTGTGGATGACAATATGAGAGTAAGCAAAGAGATTGAATTTTAATGAAAATAAAATGAGTAACTACTTCTGATGATGAAATCCTTTTAATATACACCAGCATTGTGTATGTGAAGTTTATGAAAATATGAAGCAGCTTCCAATTAATTTGAATAGGTACCAGAATTTTTGTTTGTAAAAGGTAATACTATCTTTATTGTGTTGAAGAGAAAATAAAATTTTTGAGGTATCCAAATAAGGTTTTCCAATAATTGTTTTAAGATTTGTTTCAGTTGATAATGTATAATATATATGCCAATTTTCAGTTATTCAAGAGTAATCTAGAAACAACTTCATCTGCAGTTACTTCTTTTGGAGCCCAAGCACTTGGCAACATTTTCTAACAATATAGTCAGAATTTATTTTCATTGTGTTAGTAATGTTTAAATTGCTAAACTGATTTCAACACCAAAGCACATTGATAATGTGTACTGACTTACTGATTGATTTTCTACATAGGATTAGGCTCATTTCATTTCTGTCAATGAGAGCAATTTTATGAAATTATAAATATGTATGAGATATATGTTGAGCCCTTAAGTATGGTACATTTTTAAATCTCTGTTACAACCAATACACAAAGAGGTAGCTAGTTTTTCATGTGGTTAAAAAGAAAAGAAAAGAACGAAAAAACTTACCAGTGGTAGCAAATTGGTACGGTTGCAGCTGGAATTCAAAGCTGAAGTCTATTAATTATCAATAAACTTGTGATTTCCTACAGTCTGTGTTCAATGGTATGCTCTTTCGAAGGTGCTCTACAAATTTTATAGGAGCAAACTTATGGCTTTCTAATTGAGAAGGGTTTGATTTTAGCAGTTCTGCTTCTAGAACTCAGATGTGCATAAATTTGCAACAGCATGAGTAATAAATTGTCATTGTCGTTGAAGCCAGGTAAAGTGGGGCTACAGAGGCTGAAAGGTATAATTTGTCTGGAAAATTTACACTTGCCCAGAGACTCCAAACTGCATATGCATTTGCTGGTGGAAGGATGAGAACACATGCACTACTTTTAGATGTGACTCGTGCTGACTTCATTTTACATAATTAATTACTAGGATTTCTCTGTTCTAAAACAGTTGAAGATAAAAACTATTCAATGCTATGACACAGAGAACTTGTGAAATTAACATTATTCTCCAGGCATTCAGCAAGAAAACAGTTGTCATTACATGTTTTTTCCCTCCCAAATTTATATTCTGCAAAAAAGTAGATGGGACTCATGGGTCAATGAGACTCATATTTGAACTGGAAAACAAATTGCTATGGATAGAATTTCTAGATATAAATTATATTGCATAACTCAGGAGGATAGGAAAGCAAGCAATTTTAAAATTGAGAGCATGGTAAAGGATTCTTATTTTAACATATAATATCTTAGTTTGTTAATGAAATAATTAGTCATCCTGTAACAGCACTATATAATGTAATGTTGCTTCCAGGCTGTCACTGGATACTAGATTCTTTTTGTGTAACTTACTTTTCTTTTGTTATTTCTGAAAGAAAGCGTCCACGTAAAGGAAGAATGTGTTGAATCTTTTAGAAGGAAATATTCAGACAACTTCTTTGTGAAGAGAGAAAAGGACAATATAAACTCTATCCTATTCTAGGAAAAAATGACAAGAAGAAATGGAAATAAGGGTAAATTTAAGTTATTCATAGGAAAATGGATGCACCTTGGGATCACAATGTTAAGTGAAATAAATCGGACATGCAAACCTAAATATTGTCTTGTTTCTCTTGTAAGAGAAACAAGTTATAAAGAGCAAAATGAAAGCTAGATAATAAGAAATAGGGAGCTAAATCGTTCTCAAATGAGAAATAGGTCAGAGGAGGAGGGAGGGGGAAGGAGAGGAGGGAAATGATGGAAAAAAGTACTGAGATGTTTAGTGCACATGTGTCAAGTCCATACCAGGAATGTAAACATCCTGCACTGCAAGAATTTATTGTCTTTATGGGAGAAACTTCAAAGGAGATTTGCTTCAAATGAAGGTAAATGAAATGGAGGACCTGGCCTATACCACTTTCATTAAACTAGAAAATATGACAACTCAATATGAATTATTATAACTGATTTTTATATTTCAAGGCATGACTTCCATTATAATAATATTGTTTTAAAACACTTGATGACCACACTGTTTATTTTTGTGATTGCCAATGAATAACTAAAGAGGTTCTTAGACACAATTAAATTATAATCTTGTATGCACTCTCTCAAAAGGTTACATATATTACAATAAACCTGACATTTGCCCCAACTCTGACCATTAGAGCCGGAAGCTAGAGCAGCATCATTTTCAAGGTAGCATATGCACATACGATCTATTCATTTCAATATTCTGAATTTCAGAAAGGAAATTTTTATTTTGGTTGAGTATTTTCTTTTTAAAATTATAAAGTGCACTGAGAAATGAGAAGCTGGGAGACCGAAGCTGCTGCCTTTGTACAGATGAAGTGTTTTACCTCTTGGCAGTTCCAAGTGTTAAAATCACTTGCTTCTTTTCCAATGGGCATTGGCTCTGTGGATCAGATAGCATCTGGGTTCTGACATTTGCTCAGGTTGAAAATTGATTCTAAGTGTAAATTTAAGAGCTGACTTTGATCTTTGAGAGTCACTGTACTTTCAGTCTGTGCTTCATCTTATCACCTTTCTACATATAAACATTTCCTACAAGTTCTTAGAAACATCATCTGAAAAATGAATAACAGATAGAGTACAATAAGTTATAGCCAAAAAGTTATGAGAGATTCCTTGTAGGAGATATAAGTATGTGACTTTTGTTTTCTTCCCCAAACAGCAATTCTCAACTGTTTTTCAGGTATAATTCCATTGACAATAGGAAATTTATAGAATGAGGTACAGAAATGTAAGATGAGTAAGCATTGGTGTTGAATAATCTAGTATCCACATTAAGAAAATTAAAATAATGAAATTGAATTTATGAATGTATTTTATTTAAATACATACAAAAGTCTGGCATGGTAAAAGTAGTTAATGTAAAAATAATTTATAAAATTTATTTTAGTCAGCTTTGGATTAGTGTGATGTAACACCCTAAGCTCTCAGAACACAAAGAGGAAGGATATGTTCTGCCTCACACTTTTGGTCCCGGGGTCAGTTTTCCTGTGCTCTTGGGCCAGTGGAGAGGCAGCACATGATGACAACAGGATATGACAGGGAAACTGCTCAGTCAATGGCTGTAGGAAGCAAAAAGAGAAGGACAAGGAGAAAAGAAGGAAAGTAGGAAGAAATAAAGGACAGAAACAGAGAGACAGGAAGGCCTGAGGGCCCAATATCACATTCAAGACTCCCAGTGACCTAAACCTTCTGCAAAATCCCCAGTGGCCTAACTTTCTTCATATAGGTACCAAACCTCCTAATATTCCAGAGTTGGAAACCCAGTATTCAATACATGTGCGTTTGGAAAGCATCTAAGAACCAAACTATAAGAAGAAATATTATGTGTTTTTCATATTAATTCCTCAAAATGTGATGTGAACTTTACAGTTGCACATTTCAATTCAGTTTTCATTGGATGTTCTTGATCTGAGCTTAGATGTTATAAAATTGACCATCCAAATAAGTATATTCATACACCCAAGTTGCTCCAAAGATTATGTTTTCTAGTGCCCCAGTAACTTTATTAAGCAAAAAAGGTCTGTAATACTTGCATGCACATTGACAAAACATTAACATTTATAAGGGTAGATTTAACACTGAAGCAAAAACATATTTCTTTGGAAACTGCATTTGATCAAGTTCAATAAATTTCATTAACTCCTGTTTATTTATCATACAGTTCAAAGGATTATAACATACATTGGAAAAAACTAAATTTATCATTCAACAGACTTTTCTTCATATTGCCCTTGCAGGGTGTATAGCCGGTTGTGTTATTTGCTCAATTTTGGTTTTAAAATTCCTATGTATTGATTCATGGAAGAAAAATCTGTAAAATTGGTATCACTGGTGTACATTATGAAATGTTTCCACTTTATATTGTTTTAAATTTATTTAAGTGCTACAATTCGGAATTTGAATGGCCTCTAAAGGCTCATATACTAACATTTTGGTGCCCATAGTGGCATTACAAGGGTTTTTGGAGATGAGGTCTTGGGGAAATCCTTAGGTCAATAGATACACATCCTGGAAGGGCTTTGTGGGACACAAGACAGGTCTCTCCTTTTTACTTCCTGACTAAAGAAACAAGTAGTTCTCTTCCAACAGATTCCTGCCACTGTGTCCTTCCTTGCAACAGGCCCCAAGCAGGGAGTCACGACTCACGGACTGGAACAATCAGAACTGAATTAATATACTTTACTTCAAGCATTTCATCCAGTGACAAGAAGTGGACTGTTACACTACATCACAAACAAGGTGTACTTTAATTGGAGCCTCAAATTTATCTCATTCCTATGCATTGTGAACTTGATGAGAAAATGTCACAAGTACATTTTTAGTTTTACATAGTATATTCCTTTTTTTTTTTAAGGAAATCTGGGATTGGAATGAACATGTTAGGAAATGTTTGTGAAAAGGTTCTTATCACTAAAGCAATAATTATTAGTAAGTAGCCATTAGAAATCATTAAATTTTATAAATTCTGTAAGCTGACCATTTCATACCATATGGCAAGATATGATAAATGTGTAACAACTGTATCCATAGCACTTTTCCTAGATTCTACATGATAGGACTGCAAAGTGTTCTCAGTATATATCCAACAATAAATAAGGTAATATCATAAATGTTGGTCTTTGGTTTGAAAATTTTAATTCACTCAGATATTTAAAGTTAGTAACACAGCACATCATCCATCATGATAGAAACAGACTTTTTCATATGAAACTAAAATTTTTCATCAATGTAAAATCTTTAACAATAAAAATGTTTTCAGTGTAGTTGTTCAGATATCCAGATATAAGAATACAAAATTGGTAAAAAAAAATATAAACATTAAACCGTTCCTTTCAATAAAACAACAGAAATTAGCAGTACAATTATCTTAGTTATCATGTGTCTATATATTTAAATAAAATAATATGCAATATGGCAACCACTGTGAATTCATATCATTTTGTGTTTTCAAATTCTGTATTCTTATGTTATTTTTATTTTTTAGTCTCTTTAAGATAAAAAATGTTTAGCATAAATGTGGTATTTGGTGTTTAAAAATTGTTTGAAATTAAAGGTATCCAAAGTACAAATCCAAGTATCTTTTCTATCATGCCACATACCTACATTTAAAGAGTATTTACATTTTTAAAAACTTTCAAACAATTGAACTTTGATAGTATTACAAAATTTTGGTTTTCTATACACATTTGCTTTATGCTTAAACAGATGATATTTTTACCTGTTGAACAATAATATTTTCAGATTTTTTTCAATCCCCTAAAACTATTTCCATGGCCAAAAAATAATTTATGTTACCATCACTTCATGCAAAAATAGTTTTCATTCTTTTACAGAAATCAAATAAATGGTATACCTTGCCAAATTCCCAATTTTGATACTTTAAAAAATTCAGCGTGGTGGTACACACCTGTAATACTAGCTACTTTGGAAGATGAAGTAAAAAGAATGGAAATCTGAGATGCCAGACTGATCAACATGGGGAGAACCTGTCTCAAAATTTAAAAAATAGGGGTTATGCAGCTATATACTGCCTGTGTTCAATTTCCATTAATGCAAACAATCACTATAATAAACAAAAATATTTTGCAAAGTATAAAAATCATTATAAATGTTTTCACACATTGAATTATTTCATAAATCAAAAAAACAATTTTAAACTTATCATTAAAACTTTACTTATATGTGCTACAACCAGTTGTATTACATGTTCAATTGAGATTTAAATTTCCTGTATATTCACTGATGGTAGGAAAATCAGAATTACTGATTAATGTAATGAGACATTTTCACTTCACATGTTTTTGAACTATCCATCTAATTGCTATGTTTGTATTTTGGGCTCCAAGGAGGCCATTGATTTTTTTCTTTTGATCATTAAGATTAAATTTCCTACAATTGCTATATGCCTGCTGAAGATACCTTGTACTTCCTACTTTATTGTCTTTAACTTACTTTTACATATAAATGAGGATTATGTTTTGCTTTCTGCAGGAAACTGATTTTATTTATCATAACTTTTGTGCCTTTCTCTGGGTCTTCTTATGATTCCAGGCATCACAGTAGTTTCTGAAGCTCCACTCAATTTTTAATCAGTATTGTGGCTTTATTTTAATTTTATTAAAAAGCATCTTATTATTTGGGGGCCAAAAAGTAGTTTCTTATACTATAATGAAAATAATAATATATGTCTTATTATGATTTACAATTATAATTTACATAGTCACTGCAATGATTGTATAAAGTATTAAAATAAACATATTACAACTTCACATTTGTGAGAAAAATCATTAAATTGGAGCAAGTTGTTAACTTTAACAAGATCAGCAATGTATTTATGTGCAATTTCAGAATAGATTCTCATGCATGAAAGAAACAGTAAAACATGGCACATATTTTTATAATTTATTTTCTTGTGTGAGTTTTGGGTTTGATTTGTACTTTTCTTTCTAGAACTTTGAGGTTCAACATTAAGTCATTTAAACTCACTGTATTTTACTTGTGAGAATTCAGTGCTATAAATTCCCCTCTTTAAACTGCTTTCATCATGTCTCATAAGTTCTTGAATGTTTTACTGACATCATCACTTAATTGTAGGTAATGTTTAATTTCTTCTTTAATTTTATCCATGACCTAGTGGTTGTTTAATTTCCAGGTGTTTTTGTAGTGTTTGTGGTTTCTTTTGTGATAGATTTCGATTTTCATTGTCTGTGGGTTAGCATTTGGTTTATTTTGGAGAACTTCCCATGTGCACCTAAGAAGAATGTGCATTCTGATATTATTGGGTGGAACACTTTGTAGATGTCTTGTAAACCAATATACTTAAAGATTTGGTTCAGTTGTCATATTCCTTTATTGAATTTGTTTATCTAGCTGATCTGTGTATGTGTCACAGTGGGGTCTTCAGGTTCCCCATTATAATTGTGTTAGCACATTTTGACAGTTCATGTCCATTAATATTTAGCTTATGTAGTTGAGTGCAGTAATATTTGGTGCATGTATATGATGACTATCTCTTCTTGACATTTTCCCTTAACAAGTGGGTGGTGACATTTTTGTCTCTTTTGATCAGTCTTGGCTTAAAGTTCACATTGTTGGCAAGTAGTATAGTTATCCCTGCCTTTTTCTGGAATCCTGTCACATGGAGTATTGTTTACTGTCCCTTCACTTTTCAACTGTAAATTTCTTTTTGAGTTAAATGTGTTTCTTATAAGCAGCATATTGTTGGATCTTGCTTCTTGATCCATTCTGCCGGTCTGTTTCTTTTGACTGATGGATGGAGACCATTTAAATTTATGATTATAACTGATACGTATTGGTTTAAACTTCTCATATTATTTTACTATTGTTGGTACCCTGTCTTTTCACTCTGTTTAATTGCCTGTCCTCCTTGATGGCTTCTTTCTATTGGCATATTTGGAATTGTGGTCTTCCATACCTTTTTCTGAAATATCCTTCAGAGCATTTTGGATAGCTGGTTTGGTGGTGATGAATTTCTTCAGCTGTTCTTTGTCGTAGAAGTATCTAATTTCTCCATTTATTTTGAAAGATAGTTTTATAAGGTACATCAATCTGAGCAGGAGGTTGTTTGCTTTTAGAACTTGAAATGCATCAGTCATCTCAAGACCTCCTTAACTTGAGAGTTTGTGTTGAGAAATCAAAGGACAGGGAGATACCTCAGTGGCACAGTGTCTATCTGTATTGAGAAGTCTGCTGTGATTCTAATGGGTTATCTTTTATAGGTAATTTCTTTCCTTAATTGCTTTTAATATTCTGTTATTGTGTTGAACTTCTGGAATCTTCATTATTATATGCTTTAGTGTGTAGATTTATTTTGATCATGGCTACTTGGAATTCTATATGCTTCTATTATTTTTATGTTAGATTCTTTATCCATATTTGAGAAATTTTCTCCTATTTTCAACCTCAAAGTTTTAGAAAAAACAACGAACAAATCAAACCAAAAGCTCATACAGGAAAAGAAATTATAAAGATATGTGCCATGTTTTACTGTTTCTTTCATGCATGTGAAAGAAAACCAGAAGAGGTTTTCTTTTTCGAAGTTTGTGCTATTTCCAGCTTTCTTTAACTCCAATCGGTCTTATGTTGTTCTTCTTGGCTTCATCTTGGAACACTTTTTTTATGGTCCCTTGCTATTTTTAAGATATCTTTCCTTTTATGGTCATTAACTGCAGTCTTGTGTTCTAGATCTGATGTGATATATTTGTCTTCATTCAATCTGTTGTATACTTGCAATGTAGTTTTTAATTTCCTGGATATCTGTTAGTATCTGGTTCATGGCTTCCACTTCTTTCCTTTGTAGGGCATTCATGGTTTCCATCGTTTTCCTTAGGTCCTCCATTTTTTATGTATGTCTACTCTAGATTTCTTAGGCATGCCTCTTATTTTGATCTTCATTTCTTTTTTATACCTAAAAGATATTTTTTTTTGTTTTAAAGAGAAAAGAACAAAACACAATAACAAAAAGAAAGACAAAAGCAAAACAATACAGAGAAAGTAAATGAAATGTGAGAGGTTCAATAAATATTGTGAAAGGGAAAGAAACTATTCAGAGGGAAAGAATAACTGGGATGAGGGAAAGATTATTTTTGTATAGCCACATCCATTTTATTTTCACTTCTGCTGCTGTCACTTCAGAAAGATCTTCAGATGTCCTCTACCTCATTGTGCTCTGGACTTGCCCTGGATGGGCTGGAGTTCTGGCACTGTATTTTGCTTCTGCATCTTGTTATTCTCTATGGTTTTTTTCCTGTGTTGGTGCTTGCAGATTTATTATGGTAATAGCTTTATCCCTAGTTTTGAGGCTTCCCTAGGAAATATCTTCTAGATGTAGGTGTTTCTTGGTCTTTGTATCTCATCCAAGAACCTACCTTACTAATTTATTAAGAATGAGAAGTAGATATTTATTTAGCTCATCCCTCTGTTCTTTAGTAGCTCACTATGGTGATGATTATTACCCTAGACAATCGCAATACTGTCAAACAACGGAGAAAAACTGATTATCACATATATGAGATCCTGCCTAAAGTAGTGCACTTAATTAGTTAAAAAACAAAAAGACAAAAACAAAACATAATACTCCTCCAATATAACTAAAAGAAAAGCCCCAGAAAAAGGAAAAACAATCAAACAAATAAAGAAAATAAAATTCCTCTAGTGTCCATATTTCCATGCTAGTCTCCAAGTCAGATTCCAAAAATGTGCTATATAGCCCCACCAAGTTGCAATAGGATTTGCGCTGGGTGAGGGTCTGATTGTGTCCTCTGGATGTGGCTGCTAGGCGACTGGTCTTCAACTAATGCTGTTTGGGATGTCCTTCTGTTCTTACTGCGTTTGTCTCTATGGCACTATCCCATTTGTTGCAGCTCTCTTTGGCAGGGAAAGCCCAAGGTTGCTACCATGCCCATGTACAGTTGTCTTCTTCTGGACCTTGCACAGCTTCTTGTGTTCCACACCACTACCTCCTCTTACCTGCTGATTATCAGGGGGGCAGCATGCCCCTGTCCCACTACAGGAAAAGGCTGCTTGCCTGCTTGTGCTACTGTATCAAGGCTGCTCTGCTGGTTCCAGATAAGACAGGCATTGCCAATCCTTTTATTTAGGGCTAAGAATGGCTTTTGGCAAGCACCTGAGTCGAGTCTGGGTGGTTCCAGGTCCTATTTCTCAGCATATTTCCTCCAGCCTGTGTCCCAACTGCTAGCAGTCTACTGTGACTGGATGGCTCTTCTCTTATTCCACTCCAGGGCTCTGGCAGTGAAGCAACATGGGCCTGTTCTGCTTCTGGTGTTCACCTCAACCCCTTTGGGATAGAATGGCAGCCCTCCTGTCCACTTTTGCTCTGCTTTTCTGTGTGCTGAAAGACAGCACCAGTTCACTTCACTCACCAACTGCTGGCTTTGTTGGGCCCTTGGGATACAGTGTCCCACCACCACTCTGGTAGTGATGGCAGTGCACCCTAAAACATGCTTCAGTAGTTAGAGTGAAATGTGGTGCTTCTAAAACAATAAGCTTTCATTTAATGAAAAAATATTTCCCCTAACTCAACTTAAGTTAAAATTAATTAAAATTAAACCAAGTTTTTTGTTCCATAGTTACAAATTTGCATTTTAAGTATTCAACAGACATATGTGGATGCATAAAAGATTACTATCATTAGAAAATGAAGCTATAGAATTATTTCAATTAATTATATAATACACAGAATATTTAACAAAATATTTTTGTGCTGGAGGTTACTTATAAAAGATAGAGATTACAGAGCAATCTCAGTATTCAGGATTATTTTCACATAAATTATATAATTTCTTATCTCAATAATATTTGCTCTTATAATTCACTAATTTTACAATGGAAATAACTACCTGTGTTTGCTAACTCAGTGAATAAAATATCAGGTTGCAATTCTAGATATTAGAAATCTATATTTTACAGCTTACATGAAACAATTTCTTATGTAGAGTTTTTGTTTGAGATGTTATTATTATTTTTCTTTATTTTTAACTTTGTCACTAGTTGTTAAAATATACTAAAGTTTAATTTTTTAGTAGAAATCTGAAAGTTAATACATGAATATTTGGAGTTCTTACTGTCCATGTATTATGTAGCCCCGTCTATTTAATAATGATGCATACACAGAGACATTATCATTTTTATACCTTGCATTTCTAGGGTAAAGTTTGCAAGATGTAAATTAATCCAAGTTGAAGAATTTGACAGTATAATTTATAACATAAGGAAAGGTTAAAAATAATGATCAACTTTTCTTAAAAGTAGATGTATGCCTGAGTTTATATGAGTTACATTATTCTTTTTCCTCCAAGTAAGTATGCCTGAAAGGCAGCATGACTAAAATATATTTTAATAGCAGTGTTCACTAAGTAAACATTATCGTAAAATACAAATAAATGGCATTGTTATGCAGAATGTCAAAAGAAGATTTTCATGAGAAGATGGTTTTGGAAGAGTTTAATTGAAAAGATTTCAAACCCTGGAACCTAAACAAACGAGAAGTTTCAGAAATGAGAAATAATAAATATAGGCTTTTGTACCAAAAACAAATTGAAGAAAGATGATGTAGTTAAACAGGTAAATTTGCCAAATAAATATGAAACTTCCTACTTAACAATGTGTATTCCAGACCCTGTACCAGGGAACTAACAAGCTATTCTGTGTTAGAATGGAATCAAGTTGTGTTCTCGAAGGCTGTATTGCCTAAAATACCACTTATGAATATTTTCCCTGATCTTTCTTTAAGCATGATACAATGATTTATTTATGGAAAGGGAAAACAAAAATGCACTAGAAAGGACAAAATGTTTTCTATACTAGTCTTCCCAAATTGAACTCATTTGTAGTAATTATAAGTAACAAGTATGTTAATCTTAAGAAGATGGTGGAATTATTTTGGTATGTTTGTTCATCTTCTTTATCCAATCCATGACCTTTCTTGAATGTTATGGTAATGCAAATGCCACTATTATCATATCTCTATTACAGTAATTTTCACAACATGAAGTGACAGAAAGGTAAAAATAAAATATATATGTTATGGTATTATTTTGTAGTTTAATTTTAATATACTTAACAAGAACAAAATAACAAAGTTTCAAGAAAGTGTGTGTGTGTGTGTGTGTGTGTGTGTGTGTGTGTTAAAACCCTAGTAGTATGAGAGACATTTGTAAAAAATATTCAAAGAAATAATCTTCATTATAAGCACTTTTGGCCTGTAATTACCAGGAGGTTATCCTCATGTCAGATATGTAAAACATTTCCAACATGTTGCATTTTGTCAAGAAACTTCAGTAAGAACAGGATCCACAGTGACTGCAACGTACTGAATAAAATTGTCAGAAGTAGAAATAAAGAACTATCTTATAAAAGAAAGCTAATGAAAATTCAGAAACTTCTGCAATTAGTGAATTCTCAGACAATGCAAAGAAATATCTTGTCAGGGGCTGGGGATATAGCTCAGTGGCATAAGCACCTGCCTGGCAAGCACAAGGTTGTGTGTTCGATCCCTGGTACTGCAAAAAAAAAAAAAAAAAAAAAAAAACAAGAAAGAAAAGAAAGATCTTGTCTAAGCTGGATCCAGGGCAGATCTGAATGAAACAAAAGTGTTTCATGAGATGCTATTTTAAATAAGCACTTTGAAATGAGTGTTTACACCTAGTATTTCTTTAACATGAGGATGTTTCATGTAGATAGAAGACATAACTCCTGTACTCAGAGACTTTTTAACAATAGGCCATGGTAACATCATTTTGTTTTTCCTTCACTGAGTGTTCATGTTCATATGTGTGATGCCATGACCATGAGTATAACTACACTGGTTATAACCCAACATAATTGGAGTAGGGATGTCATGTAGAATGAATTATGTTCTCTCAACATTTGTAGGTTGAAGTTCTGATACCTAATGTGGCTATGTTTGGAGGCTAGCCTTTAAGGAGGCAGTTATGATAAAATGGGATGGTGACAGTGGAACCGTAATCTGATAGGGTGGGTGAATGCACAAGAAAAGGAGACACCAGAGGTCTCTCTCCATCTACAAAAGCAGAGGAAAGCACACGCGAGGACAAAAGGAGAAGTGGACTGTTGTAAGACAGGGAGAGAGCTCGCCCCGGACATCAACCCTACAGCACCTTCCAGCCCCCCGAAGACAGGAAGATAAACTTGTATTTACACCATCCAGTGGTAGACATTTTATTTTGGCAGTCCACAAGACTAGTATAAAACATTTGTGCTAACACATCTTGATAATTTATAATTACTGTGACTATTAACATTAAATCACCAAGAGCTGCTTCTTGCTAGATATATAATCAATTTACATCACACATAATTTCTAATAGACTGGGCATAATCTCACACTTGAAAGCAGTCACTTAAGTGCATGCCATTAATCCTAGCACTTGGGAGGCTGAGGCAGAAAGACCATGATTTCACGGTCAGTGTATTCTATATAGTGAGTTTATGATTAGCCAAGACTACATTAGTATCCCTGCCTCAGAAACTAGTAACTTCAGACCTGATTAAACACTAAGGAAAAGTATCTGACATGAAATGAAGAACATCTTATTGAAAAATTCAAAGTTATTTTACTGTAAAAATGAGCTGATAGTGAATTGTGTTAATTTGTTAAAAAAAAAAAATTCAAGGGCGCTCAAACAGATCACGTTAATGGTGTACCTTCTGATTGAGTATGAATACCCCACAGAAAAAGAACCAGCAACAAAAATGCATGCAGAGAGATGTATGTCCATGGATATGTTACAGCTGTCCTAGATTGTACAAAAAATAAAAATTGGTGCCAAGACAAGCACTGCATTTTAATTATGTCTCCGTATCTTGTGTTACATATTAGGCATGTGTATATCCTAAATCAATGACATGTGTGATTAAGTAATGTGAATTCATTGGTCCTCAACGCATTTTATTTTTTTAATAAAATTTCCAGTTAAAACCTTTTTCAAGGAAGATAACATGAGAATCTGAGCTACAAAAAAAAGAGGCAGTTGGTGTTTCAGTATTGAGAAGAATTTGGGGTTTATGATTTGTGTACCCAACTGTGTGTGCTTAGGTAAATGATCAGCAATAAACTTCTTTCAGGACCTGATTCTATCTTAGTTGATATGTAACATTTCAGCTGTTTTCCAGTGCAGTCTGCGGGGCAATTTCAGCAACTGTTTCTTCCAGTGCGATGATCCTTGAACAGCATGCAATCTAATAACACTGCTTCCCTTACCAGGTCGTACTACTCTGGGATGGGTAGTGATCTGATTCCTCTCACTGCCCTAACGCTCAGTGGCACGTCAGTGCCAGTTCTGCTTCCCATACCTGCCTTTCAATTCATCCATTTTATTGTGTGTCTCAGGTGTCTTGGCTTCTCTGTCGGTTTCCATGCACCGCACGTACATTTTGTCACTAGAAGATAATACAGAAAGTCATGTGCTCAGTTATTCAAGGAAAATGCCTGAATGTAATGTAAAATAAGCACAGCTTTTTTATTCCTGTTTTATTTCTCAGCAATACATACATGTGGAACACACACATGGGCCCACATGTGCCCACACAGCACAGGACTCATTTTTCCCTTCAGAGCTTTCCATCTGGCTCTTTTCACATATAGTAGATAACTCCATGACTTAATCTTATTATGTCTGGTAGCAGCAGTTTCAATATAGGTGTGTTTGTTTTGAAGAACTGTGGAACAAAGTAAGAAAGCAAAGACTTTTGCTGGAGGTTAAATTTAGTTGTGTTTTACCTTCTTTGCAAGAAATTGTGCTATTTGGGCTTCTAACCACACCAAAACGGATAGTTCCAAAGCTGGATTAATTTTCATCACACAAATGAGTTTACAGTAGTACAGCAAGGCATAGGCAAAAACAATGGTAGTTCATTAGGATTAAAGTAGCTATACATGAGCCATTCACATAATCATTCTATCAGCTGGCTTCACTCTGCAACAGAAGCTGACCTTAGGCAGAACGAAGTAGTCAGTTCTCCGGGATGCTCTCCCTGCAGATCTATGACTCGGCTTCCCCAGCTCTGTTACCTGATCCCCACAAGCAATCCCCTGGCAAAGATTCAGTTTAGATTTAGGATCTTCACTTTCATATTTCTAGGCATTTCTGCAGTTCCTCTCCTGAACTTACCCGCCCAGTGACAAGTCTTCTGTTTGCTTTCCCAAGGCAGCGGGCATGGAGGAGCACAAACAATGCGAAAGACTGAGTGTCTAACTTGCGCATCCAACATTCATTTCAACAGAGTACTTATTTATTTTAAAAAATACAAATGGGATAATAATGATGCACATTTAAGAAACGTTTTCCAGGAGCTCATTTATTTACACAGTATGCATCACCCGTTCCTTGTGCTGGATTTCCTTTCCTCTTACCAAGCCGTGATGCCATCTCCTGGTCTCAGAGGAATATGGGGACCCAGCACATCAAGGCAAGATGACAAAGAAATCAGGGCTTGAGTATTGGAAACCCTTTGTCCTGGTTATAGTTTCCTCTCATCTCTGAGACAAAATACCCAAGGCCCAAAATTAATAAAGGAAAGGTTTATTTGGCTCACAGTTTGTGGAGGCTGCAGTCCATACTCAGCTGGTTCCAAGGCAGAGTGGCACATGGCAGAGGACAGCAGTTCTTGACCTGGAAAACAGCAAAAGTAGCAAGAGTCAAAGGGAGGAGTGGCAGCAGGGAGCAAGACTCTTTCCCTCCCTTATATTTTATGCAAGTCATCTGCCTCAGGGCAGGTGTGAAATGCACATCAATAATCCCAGCACTGGACCATGATCAATCATAAACTCTAGAAGCCTGCCCCATGACTGCATGAGGCTTTGTGGGGATATCTAGACAAATCATGACACCCTGCTACAATAGTTAATTACAAGGATTTCCAACTCATTTGGGTGGGAAATGGCCAGATAGGGAAAGTACATATAACTTGGAGAATTCATTTAACTTTCGGATACAGAAGATGGAAACCAAAATATGACATGCATATGCAAAGGAGAGCTGCAAAGACTACGCTGGATGGTGCTGAAGTCTTTCAGTACAACTCAGTCAGCACTATAACTATCCAGGGATTACAGTAGTCACAAACTACGAGAGGCAGGGAAATATGGACATTTCTAGAGCACTACATAAGGAGACCCTGTCTCAAAAGTAAAACCAGCCAAACAAAAATAGTAAGAAAAGAAAGAAAAGAAAAGAAAAGAAAAGAAAAGAAAAGAAAAGAAAAGAAAAGAAAGAAAAGAAGGAAAACATACCTGAAAAGGGTGAATCCTGTGACAAATGTTGGATTGCTAGAAACCTTCCAATATGCTCCGCAGAGAATCCAAAGAATTCAGTAATTATATGAATCAGGTATGAGATGATAGTGAAACCAGAAGAAATGCATGTTGTTTTAAAAAAGAAGTGCACTCCCTAATGACCCTCCCTTTCTGTTTGTGATAAAAGGGAAACAATAAAAAGAAATAAGGTACAGTTTAAAATTGGAGGATTAAGTAAGTGTTTACATAGTGAACACTGCAGTGCCCAGGCATATTTTTCTCCAAAACCCCCAAGCCTTCCAAACCCCAATTTAGTTGGAAGGCCTGTGAAAGCATGAGTGATTCTTCTCTGAAGAATCTAACAAGGAGAAAAAAATTATATATATATACACACACACACATATATATATGTTCCATATGAATGTGTTCAATATATACATATATATTCCATATACATGTGAGAGTGTATGTTCCATATATACACATATATATGGAGGGAGAGAGACACTGGAATTCTAACCAAACCATCTACAGTTTGCAGCCGCACTCATATGCATAAAGATTCCAAGCAGCTTTTCAGGGTCCCTTAGATTTATGAGCAGTCAGACAACATTCACCTGAGGAAAACCTTCTGTAAGGAGACAGATCAGATGAAGACAATCTGAAGGAAACAGACTTGGTACAGAGAAAATAGATAAAAAAGGAAGAGTCAAGAGAATTCAGTACTTTCAGAAATGTTTAAACATGCCTCCATCACATGAGCCCGTCATTACACAAGGTATATGGATAAGTGGAAGTCTATAGCCATAGATAGATGAGAACATGTTCATAGCAAGAAATTATGGTATGTGCATATAATGGAGCACTACACTATACTAAAAGGAAAGTATTCCCTCTTTTTTTGGTATGTAGTTCAAGTTGGCTATGTAGTCCTGGCTGGCATGAACTTCAGGTCCTCCTGCCTCGGCCTCCTAAGTATTTTACATCAGATGAATAATCCTTAAAGTTCTTTGATGGGATTGTGATTTTCTAAAGTTGCAGTGATTCCATAGATCACTCTGGGAAAATGAAGTCTTAAAACTACTGAGTATTGCTACCTATAAATATGAACTATTCTCCATTCATTTAGATTTGTATTGTTTTTTATTCTGAATTTTGTAACCCATATATTAATCATACATATTTTACTAAATCTTCACCTATGTAATTCATTGTTTGGTGTAAGAGAAATCAGAGTTACATTTAAAGTTTCAAATTTTACTAACTCATTGCTAGTATATAGTAAAACAACTGAATTTTACGTATTAATCATTTGTACTACAACCGTACTATAATTGCCTGTGATTTCAAGCTTTTGGGGAATAAAATAGACAATAAAGCCATCTGAAAATTATTACATTGTTATTTTATCTTTACATGTTGGATTCTGTGTTCTATTGTATACATTTTCAGATAGGATATTCTTATTAATTTTAAGTAGAAGTTTTATTCTACAGGTTTTCCATCCTTGTAATGTGTTCATTTAGATTAGATGTTATGGCGGAGTTGGTCTCATAGCATACATTAGTAAACATTGCTTCTGTCTCAATTTTTTGTAAAAGACTGGAGAAGCACAGAAATATTTTTTCATCACTAAAGTCACCTTGTTCTGTGCTTTCTATTTGGTAACGTTACTAATTGCAGATGTAATTTAATTAATATGGTAAACTTACTTAATTACTTAGTCTTCTGTGGCTTTGAAAGAATGGCTCATTTATACCTAGCTTAACAAACATAGGAATAGAAGTTATTATATTTCTTTACATTCTTTGGATATCCATAGGACCAGGAGTAATGGCCTATTTTTCATCCTCACAGTAGTAATTCGTGTCTTTTCTCTCCCAGGTTTACTTGGTTAGTGGGTCGTCAATTTCATTGGTCTCTTCAAAGAATTGAGTGTTTTATTTCAGTGATATTCTTCATTGCTTTTCTTTCTCAGTTTCATTGATTTCTGCTAGATATTTCTTTTACTTCACTTGTTTCTTTTGAACTTGATTTTCCATTTATAATTTCAGGGTGAGAACATACATTGTTAATTTTAGATCTCTTTCTCTTTACAGGTTTAATGTCATGAAATTTCTTTGTAGCCACATTTGGATAGGTTGTATTTCATTTCATTTAGTCTGAAGTAGTTTTCAGTTTCTTTACAGAATTTCTCTTTGACCAACATTGGTGGTAGAATTGTGTTAGTTAGTCTTCAAATATCCTGAGATTTTCAAACTACCTTGCTCTTTGTTTTTAGGTTAATTCTATTCTAACCTGAAAGTGTAGTTTATATGATACATATTCATTTTAAATGCTAAGATGTGTTTCATGGCCCAGAAGTTGGTTGATCTTAGTGAGTGTTTCACATGAGGCTGACGAGAATGTAAATGCTGCTGTGATTAGGTGAAATATATTGTTAGTGTCAATAAGATCCAATTAGATAATGATGTTACTCGGTTTCTATAAATTTGTGTATTACATGATGCTGCTTCTGTGAAAACCAGACTGCATATACAGCAGAGATATGCCATTCAACTTTCCAATGCTGTGAGGAAAAGCCTGAGCTAAATCAACTTCAGTGAATAAAGGCTTACTTTGACTGATGGATTTGGGGGCTTCCATCCATGGTTGAAGAACCATATTGCTTTTGGCCCTGGGGCAAGTGAGTACATCCTAGCAGCTGGGCAGGCTAGAAGAAGCCACTCATTTCATGGCATCTGGAAAGCAAAGAGAAAGAGACAGGGGACCAGAGCCTCCAAAGCCCCTCAGGCTTGATCACGATTGAACTTTGTACCTGAGCCCTACCTTCTAAGGATCCCACCACTCCTCGAGGGCAAAGCAGTCTGGTAATTGTCTTTTCACACATGGACCTGTGGGGACATGGCAGACCCAAAGTGGAGCAGATGGTCATGTAAGATTATGCTGGAGCTGACAAAATCTTACTGTCCGGTGATATGGTAGTCATTGTAATACCATAGATCACTGTGATGTTGACACGCAAGCGTGACACATGGCTAGTTACATACACATAAAGCGCATGGAGTTACCTAATATGGTAATAGTAATAGTAACAGTAATAAATGACTGGTTCACTGGTTTGTGTAATTTAACTATCCCTTTTGCTGTAATTTCTAGAGTTTATTCCCTCAGTACTTAGAAAAGAGCTCACTGGAAAGCAACGTGATGTGATCTCAAATGCATCGCAAGGTGACATCAAATGATTGACCTAGGCCTTCTAGGTTTGGGTTAATTATGGTTTGCTCAGTGGCAAAACTGCCTCATGGTGGAGGCTTTTTTCAGGAAATTTGCTTTTCATTAACCAACACATAAGATCCATGCTGGATACACCAATTGCTGATAGAAAGGTGCTGTGTGACCTGCTCTTCAATCGATTGGTCTACCTCTTTCTGTAATTCTATCATATTTTTCCTCACATATAAGGTGTAAACAAATGGTGGGTGTTTCAATTGTAAAATTTATTAGAGTAGGAGACTCAGGGCTATTAATTCCCCTCAAAATATTCCTCCTCACTTGGAACACGCTTCCCTCATTGTTCCTGTCTCTTTCTAGAGCAGCCCTGGAAGCCCTGTTTGGTGCGTGTCTTTATGAAGCTTGTTCAGAATGTAGAGAAGGCCGCTGCCCAGTCCCATCCAATACTAAGATGGGCTCATAAAACTTTATCTTTTGTCTTCATCTACCTTATTAACCAGACCTGGGCTCTTCCCCAAAGTCAATATGACCATAAAAGGTAAACATTTTGAATTGATTCAGGAATGGAGGCAGCCATCTGAGTGCAGTACGAGTTTCAGAACCGCTCTAAAAGTGAAAAGACTGGAGAGTGTATGAAAAGCAAGAGTTTTTCTCCCATGTAGATTGACCACAAGGTTTCTAGTGCTGTAATATTTTAAAAATTTAATCATTGACCATATTGTTTGATCACATCTTGCATTTACATGCTCCGTTCTTAAGTGCATGATACACAGATGATTGTTATTTCCTTACACTATTGATCTTTATATCATTATGTAATTCCCTCATTTTATGCCTAAGAAAGTGAGGAGACATTTAAGCATTCTTCCATTTCTCCAGTATTGTAAAAATATTTAGAAGTAAAATTTCTCTAAGATATTGTCCAGTATCTTAACTAATGTTGACAGCTGAAGAATCCACTCTGCCATGAAGGAACTGGATCACTAGTATAGACCTGAATTGATGTTCTTTGTCAAATAATTATATTCCAGAAACTAAAGCCAGAGATCAGTTTTCAATGGAAGAATTACTCAACAAACATTATTGGGATAGAGATTAAAGTATAACTGAGTCCTCGTACCAGAGAAAAAAACCAAAAAAAAAAAAAAAAAAAGTATAACTGTGAACTCAGTTTAACCAAAGAATTGATTAAATAATTAAGTAAAGCATTGAAAGGCAAAATAAACCACATAAAATGTTTCTTGTTATCTTCTCTGTATTTGTATAAATATTGACAAGCATACTTGTATTACATGTGACTGCCATATACTCTCACTAAAGGTTTCACATGATAGCACTGAAAGCACATGAAGTTGGGGAGCAATTTTAGCTAAACATCCATGTTGAATTTATTGAGATGATGTAAAATGTTTGAGGCATATATGTTACTCAGAAAGTCAAATTTATAACAAACTATGTCAGCACAGAGTGATAGGTGCTACGATAGAGTAATAAACTTATCCTTGTTTCTAAGAGTGTGCTTAGGGACGTGTTCCTATTGGCCTTAGAACAGGGCTCACTATAGGGGAGATAAATGAGCTGGATCTTAAATGTCAGCATGAGAAGGAACAGCTCCAGAGAGAGCAAGTCAGTAGAAAAGACAGTCTTTTAAATATCAGTTATTAATTGAAAATTTAAATCAATTCATCAGCTGTGAAAATATATATTTGGTCCAAACCATCATGTCCCTAAGTTTGTTTGTGAAAATTAGGAACAGGAATTCCAATTACTATTTACGTATGTAACTTGGTGATGATGCATAGAATTTTTCCAATTTTAAATCTATACATCGTAGCTGCTACTTATGGCTTAATTATTTACCTATATTTTAAAATTCACTCATGACAACAGTCAAAACTTTCCAAAAACACAGTATTTCATATATGTCAATTACATATATGAAATACATGTGAATACACAAAAGATATTCAGTGTTTATACACAAATGATGCACAAAGTAGATATTTTCATTTTTGAAAAATGCCATTTTGAGACAAGATGAGTCATTTTCTTTTACTTTTGTGCTAAAAACTTCTTTTTTTGACAGTTTTCATAAACAATTTTGACTCTACAAAATGAAAAATATATTTAATGCTGTTAAAAATGTTTATTACTTTCCTTCGGCATATCACTTGCTTTTAAACACAAGGTCATGTTCTGTACTCCAGGCTGGTCTGGAACTCACTATATAGCCTGGTCGGGATCAAGCTAATGGCCCACCTGCCTCAGTCTTCAAAGTGATGAAACTATAGGTGTGTACCACCATGCCAGTCTAAGGCACATCCTTTTTTTTAATGTAACCCAGATATATTGATAAAATTTTTAATTTTGACATGATTTATTCTAGCCACCTCCAAACTAACTCTTCATAAATTATTGGAAGCCTTGAAGGATGTATAAACTCCACCATGACCACCAGGCACTACTATAGTAGCACAAAAACAGTCGGATATAGCACAGTAGGTCTACCATGCCTTAATGAAAGCACGTGTACTAAGTGAGCATGTGAAAATGGGCAGTTGCCGAGACGTAACTGATTGGCAAGTTGTGATTTGTCAATCTCTAAATTATATTGTTTTTTCTCCTTAACTAACAAATGCTAATAGTTAAGGCCAAAAAAATGCCAGACCTATTCCAGTATTTCTAGCAAGAGAAATTTATTTTTTTTGGTACCAGAAATCGAACTCAGGACCTGGCACTTGCCAGGCAGGCGCCTGTGCCACTGGCTCTGAGAATTGTTATAAAAGCGGTTGAAATTTGTAAAAGGATGATGATTGCTAGAAATCTTCATTCAGTTTATTTTAGAATTTAAGAACTACAGAAGCTGAAAACGCATGTTGTAATGTTAAGTGCCTGAAATTGCTATGTAGAAATGCAATAGTATCTCAATAAACATTTTACATGATGTCATTAAGAGAAATATAGCATTTTGGAGCAATTAAAAATCAATGCTAATTTTTTTCAAAAATAGAGTTTATGACAAAATCATAACATGCACCTTTAGTTTTATCTACTTTGAGCACTTGAATATGTACACATTAGGTGGATACTGAAAGAAAAAAATAAAGAAAATGATAAAAAGAAAAAGAAATCACCTTAGCTTGAATAATAGTATCTCACATCACTTCTAAGAAATTGTTACATCAAATTTTCTGGCAAAACTGCACTGGTGGTGTTTATTTTTCATTAAACTCTGATTTTTGACAGAATAGCTTACCATCAGTAAAACTAAAAAAAATAATAAAATGAAATACAGGAAAAAATAACCTTGAGCATCCTAGGTAGAGCCTTTCTTGCCAGAAAGATTAAAATCATACCTTCAACTATTTTTTTTTCTTGTTAGAAGTGGATATTTGCCATCTAAAAAAAGCATTTTGAAAGTCACAGAATACATGAGTTTTGGATTCAGAATAAACCCTTGTAATACTTAGATTTCTGACACACTAATTTGAATTTGCTCTTATTTGAGTTAAGATAATCAAAAATGAAATGGTTGAAGGTTAAAAACAAAATACAACATAACAAAAGGTGTAATGTTCACTGGTATAAAAGGCAAATATAACGAATTAAGCTGACTGAATTTTTTCACGTAAACAATACATCTGTGCAGTTAGATGTTGATTAAGACACATGGTGTGGTGAGTTAAAACTGCTAATGCAAAATGTGTGATACAGAGTTCATGAGTTGACACAATTCACCCAGGCCAGATCAACATGCTGAGACAATCATGCACGTATCACACTGTGTCTGAAATAACTCCCTTTAAAGGATAAAGCACACTTAAACACACTCTTCATGTGTTGAGCTGTTTTCTCCATTAAAGGTTTGATATGTCAGTTTCAAATCGTTCACATTGTGCTCAAATCCTATAATGTTTGAAAGGTTTTCTCCTGCACTGTGAGGGAGATAAAGAAATCCAGGACGAATAGAAAGGATGTGCAGCTAATGGAAGACATAAAAAAAGAGACATAAAGGGTAGCCCTTCTCGTGCACTCCTCTCACCCCTTCTCTTTAAAACTTAAGAAATAGATGCAGACATTCCTGAAATTGTAGGAAATGCATTTGCTAGTTGTGACTATTATATTTTCAAAGTTTTATTAGCCACATTTTCAGGCTGTGCTGAAAAACATGACAATAACATCGGGTGTGTATGTGTGTGCACGTGTGTGTCTGCATGTGTGTATGCGTGCATGTGTGGTTTTCAATCAGGAAAGCACTTATTTATACCAAGAAGGAAAGAAACAGGAAGGAACTCCTGTTGCTCTAAGTTATGAGCACGTCCACTAGATCACCTTCTGGTTACAGCAGTAATAAGAAGTGGCAATGGAATAGGCCACTCAGGTAATTATTTTCCTTGGGATGTGGATGTCTGCTATTCTCAGTTTAGGCTGAAAATCTTTTGTTCTTACATACACCAAGAAAAGAAAAAATGACAATTAGTTGGCACTGGAGAGTCTTGTGTTCCATGATGGATGTGCTTCCTTCTGGAAGAGGAGAACGCTGTTGGGCTTCATTCATTAAGTTGATGTAATGGTAGCATGAACTACCATCCATGGAGATTTTCATTGAATGTTATCCCACCAATCATTTCTCACAGCTTAATGGATTGTTTCTGACATCAAAAGCTGATAAATTGCCCAGTGCCAATTAAAAATGGACAATTTTCCTCTCAGTCGTTTAGCATTAATATTCTCCTGTACTAGATTAGGTTCTATAAAAGCGACGAGTGGTGAAAGTTATTTATAAAATTCTTTGCTTTTATTTTTGACACTATATAGGATTTTGATTTTCCACACTGGATCAAATGTCAGTAGGGACATTTATTGATATCATCAGAAAGCCAGTTCTAAGTAAATATTATTGGAGCAGAATTTTTAAAGAACTCAAGCTTTTGGAGTACAAACAAATGAACTGTAAAGAGAAACACACCTAATCATCTATCAAATGATTGATAATTTTCATACACCACCTGTAGAACTGCTTTCTTAACAGGTGACAAGGTGGTGTAAACTTTGAAGTTTTCTATTGCCCTTTGTCTCATACCTCACATCTTTCCCCACTTGTTCTGAATTGCTGGTTTTTCAGAATTTCCTTCATGCCAAGAGGAATATTTTCTACTAAACAGGTTTCAAAAATAATGCTAAATATATCAGCATTTGTTTCTCATAGATTCATTGCAAAAATACAGAATGATATATTTTAATATTCTGTATTACCACCATCAAGTCTCTAGTATGCTTAGCATCCTATGAAGAAGTAGTATTTCCATTTTCTAAATTTTATGAATATGTACATTTCCCTTGCTTGATAAGTAGGTTATCACACTGTTTAGTGGCTTTGTGTCAGAGTGAATCTCTTTCTTCTCGTGAGTTGCCTGATCTTGAACAAGTTCCTTAACATTCAATGATTCTATGTTCTTCTAATTCGCTGTTTAAACTTTTAACTACAAATTTGAAGATCTTTTGCAAATGGGAAGGGAACCAAAAGATGCAGAAAAGAGAAGAGAGGGAAAAAAAAGAGGAAGAGAAAGTATTAAAATGTGCTATGAATAAGTACAACTCCCCATGATGAATGTAATTATGCAATGCATGTGCTAATTAAAATAAAATTACATACACATTTTATATATTAAGAAAAATAATAGACATTATTATTGCTCAGTGCATGTTTTTTTTTGTTGTTTGTTTTTTTCTGCAATGAATGTCTCATTTTGCAATTTTTTTTTTTTCAAGCAACATAAAAGAGAGGTGATTGTCTACTCTTAACAAGTCACATGTTGTACTGGTTCCATAAAGCCTATGTTAGAAAAGCTAAATAATAAGACGTTGAATTTGTTTTACAATAATTTAAAATACTTTAAATTTTCCTAACGTTTATTTTTGTCGGATGAGGTGTCTTGATCTGTCAACTAATGTTATACTTGCATCAAATACAAAAACAAATTCTAAAAGAAATCTTTTTTGAGATGAAGTACACCTAGATATTTTTGTTTCATTTAGAACTTGATGTAACAAGGTAAGGACAAAGCATCAGAGTTATTTAGCTAAGTGAAAAATACAAAAACTTTCCAAGGATTTACACATAGCTGGAAAGTAGACGCATATGTAGAGCAGCACAGGTCAATCATAACAATATCAATGGGTGCTAACTGCGCAGATTGAGAAAATTCTATAATTATATCTTTTATTCCTTTGCAACTTCAGATTAAAAATGAGGTGTCCATAATGTGTATTTCTTTCTGTTTATCTTACTACCTAGGGTACTGATACATTTGCGTAAGTAAATATCATTAAAGAAAAGAGAAGTAACTTTTATTATTTTTATCAAAGAAGTTTCAGTCTAGGTCACTGGGCTTTCTTCTTCAGCTATGAAATGATGGAGCCTCAGTTTAAGTGAGATGTTCGTATCACTTGATTTTATTTTGCTATTAGGAATTTCATATTATTTTTCACTTCCTATTTTTCCCTTCTATGAAAATATTAAATGTGCTGTATTTCAAAAGGTTTGAAAAATTTTTGATACTAGCTACAAGTATTTGAACTATCTGCCTATCCATAAACAACTATGCAGTTGACTAAAACATATGAAGCAATTTTTTCCAGTTACTAAACAAAAAAAAAGGTAGCTCAAGGTTGTGGTCCTTAAGAAACGGGAAATAGGACAGTACAGGAGCACATTCATCCTGTTTTATTTAAGGTTGTTTCATTGTTCTGTTTTGGCCTTGGGGCATTTTCCCACAGTCAGAATTCCTCTGGGCTGAGGAGCCTGAGGTGTGAGTCCCAGCTGCAGCCAGTGCAGTTGGCAGCAGCTCTTGGCCCAGCGGAAGGGAAAGGAGAAAACGGCATAAGGCACTCTAGAAAGCTGCCTCCAGATACTCCTGAATCTTCAGGGCACGGAGTGCGCTCTCAGAGTCAGGTGCTAGGAGAGCGCAGCAAACCGAGTTCTAGAGGTCGGAAGAGCTGGGAGCTGACAGGAGAGACTTGAGGTCGCACAGTGCCGGGAGAAATGAATTTCTGAATGGTTAGAGTAGTCAAAAATCAAAACTTTGGTAGCAATATTATGTAATTTAATCGAGTCCCCCTGCTATTAATCTTTGCAAGTAAAAGTAAACAAGTAGACAAACGTTTGCCGCATCGCAGACGTACTGTAGATTTATCACAGTCAGACCCACAAGCAAGAGTTGACAAGATTAAGCTGATCAAAAAAAGAAAGAAAAGAAAAAAGAAACTGTCAGTGAGTCCTTGGTTGATCAGTATTGCATGTCTCTATCTGTTTTCATGAGAAACCACTTTGAAGATATCAATATGGAATACAACAAGCATTGTTAATTCCCTACCACTTTGTTTGTAACTCCGTATTGTCTGTACTCTTCTTTTGCTACGTTGTAAAATGTTGTCTGTCTGTTAATGTTTTCCTCCTTTTATTTTTAAAATAAAAAAAAAGGTTAAGCCGATCTTTCAAAAACCTGATTGCTAGCAAGAAAGCAATAAATGCACTTAAAGGGACTAAAACCACATCACGAGTGGGTCACAGGATACAACACAAATCCCAAAACGCGGAGAAGGTAAACAAGAACCCGGAAAATAAGAAGCAGAGACAAGAGCGCGTCGGAAATGGGGAAGAAGGAATTCAAGGCAGCAATGAAAGATACTGAAACGTGTGTGCAACTCTAAAGGAAAAACAAGAAATGAGTAGAGGAACAACTGAGATTGCAGTCCACAAGTGCGCAGGATGAGAGTGAAGTAAGTACTAGTTCAAACCTGGAAAGTACAAAATCTGCGATGGTTAAGTGCAGGGATAAGATTGATTTAGCAGTCGTTATTTAACAATAGTAATTTGAACAATATCAAAGAGGGCATCAGTGAACTTGAAGAAAATGCAGTAAACATTCTCCAAACGGAAGCAGAGAGAACTTCATCAATGAGAAATGAAGAATAGCCCATTATCCTGTGGGATGACATCTGGAGCTGTGATTCAAGACCCTATTTCTTAACCACAATAGCATTATTACCTTAGAAATATAATTCTTTATTTGTTATTTGCTTTTTTTTTTGAGTCAGTGTCTCACTATGCAGTCCAGGTTGGTCTTGGACTTGAAGTGATCCTCCTGTCTCAGCCTCCCGAGTGCAGGAATTACAGGTATGTGCCACCACATCCTGTGTTAGTGATATAATTTGACTTAAGAGTCTCCTTCTAGTAATAGGTTGTTCTCTGGTATACAGACATTTTTAAAAAGTCTAACACAAAACTTACTGATATTTTAATTGATTGGAAAGTTATTTCAAGGGTTCTTTTTTGTTTGGATGTGGTAGAAATAATTCATCTTGGTTATTGGCGGAATGGTTGTTTTAGAAGATAAATTATACAGTGTCAGTGCTATCAGATGGGCAATATATCATTTCATATCAACTTGTCTCATGTGTACCTCAATCTGTAAACCTTTTAATGTTCTGCTGAAGATGATTTTGCTTTAATATATGCTTGATCCTCTAGATGCATATTTGCAATTGTAATCACTTGAAAAAAATGATTACTAGATTTAAAATTTACCTTTTTTATGTGCTAGAGATGAAACCCTATGTAATGTGCACACTTGGTGAATTCTGTATTCACCCATCTTGCCTATTTAAACTTCATGCTATATACATGCATAATTCTAGTAACTACACTACATGTTTGAATCATTTGTATCTTCTTATTTTTAAAACAAACTTTCCTTTTTAAGAAAGTGTGATAATTCTGTCAACTGCCTTAGGATAAATGTTTTAAATTCCATGGCTATTTTTATTTTTTATTTTAGGTTCATTTTGCTTAATTGCCATTAGAACAAATTTATGTTTTTATCATGTTTTCAAAACACATTGATATTGTGTGATATTTGACTTCATGTTTGAATATGTATAACTAGCATAACTCTGAAATATTAATACCTTACAGATTGTAACATGTTTTCCGACACTTGTACAGTGTCATACACTGTAGTACTCTTGGAAGAGAGATGTTATTTTCATCATGTTGCACAGAAAACATTTTGCTCCAGGATAGTTGAACAGAGTCAGTAACTTCTTGATAAACTAAGAGGTGAAGTTCCAAGAAACCTGATCTTAATTTTGAAATGCTTTCTCAATGGAGAAGTAGAAAGTTGTAAGGGACATTGTTTCAAGGTTCTATAATGTAGTTTCTAAGTCATGTTTTTGTTACAAGCAATAAAACTTTCATTGGGTTTTTCTTGTCTACATCATTACCTAGGGGATTAGTGTGATTTTATCTTTTGCTCCTCAAACAAATTTTTAGATAACTATAAATGCTTTGCTGCATTTTTTCCTATTCACTTTGCCCATGGTAGTGTTTAAAATCTCTAAGCTCAAAGTCATACAGGGTACAGAGGCACATAACATTAGGTAGTAGGAAACTTCAATTTAATTTAGTATGATCAAGTCATTGTCAATTTATAACAGATATTTGGTTCCAAAAATATTAAGATATCTCCAGAGTTACAAAGAATATGTTAGGTTGGAGCTACGGAAAAATACTCAGTTATTTTTGCTTTTCCTTATCAGTTTTGTTTCATTTGTTTTCTTATAATATCTTATATCTCATTAATCAAAATAAATGTGTAATGGTGCATTCCTTAATAAATTTTTATCTTTTGTATTGAATTAAAAGGTTTTATGTGAAAAATGAATATAAAGTTCATATAAATTTTCTAAACTCTAGTTTCAACAAAAGCAAAAGGATTTATGTAGGGAAGAATGTTCCTGTGTATTGGGGTTCTCTGGGCCATTGACTAAAAGTAGATTTCCCAAATTTATTTTGAAAATTACCTCTCTTCTGGTGGTTCATCTTCTAGCTATCACTTTAGATAAGAAACTTTGTAAAACATTATAGAAAATGTGTGTTGATTTTACCTTAAATGTCAAAGTTGACACTACTAATCACCAGAACAATGCAAATCAAATCCACAAAAATCACTTCACTCCTGTTAAAATGGCTATTATGAAAAAAAAAGAGAGAGAATTAATGTTGGTAAAAATGTAGAATAAAGATAACTTTGGAACACAGTTGGAAGAGTGAGAATGAATTGGCAAAACCACCAAGAAAAACAATAGAGAGATTCGTTCAAAAATTAAAAATAGATGTACCAGTCGTGCCAGCTGTGGTAGCTCACACCTGCACTCTGAGCTACTGTATGTGGGAGGCCAAGGGATGTGGATCACAAGTTCAAGGCCAGTCTGGGCAATTTAGTGAGATCCAGTCTCAAAGTAAATACTAAAATGTTTTCCTGATATGACTTCATGGTGGAGTGCTTCTAACATACACACATCCCTGTGTTTAATCTCCAGTAGTAAAAAATGTAATCCAGAAATTTTATATATATATATATATATATATATATAAAAGATGTATGCACTCATGTTTATTGCAGTACTAGTCACAACTGCCCCAAATAAAAACAACCTAGATATCCATTAAGTAATGAATATATATAAAGAAAATGTGGTACATATACACATACACAAAGGAATTCAAACATAAAAAGAATCATATCCCATTGCTTGCATAATGTGGATGGAACTGGAGATCACTATATTAAGTGAAATAAGATAAGCACAAAAAGACCTGTGTTAGATTAAATTACTCGTATGTGGAACCTATGAGCAGTGGTATCAAAAAATTTGATGGTCAAATGGTGGATGTTTTAATTACTTTTCTCAGTGCTGAGACAAAGTACCTGGCACCCAAAATTAAAGGAGAAAAGGTTTATTTAGCTCACAGTTTGTAAAGGTTTAAATCCATAATCTGCTGGCTCCAAATCAGGGTGGGTCATGGTAGAGGGGCAAATATTCATGGCAGCTGAAGACACCAAAAGGAAAGAGAGAGACAGAAACTTGTGCACAGAGAGAGACAGAGAGACAGAGAGAAAGAGAGAGACAGAGACAGAGACAGAGACAGAGAGACAGAGGCAGAGACAGACACAGAGATGGAGACAGAGAGAGAGAGGATAATTCTTTCTGTCCCTTATAATGTACACAGGATACTCACTCTAGGGTTGTATGTATCACTCACAACCTTAACTCTAGCAGTGGACCATGAGCCAATCACAAACTCCAGATTCAGCCAGCTCTAAAAGTCTGCACACCATGACTGTATGGGCTTTGGGGGAACATCTAGACACAAAACATAACATTCCACCCCTGGACCCCCAGAACTTACGCACATCCCTTTATGTAAAAATCATTTAGTCCACCTGTAAGAGTTGCCAAAATCCTAACAGTTTCAGCACACTGAAAATTCACATCCAAAGTCTCCTCTGAGATTTAAGGCAAACTCTTAATTTATGTAAGCCCCTGTACAAATGAAAAGAAAGTTAAACACTTCCAAAATTGAGTGGCACAAGATAGACATTTCCAGTCCCAAAGATACAAAGAGGGATACAAAGGAACGGGACCAAAGCAAGTCCAAAATCCAGCAGGACAACACTAAGCTCTCTAGTTCCATGTGCAGCATCCTAGGCCGTCTGTGGCAGGATGTGAACTCCCAGTGGCTTGGGTGGCGCCACCTCTAAGCACTGCTAGTGGCTGTTGCTCCCATGGCTCCTCTCTTGGCCAAGCTCTGCTCCCTTCTTGCGGTTTTCCTCAGGTGATCCGTGCTTCTGTCTTCTGTAACTTTTGGTTTCTTCCACTGGACCTTCAGCTTCACTCACAGCTTCACACACTGCCCCTTGAGGAACACACTGCCTGGCCTCCCAGGCCTTCTCCCACAGTCTGCGTGGAAGCCTTGCTGACCCCACATGTCCCATTTTGCATGCATCTGAAACCGGTGCCGCATGGGTGATGCCAACATCTGCCACCAGCAGAAGTAGCCTAGCTTTCTTCTCATTTAGTTGTAGGAGTCAAGTGCCTGGATCACTGAGCACTCTGAAACCATTTTGAGGAGCAAATTCTCTAGGCTGCTGCCATTGTGGGACATGGTGCTCTAGGGCTTTCTCCTCAAAGCAAAATTTTTCACTCTTGCAATTTTGAGGCTGCAAAGAGTGGAGTCCTGCTGCTTCTTGTGATGCCCTCAGGCCACATTTTCTATTCTCCTGTTCCTTCTCAGCAATCAGGATCTCCTCTGGTCTATTTTTGCCATTCACAGCTTTACTGGAGCTTCCCTTCTAAACAAATTCAGTGTTTCAAATCATTCTGCTGACTCTTTGCTCTCGACTCTGAATATAGACTTAGGTAAAAGCTCCCAACAGTAGTCATTACATAAAGAAATGGTACTTGTTTGAGAGAAAATTGATCTCCTTAGTTGAACATTTCAGTATATACCTTTATTGAAGCACCACATGTTACTCCATCAATAAGTGCAATTTTTAGGTATCAGTTAAAACTAAAAAATAAAAAAAAAACTGGTAAAAAAACTTTTTTTTTTGTGAAAAACAAATAACTACCAGAGTATGTATATATATCATCTACAGTAATAATTGCTTTACATATATTATTTTGCATAGTCAGCATTTGAGTAACTGATTATTGCCTGCTGACCGTTTTGATGTGGCAAAATGTGCTGCCGTCTTATGGCTTCCCAAAAGATAACATGGGGAAATTATAATGCAAGACTCAATGCAAAGACATTTCAGCAAGCCCAGAGTCTGAGCTGTGCGCAGAAACTACCGAGAGGAACAGTATTTGCGTGATACCAGCTTCTGGTTAAGGAAACAAAAAGAGAAACAAAGGCGTTTGTAGTACAACTGAAAAACAGCGGCCTTGACATCAATACAAGAACGTTGCAGTTCTTTAATATGAAGATTGTTGACTTTAATATTATCAAATTTTTGAATCCTTTTCATCTTCTCTTATTCTTTTGGATGATAACATCTGTCCCATTTAATTCTCTATATTGACATTCATCTTATGTGTGGAAAAATCTTAATTTCATCTGTGCTTTTGAAAGACACTTTTAGTGACTGTAATAATTTATAATCACATATTTCTTATACACATTGCATTGTCTTTGAAGAGAATTTTGGTTTCATCTTTCTCAATGTACGATGTGACATTCTGCTGTCCCAATGCTTTTAACACTTTTTCTTTATAACTTATTTTACCAATAATGAAATAACTTGATATCTTTTTGTGTGTGTTTATTTTATTGGTGTTTATTGGTTTCCTGTGTTCATCAGTTTATGCATTTTGCTTAATTTAGAAAAAAATGAAGTGTTCCTTCATATTATTGTGACCTGTCCTCCTACTCTCCCTTTACCTTGAGGGTCTCCAAATACGTGTGTATTAATCTGCTTGAAATATACCCACAACATAGGATGTGTGTTTCATTTTCTCCACTTCTTCTTTTCTCACTCTGTGTCCTTTTCTCTTCTCTTCTCTTCTCTTCTCTTCTCTTCTCTTCTCTTCTCTTCTCTCTCCTCTCATCTCCTCTCCTCTTTCCTTCTCCTCCTTCTCCTCCTTCTCCTCTTCCTTCTTCTTCTTTCTTCTGTTTTCTTCCGCTCTTTCTGATCTTGGATAGTTTCTTTGTGTCTTCATTTCCCACATCTTTTCTTCTATAATGTCTCATATTCTGATAACTTTTCAAACCAAATATTATATTTATTTATTGCTAATGCTTTAATTTAAATATTTCTAAAGTCATCCATTTCTACTACTGTTTAATTTTTCTATACATTTGGAACATATACAATTATAATAATTTTGAACATATACATTTATAATAATTTTATAATATCTTCATATGGTAATCCTCTCATGATGTGGTTTTGTGGTCTGTTTCCAAGGATTAAGTCATTTCCTCATTATAAGCCATATTTTTGTGTTTCTTTGTATGACCAGTGACTTCCCATTGGATTATAATTTATCTTATCTTACTAAATTTTCAAAATTATTATTCTTTATATATGTTTGGCTATGTTTCAAAATTATTAAAAACAGTGTAATCCTTTTTAATCTTTCTTTTCCACGTTATTAGTAGAAACCAGAGCAATTTGAAATACAGGAACATTTCTCTCACATTCAGGAGGTACACTGCCTGGAAGACTCTCCCCACAGCCCATGATATGATGAAGTTTCTACCCTGGCGGAGAGAAACAAACGCCCCTTTCTAGGTGAGCTCCGGGAATTGTTCTCTCTGTTCTCTTCTGTAGATGCATTTACTGCCTCAGTTTGCTCAGACACATTTGCTTATTTAAATATCCTGGTGTAACTTCTGCCATTCTTGAAATTCCCTTTTTGTGTTCATTATTTTCTATACATTCTTTCTGGACTGCATCAGCTACTCTGGTTTCACTAGACTCCAAGTCAGAGAAACTAGTTTTTTTTCATCCCTCTTCACTATTGTGTAATCTAGGGAGTAAACTGCCTCAGTTATTTAGCTCCCTTTCCTCCCCTTCTCTTAGGGGTTACTCTTCTCCATTATCTATTTTTCACATCCTTAAAATTATTATTTTATAATATTTACTTCAGTTGCTCAGTTGTCATGAGAGAATAGTTTCAGGTCCTATTACCGTGTGTTGTGTGGAATAGAAGTTCTCTTTATGGCACTTATTTGTTATCTAAATTTGTTCTGTGTAGTTTGATTTAAGAAATTGAGAGATACAGAAAATATAGTGTCAGCACTGTCTTTGCAGAATTAATCTTACATCCTTCTTCAAGGTTCCGTGCTGGTCTTTATGGACTCTTGTAATTTATGCACTCATTTCTCTCTTTCATATTGAAAATTTACAAAGTTCAGCGGTTCACTTGATTTTCTCTTCGATAGCTAAATATTACATGCCTGGATATTTAAACGGTTCTGCAAAAATCTTATCTCTTTTTTCACCCTATACCCAATTTATGGACTTATTTCTGCTAGAAAAGAATTTGCAATCGCAAAATGTGTGCCTCAGATAAATGCTGTTTACCTAGGTAACTGGAAGGAACTTAAAATTATTCTCTTCACTTTCCATGCTGAAACCTCTTCTTTGTTTAATCCTTTCTATATTTTTGTGTTATTATTAGCTGTATGATCTTTAAACACACTGCTGTGTATATCAGTAAGCATTGAATTTCCCTGTCATCTTGACTTTTATATAAAATGTTACATTAATTTTTCTTTTTTCATTTTGCAAACTTTCTTAAGTGAATTTCTGTTTTCTATCTATAGGGAAAATGTCCATTAAAAACCAGCAACCATTTTGAACATGTAAAATAAAAAAAATGACTATGATCAGTGTGATTCGCAAAATAGTTCATTTTTTCTGGAGCAGTTAATCTCATAGCCATCTCAATTTAGAAATTCATGAGTAGAGCTTCTAACTAAGATTTGCAAAGTCTTGTCACAATTCAGACTGCTAAATAAGGAAAGTTTTTTTAGTAGTGTCTTTGCCTTTCTGCTTTGGTGACTAAAATTAAATTTACTTCATAAAACAGTAGATTACAGATTATTAAAGCCATAATATGTCCTATAACATTTAGAAAGATAAAATAAACTAACCAAGAAGACTATTTCACATTCCTCTCGTTATGTTAGATGATTTTCTTATTTAAACAAATTAGGAAAATAATGATCATTGTATTCATGGCATATACAATGCCACAATTTTAATTATATATTCAATATACTTAATAAAAGCTGTTTACACTTTATATAAAAGCTTAATATCTTATATTTTTTTCAAGGGTCAGCATTCAATACACTGATTTGAGTAAATCACTTTAAATTGTTTAAACAGATGAAAATACAACAGGATATTATAAAAGAATTAATCAAAAACTAGATTCTTATTCAATTTTCCTATTAAATTTGAAATTGTTTTCTCGGTTGAAAATGTATTACACACTCAAATGTTTGTATATACACACATACTAAGTAGGTGAAATTATAAATTAAAGTAACCAGAAAGGAATATGTAAAGAGCAAAGTGATAATATTTAATAATTACATGGAATAAAATCCATTCAATGCTACCTGCCACGTAGTAACTGCATTAAATTACAGTTGAGGTGAATGTTTACCAATTTAGAACTTAATGATTTCTCTCTAAGGTGTATAATAATTCCATTCTCTTTGATCTGTGTAATCTTCCAAAATGGAAACACTATATATAGAAGGAAACCATTGAAGCCTAAATAATATGTCCATATTAATAGATCAAGGGGTTTATATCTGTTTTTCATGTTGCATTTAGGCAATTATACTCAGTCCTTATTCTCTCAATTATCCAATATGTACTATTCATTGTCCTAAAAAATTAAGGCCTTAACAATCATTACAGAAATAGCTCGCACTATTTTTGATCAGTCTAGTGGAGGAAGACAGATAGCAAATAAATAAACAAGTAAATAAAAATAAAATATATTTAGAGATACTAATTTCGATCATCAGATATATGCAACTAACATATCCAAACTCAAATTGTCTATTGAATGTACAAATTATGAACATATTAATATTCTTGTTATAATTCTTTAGTTATGATTCAGCTCTTCCTCAAAAATTCTTAATTGAAAACAATTGAGTACAGACAATTTAGAGCATGTTATTTTTCAATTAAATTAAATTTAAAATAAATAATATGTACTTTTTTACCTTACAATACTGGGGACTATGCAAAGTAAAAGTAGAACTGAAGACTTCAATATTTTTTCATCAATTTTTTTCTCTTTTAGTCCAGAAAGAACTGTTAGCTAATGTCTATAATATTTCATATGAAAAAGAATTTCTCTGTTGGCTGACTTGTAATTCTTGTGATGCACTAATGAAGGAAAAATGTATCCATGCACCATTTTATAGAAGTCACTGAGTTAACTCCTTCTACTTCGATATGTAGGTTAGCCTGAAATGGTTCATTTTGTAACCTTCATCCTTTAGGCTGTAGAGTTGGTGTGGGCTTTGGGCTTGCTGATCAGTGGTTTGAAGTCCCCATCTGTCACTGTAGTGCATATTATGAATTACTTTCAAGGCTCGCTTATTTCTTTTGTTTTGAGTATGGTATTAATGGGGTGAAATCATGGGATCATTACTGTTTTATTCAGTTAGATTTGCTTACTAAAAATAATAACCATATTATATATATCTTTTTCTTTTACTTTTTCTGTACTGGGAATCGAACTCATGACCTCATGCTTGCCAGGCAGGCACTGTGCCACTGAACTAACTCGCCAGCCCCAAAATAATAACTTTATAAGGATTATATCCAAATCTGGAGAATACCAATTTAAAGAAAGGAATGAATAATGCAAATAAATAATACTGAACAGACTCCTATAAGAGTATTTACTTCTATCTTGTCCTACGGTACCAATTTTTTAAAAGAGCTATTTCATGACTCTGAAAACAACAGCTTCTATTTTGCCAGTTCGGGAAGGAATAAGATCCTCTACTTATTATCTAAAGGGCTATTATTACACTTATGAGCAACAACTTTCCTTAATCAGACAAATTCTGATAAACAACCCAGGAAAATGTGATCCCAGGATAATTTCTCATTATATCAGTAGCAAACCAGTAATATTAGATCTCCCAAACTGAGAATCAGTATTTCTATGACTATCAGCGTATACCTGCAGACAATCAGCTCTTGAGCTTCATTCTTTATATTTTCATTATCTTCTTCCTACTCACAGGACTTGTATTTTTACATTGAATGTGCTTATAAATGTACATAAAAGTAGAGATTTTCTTCTTAAATGCATATTCCTCTCATGACTTATCTTATGGAACAGATTGTTTTCTATTGTTTTCAATTGTATTTATTTTTTATTTATTTGGCAGATTTTTATTAATCACTTTAACTGAAAGAAGCAGTGTATTAACTCTCTCAAATGTGTACAATTTAAATCAATTTCTTTAAATCGACTTTACAGTAAAACAGATTTAGAGTCATCACAAAACCGAGTGCACACACGTACAGCCTCCACCGATATCAACACTCTTATTGAAAGTGTTACCATTGTTCTGTAGCCTATACTGCCCCGTAAGTTTAATTCAAAGTCCACTGCTAATTTGGAATTCACTCTGGATGCTTTGTTCATTCACACAAATATATAATGATATCTATCAATACTATAGATCAGGGGCTGGGGACTTAGCTCAGCGGCAAAGCGCCTGCCTGGAAAGCGCTAGGTCGTGAGTTCTGTTCCCGATACCGGAGAAAAACCAAAAAAAAAAAAAAAATACTATAGATCATTAAGTATAGTTTCAGTGTCCTAAAATTCCTCTGTGCCCTACCTATGTATATCTCCATGCCACTAGATCCTAGAAACAGTCACCTCTGCCTTTTACAACATGTCATGCAGCTGGAGTCCTACAATATGTAGACATTTTAGATCGATTTCTTTCACTTAGTGATATGTTCTTAAGTTTCTTCCACGCCTTTTCATGGTTCAGTTTTCACCCACTTTTAGCCGTGAAAAATTATTTGTCTGAATATATCACTATTTATCTACTGCAAAAAAGCCTTTCTTGGCTGCCTCCATGTTTTGTCAATTGTTAATAAAGCTGCCTTGCACATCTTTGGGTTTTCCGGGTGTATTTACTTTAAGTTCACTTAGGTAAAGAACAAGAAGTTGGATTGCTGGATTGTATAACAAGAATATAGTTAGTTTTCAATGAAACCATGCTGTCTTCCAAACTGAGAAGACGATATTGTATTCCGTTCAACCATGAATAAAACGTCCTTCTGTTCAACATTTTTGACTGTGTTTACTCTCACCAAACAAGTACTCTTCACTTTGAACATTCTAATAGGTGTGAAGTAGTATTTTATTGTTTCAAATTACTTTTTCGTATGGACAAGCGACAGGAACTTTGCTACATGTGCTTATTTGACAGCTATATACCTTCTTTGGCAAGATATACAGGAAAGACAATTGGCTCATGTTTAAATCAAATGGTCTATTTTCTTATTTTTTATTAATATATGTTTACAATATGCAGTAAATATATTCATCATGGAGAACTGCTACATATACTTGTTGCGTTTGCATCCTTTCTTACTCATTCTTGAGTTTTAAGTGTTCCTTAAACATTTTACCCATTCTACTTTGTTCACAGTGAAGCAAACTAAATGAAATAATATAGATACAAGATTTGTAATTTGGAGAACATTGCATGAATGTAAGAAATTACATGGAAAACTTGATTAACACTAAGGACAGTGAAGATGTGATTATCTTCTTAGTACAAGAGCTCTTACCATTGTAAGAGATGATTATAAGATTCACATAAATGGTGAGTGCCTAGATAGTTTGAGAGAATGATTATATTTTCAAAGTTTAATTTGTTCTCTTTTGAAGAGTAACTTCATTACATAAAATCTTGTAGAATCTCATCTTTAGTTATCTCACCTGGCTAATGTACTTTCCTCATACCCTTTCACTTGTTACCTAAACATTTTGTTCTACCTTAATACTTTGTAAAATACACTTTCATAGCCTTTTAACTTGAATATTCTAAATAAGGTGACAGATTAGTTCTAATCCAAAGCATCTATTGCAACAAATATATTTAGTACACATAAGTGGTTTTGTTTTTATACAATCTATTAAAATTTTAAGGTCTAGAGATTTGTTCATTTTCTCTGTGATATTTTAATGATCCACCATTATACAATGGACAGGAATGAATTTTCTGTAGATCTAGCTTTGTCATTAACTCTGAAAATCAGTGAGTCAATCATTTTTCACTCCAGTGCTTTCGGTCACGAGTCCAGTGTTTTAGAGTGGTTAAACTTTTCCAACTCTTGTATTATCGGGAAGAACTAGTACTGTCTCTAGGCAAAACCTAATTCTTCCTGCTCATGCCAGGGTCTGTTACCCATTTTAAACTCTGTCTTTTCATCTCAGCATGTGAGTACTTCTTCTTTGGGTGCTATTTTTGGCATAACTGTTTCCTTCAGGCTATGATTTTAAATGAAAGTGACAATTTTTTAAAACTTGTCTGCTAAAGGATGCCTATCTTCTATATGCATAATGTCATCCACTTTGTATTTTATGATATTTCTGGAGAAAATAAAAATTATAATATATATACAATTCTCAAGTCAGCATATTTCCAGTGAGTTTTACTTGTAGCACAATAAGAACTTCTGGGATAGTAGATACTCTAGGAAAAGATATTATTTATTGAGTCCCTACTATGCTGTAGGTGTTATGCAAAACATTTGTATACATTAGCATATTTAAATCCTAAGGTAGGCTCTTATATCATATTATTTTTCCATTTCACAGGTGAGAAAACAAGGGCCAGTAAATTTCTTATACTCATATGTACAATAAATGCTGGGGCTCATTTTAATTCCAGTTTACCACATTCAATATAACAAGTTACATCACTGGCCTCATTGCAAAAAATCCTATGTTTTTAACAGTTTTAAATATCATTGACAACAATTAACTGAATGCAGTGTATAATTTGATATGATTTGTTACATTAATACATCTGTGAAACCCTGACCGTCAAGGACATGAAGGTGTCCACCTCACCCCCTCTCTCTTGTCTCTTTGTAGCTCTCTTGTTTATACGCTACTCAAATTTCAGACAATATAATTTCCGTCACTGTATGTAAAATTGTATTTCTAAAAACTTTGCAAGAA
This sequence comes from Chinchilla lanigera, assembly GCF_000276665.1. Classification (NCBI taxonomy): domain Eukaryota; kingdom Metazoa; phylum Chordata; class Mammalia; order Rodentia; family Chinchillidae; genus Chinchilla; species Chinchilla lanigera. The sequence goes on from NW_004955434.1 coordinate 14,607,190, forward strand.
AATCAGAGTGTGCCTGCTCTTTTTATCTGACATTTTTACAGAGGATAATTGGTTTGAGATTTATCCATATTGATGTTGCTACCACAGATTACCCCCTAATACAGTCACACTGTATTTCAAAGATGCACCATAAGCACTAGCACGTTCACCTTTTAATGGATATGTCCTTTTCCAGATTTTGGCTTTTACTCATAAAATTCCTTTGAAAATTGATGTACAAGTATTTGTAAGCATATATATTTTCATACATACAGTGTAAATAACTGTAAATAAAATGATTACATCATATGAGATGAATATTAATCTTCGAAGTAAGTGTAAAGCTTTTTCTAAAGCTCTTATATATCTAATATTTCTACTACAAGTATGTATGAAAATTCTAGTTATCCCATAGCCTTGTCAGCACTTGTGTTTATTTTTAATATATTCTAAATAAGGTGACAGATTGTGTGTTGGGGAAATTTATTGTGATATTAATTTGTGTTTCTATAATTTGTGTTTCTTTACCAACAATATTTGAAGATATTTTTATCCGATTTTTCTTCTTATATATTTTTGTTAAAGTATCTGCTCAAACCTTTTGTTCATTTCTTTATTTGGTTGCTTTTTGTTTGAGATTTGCCTATACATTTTGGATATAATATCCTTTATAATATGTTTAATTTACAAACATTTTCCTTGTCTATAACTTGGGGTTCACATTTTATTAGTGTCATCTAATGATTAGAAGTATAAAACTTTGATATAATCCAGTTTTTTGCTGGATCTATTTGCCTATTTTTCCATCAACACCAAGTTATAGTTATTAAATTTTCAGAGTATTGTAATTCAATGCCTTGATTTTTATAGTGTTGATTATTATAGCTTTATAATTCATAGCATCAGATAGTGACAGAATATTTCTTCTTTGTAAAATTATTTTTGAGATATGAAGTGATAAACAATGTGAGCTTAAAAAGCTAACAAAAATATGAATTCCATAGGAAAACTTTGTGCAGATTATAGCTCTTTGATCTATGAGTGGAAAAAGCTCAACTCCAATTTAATTATTCTGTAATTTCAAAGTTTGAAAAGGTAAAGTTCCACAAAATCCAGTCATTCAAAGAAAAGTAATTAAATTTAAACTTTCAATTTTTTCCCTCCAATCACAGATAGATTTCTGCCAAAATCTCAGTCAATCAAACAAAAAGAAAAGCAAAACAATGAAAGACTTCACACTGGTTAAGCTATGTCAAAGGCACACTAGTCCAATCACACATGCAAAGACAAAGGTAACATTTCCTTAAATATAAATGACTGTTGAAAGGTGAAGTGTGATAACATTTGATCAATTTTGCATGCCTGTACTTGATAACTTCAGCAACTACTTTGAATATAACAATATGCAATATTATTATATTTGTGAATTTCCTATCATCTTGTTTTGAAATTCTGTATCATTTTTATTGTTTCTTTGTCCCTTTAAAGTAAAAAAAAAAAATGCAAAAAGAGGTGAAGCGTTTGACAATAGATGGTTACCCGTGAGCCAAGAACTATTTATGCGCTTTATATAAATTATTTCTCCTCAAAGAATGGGTTCAAGATTCTGCCACAAAGTTTAATGTATTTTTATGGAATGAATTTAAATTTCAAATGATCTCCAGTGAAAACAAAGGAAAATTTCTTTCCTAGGTATTATGGAGGAGTATCATATGCATAATTATTAAGTAGTTACAATGTCTTCTCCAAATGAAAAGAAAAATAGTATCATTAATACCTTTGTCTTACAAACATAGCCAGACAATTATGTGAACATTTTCTTTGTGTTGTATATGTCTAGTTATGTTTATGATGCATATGATTATAATTCAGAATAGAATTAAAAATTGGTAAAATTTATTAATTCTATATTGAAAATAGTTTTCCTAATATTACTGTAGTGAAGATCATACTAAAATGGTTCCAGAATAACAGAATAGTTCTCAACATTCAGTACTTTCAGTAGTTACCATAATGTAATTATTCTCTAATCAAAAATTTCATATATCAATGTCTGCCATATTATTTTGGTGCCATAGTGATCTAATTTTTTTTGTTTGTTTGTTTGTTTTTTTGGTTTTTCTCCGGTACCGGGAACTGAACTCACGACCTTGCGCTTGCCAGGCAGGCGCTTTTGCC
>NW_004955434.1:14609861-14663035 GCF_000276665.1 Chinchilla lanigera
AAAAAAAAAAAAAAAAAAAAAAAATCATTTAAAGAATTTCACAGTGAAATGGATTTTGTAATATTGACTGCTCCTTACCTCAATATTCCTTTCTGAAATCATAGGAACCTTTGAGGTTTAGGGTATCTGTTTGTTTGCTTTGAACCTTTGAGCTTTGACAGGAAGACCAGTAAATCTGAAATGAAACTAATGCATAAAAGAAGCTTTAGCAGTCAGCCTTGGTTTTGTTTACAATTTTGTACAAGTCTGGTGACTACAGCCATATCTTGGCACAGCTGAAGATCTGGCTGAATGCCTACAACTTCTTAAAATAATTTTCTGTTGATTGACTTTGCATTGTGAAGGCTAATAACTCTAGATCAACTTTAAGCGAACAATTTTGAATGAGAACATTGATAGTACCGTTTGAAATAAGCAACAGGACAGTTGCAAACATAAGCATACCTATTCTTACCAGTTTGCTATAGACAAACCCATGATAATTATCAAAACATTAAACAGCACACATAACACATGCTTAGATGTGTGTGATTGTAAAAATTCACTTCTAAGAAAGCAACTGGTAACTATGTCCTTACACTTATGCCACATGTTATTTTCATACAAATTCAGATATTAACATCTAAAATCATTAATATTTTGCACTCTGGCAAAAAGTTGACCTTGTGCAAATTATAAACTTCTTAGTGTGCTACAAGGTAAGCAGTTTTTCAGAGAATACCTCCTAAAGCCACAAATGAATTGCCGTATAAATTTAAGATAGCTGACACATTCTTATCAAGAGTGTACACCCTAAGAACTGCATATCTCACATTTCTCCAAAGAAAGAGCTTGTGGATTTATTATAGATGGTGACAATAGTCAGGAATAAATAACAGTAGCAATCAACAATAATTTAGTTATCTTTAAATAAGGCTCAGTAAAATTAAACCAGTATTTAAAAGATGACTATTTACTTAGGTTAAATATATACACAATTTAAAAGATATTCTCTTTTGGAAAATAAAATGACCATTTGAAATAATCTCCTTGACCCATTTCACCTTGAATTACCAAGTACATCACAATGGTAAAACCGGTGAAACCATATGATACATTTTGGGGCCTGTCTATAAATTAAGTTGCTTTTTGCAAGACATTCTAATTATAAAGTCCATGTTTCAGTTATTCAAGTCAACTGTGAATAAATGGACCTAGTTTAAGTTGGATTTCACCAGCTATATTAATGTCAGACCATATGTCTCCTTTCTTTGGTTTCTTCTATTGATTCTGAAAAAAGAGAATGAGATTTGATTGGAGTGAAAGTTTATACTCTGTCCAATTTTGATATTTCATTCGCAAGTGACTTAGTGTAATGTCCTTCTCCTTTGATCTAATAATGAAAATGTGTCAGTATGCTGTCATTAGAGCAGCAAGGTAAAGCGGCGTAAGCCTCCTGGGGCCACAAAGGCTACACTTGGTGAATTCAGAATGAGAAACCAATACTTCCCAGTGCTTGGCAAGGAGTATGCTGCAGACCTGTTTTCTCCTTCCTGCCAATGAACTGAGAATTGTAAAAGAGATGAAACACAAGTGTTCTAATATTGAACTGGGGTGAGTGGGTGAAGACAGCAGAAGAATATGAGGTACAAGTAAATAATATTTGCTGTCTTGAAATTTCTGCTCACTGGAGAATGAAAATTTTAAAAATCTAAAACGTAATTGGGTTATCTATTTTTTGATGCTAAGAGTATTTTGAAGAGCAAATTCTCATGTGAATCTGAACCTACATTGGACAAAGTGCTCAAAATATTTCCCTCAAGAAGTTTACATAAAAATAAATTGAAATCATGTTCTATTTAGAAAACTGACAACAAGTGAATGTATCTAGATAGCACCGAAATTTAGTATGTTGGGTGACTGAGATAATTAGATTCATCTTACAAGAAATGCATGTGCTAAATTTATTTCAGTTACAATTTTCAGCTGAATTTGTAATTCCCGCACATGTCACACGAGACCATGAAGTCAAAATCTTTAAAATTATAGCAGCATTTTAACTGCTTCAAAAAGCATAAACTTAATTTTTAGCCTTCCTTTCAAAGGTAGGCTTGAAAACATGTAATGTACATAATTATTAATTATTGTGTACAAATAATTCCACATCTATATCTATGTCATCTATATCTATCTACACTTATGTATATTTATGTTCTGAACTCAGTGATCTTAGTGGGTTGAATACTGTTTTATATATATAAATTTATATATATATATATATATATATATATATATATAAATCCTACTGCTACTGCAATGTTTGTGAATATGAACTTATTTGGATCTTGATATGCAATTGCCCTAAATTCAGAGTGGACTATAAATGCAATGACTGATGTCTTTAATAGAGAAAGAAAGAGATATTACTGACCAAGAGACACTGGAGCAAACCAAATGAGATTGCAACAGAGATTATAATGGTGTATCCACAAATCAAGAGACTCAGAAGATTTTCAGAGCTTTCAGAAGCTATGCATGAGGCATTAAACTCTCCCTAGTAGTATTCCAGAAGGAACCGCATTCAGTAATGCCTGTGTTCTGATTTCTCAACTCTAAAACTCTGAGATAATTAATTTTTGTGTGTCACATTTTAGGAAAGCTCTAGGAAACTTAACAGAGTCATCTAATACTAAATGCACACACAACTGATCATAGTTTAAATTTGCTAACTGTAATCTCAAACGTAAAAGGAACAGTTACATCTAGCAGTACAAATAACTCAACAAGAAGCATTTCCCAACAGATGTGCAGTTTCACCACAAAGAAGACCACAGAGAATGTTTCCTGAGCGGGTTCAGGCTACACTGTAAATGTGGAAAAAAAAAAAAAAAACCCAGCAGGAAGTGGAGGAAGGATAAAGCCAATTTCACAGGCATGCCATGTTCAGAAGTCAAATGGGAAATTTAATGAATGGAATTATAGATACACCTTTGATCCTTTACAAAGAAAGAATAGAGACATTGCTTCTAAAGTGAGTGCATGAATTCAGAAAAGAAATTCTAAGCACTCTCAGGTGATTTGGAATTTCCATTTTTGACCAGATTTTAACTTTTTATTCACCTGCATTTTGCATACCTGCCTCTAAAACCCTGTATTTCAGAGTAGATTTGTAGGTTCTTCTGGGTTCTTACCCAATGACTGTCATTCAAGAAGGCCAAGGAGGTATGAATTTGTTGCATTTTTAATGATCATTTCAGTCATGGGGATAAGAGTACTCCATGACATTCTGAAGTACACTGCTCAGAACAATGCGTTGTATCCTTACTGTGTCATGAAACATCTCACGACACTTTGTAAAAATACAGACTCTAATTGTTGCTCCTGACCTATTGAATTACAATCTATGATTTATAGGACCTTCTGGGATTATTTTCATTAGGCAATTTCACAAGACAGTGGCTTAGAACCAAAAATCTGACCTTGATTGATTTTTACACATTCTTTGACACGATTATAAGAAAGCAAGAACTTACAATAGACTGCAAGCCTGTTCTTTATCGTATCATCACTGGTTATGAGTTTTGGAAAAATAAAGCAACCTCACCTTAGGGTAGAAAAATTCAAGTTTTGTTCAGAAAAGTACCTTTGAGGTCAGTGTTCACCCTAGTGTCTCTCCCAGCATCTGCAGATTCCCTCAGCCTGCTGCTCGAACAGTTGCTAATGAATGAAGATCACCCCAGCATGCGCCCTGCTGTTGCTCATTTGCCCGTTAGCATCTGCTTAAGCAGCAGGCTGGGGGAAGCTCTGGTGCCCAATCAGTGCAGCTGATGAGGGCTGGGGTAGGGAGGCCTCTGCTGCCAACAGCGCCAGAGCATAAATCAACTCCGATCTTGGCAAAGGTTATTAATCTTCGAAAGGGTGACTTACATGTCACAGTGCTGGAACAGAGAAAAGCTCTTCTTGCTATTTATGGGAAACAAAGCTAAAACGCTATCTGTATGGTAACTTGGACAAAATTTTTTGAACTCCTGAAATCTCAGTTCCGTTATCTGAAAAGTAACTTACAATAAGGTTTAAACATTGTCTGATGCTTAGGTATAAGGCTGGAGCTACAAAAGCACAGGCAGAAAGAAAACCACCCTTAAGACTTATCTGGACGGAGTTTCCTCATTTTTGTTTAGAAACTAAAAATACTTCAGTGTCCAATGCATCAAGGAAAGGCGCATTTTATTGTCTCAGTCAAATTGGACATTTTTTATTCCTGAAATTTCCAATTTGAAAACTAGTAGATAATGAGAGGAGTTGGCGGGAAGCAGAACAGTAAGGCACAGTCCCTTCTGACCTGGGTACCAATTTTGTGTCATGTAGAATGACGATAATACAGTCTACTTCAAATACTCCAGAAAAAGGCACCGTGACTGTAAAAGAGTATTAGATATGGTAGCACAGTGCAAAAAAGGGAAATGGCACAGATATGGGTGAGGCTAGGGTCGAATGTGGGCCTAAAAATAGGATTTAAACTTCACAGAAAACATAGAACAATAAAAATGATACACTGTTTGAACATACTTTACACATTGGGAAGTGAGAAGTGTAAGAGTGTTAGCCTGTGTGTGAGATGCTATTCTTCTCTGTGAGAGATTTTCACATCATGTGACAAGTGGCATTCAAACAGGCCCACCGAGGACTGAGTGTTAAGTGCCTGACAAATAAGAGACACTTCCTACAAAAATCACTTCATCTTTCTCAGTCATTGTGGACCAGTTACAGGGCTGGGAATTCCACTTTGTGTTTATTAGGGAAATATTAAACAACATTCCTCTGTTTACAATTTCACATGCTATTAGGAAGATTCAATCCTCACCTAAAAATTAGCATGCATTTGTAACCAGATAAAAATATTGAGACAATATATGATACATACAGATTATAATATAAAAATCAATGTGCCAAAATAAAAAACCAGATTCCATAAATAAGTCACCTTTCAGTAGTCTGATTTAGTGTGAAATAATTTACCTAATTTTATTTTATAACATCATGGTTTGTTTCAAAAGTGTGACTTTGAGAAGAAAAGTTTACAAGTGAACACTAATTTCTTATATGTAGTGGAAAATTCCAATGCTACAGTTACTAACAAAATGAATAAAAGCAATCATATGTCTGCATAATAATAAATAGGAAAAATATTTGTCTTGTAATTAGCCTAAATATAGCATCTAGATATTGCGATTTGGATTTGACAACTGTCCACCAAAAAATTAGCAAAAACTAGCACTAACTCAATAGCACTTAAGTTTGTGTTTGAAAAATACTTTTATATACAACAATTTCTAGTAAAAGATTAAAATTATGGGAGCACTCTGAACATTTTTCTTTACATCATCAGGTTGCTTTTTCTTTTCATTGGAATATAAGCAATCTGAAATGAGAGTAAAAACGTGTACCAGAACATCCAGAAATACATACAGTATATACACATATGCAAAGACCTACTTCAATAAAGCAACGTTGCAAATGTCCCTAAGAGCATAAGTGTATTTAAAGTGGTCTTAGAAAGCTATGTATTTTAATAAGTAAGCACAACTCCAGTAAGAGGTTCTAGTTTTGAGCCAGACGCCAGGTCTAACTTCTGTTGATCTTTACAAAAACAGTACTTTCCTCATGAATCTATGTACTGTACAGTGATAAAGATTATTAAATAAGTGGAACACTTTGAAAGGTAATGAACATTAATCAACTTATACGACAACTTCATGAGAATACTATCACATGTGGCAATTTAAAATGTATTTTCATGGCTGGCTTGAAGCTAGGTACTCCAAACCAAAATCTTTGAGGTTGGTATTTTAACTATTTCACCTGATTCTGATGCATCCCAGAACTGAGAATTCCAGATCTGCATAACCCAGAACCGAGTGGCTGGGACAGAACTGCTACAGAACTTCGTTGAATCCAGGAACATGCTACACACTATTCCTGATCTGAATCCCCTCAGGTTGTAGCTGGATGGATCATTTTCTTTGTTAAGAAGTTCCTGGAGTCAGCTGTTCCTGAGTGTGTAGCTCCAATCAAAAATCTTTATTTGATCTTTATATTTAGAGATGACTACAGATGGTGACGTTCTGGTTTTACTTTAATCAGTTTCTTCAAGTTCTGTCTTGTAGACCATTAGAAACTAACTTAGTTCCATGAAAAAATGAGGTTTTTTTTTTTTTTATTTACTCATCAGCTTCTATAATATATGAAGGAAAATTTTTGATTTCTTTTAAAGAGCAAAGCTCACTATGGCAATTAAAGTACTGTATTATTGCCTTCAAGAATCTTGCTTGATCTTATCCTCATGCTATGAGTTTGCTTGTGCCCCTTCTCCTCCAAAATCCCCCCTGTGGATGTCTTAAACCCTGTTCCGGAGGATTTGTCTTTACTTAGAGACAGACTCATTGCAGACATAATTAACACAAGGTCACCTTAAGTGGAATGGGCCAAGCTCATAATATAACTGTCAGTTTTTCCAAGAAGATAAAATTTGGAGATAGATGCAAACAAAGGGAGGAGGCCATGTGACCTGAATGCAGAAATCAGTGTACCAATGCATCAAAAAAAAAAAAAAGAATTAGAGATTCCAGCAAAAGCCCAAATAAGGGCAAGAGACAGAAGCCAGATTATTCACCACAGCCCTTGAAGTGAATCAACCTTGTAGGCACCTTCCTCTCAGCCTTTTATCTGCAGAAATGTGATGCAGTAAACTTCTGTTGTTTAATGCACCCAGTTTATGGCACTTTATATGGCGCATGGGAAACTAATGTACTTTGAATTTTAAGTGTAAGGTATTCTGAAATAAAGAAAACACCCTTTAACTCACAGACTAGAAGTTCAGCTTGTTGTATATTGTTGTCTGCATTTTACCCAAAGCCCTCAAATGTGTAAAATTTTAAAGAAATATCTAAGAGGGAAAAACGAAGAACAACTCTTCCATTTCTTATAGATTATAGAAGGACAAAATGGAAACTAGGAATCCACAGACTACATTTTATATTCAATTCTTTGGCTTCTCTGACCCATTTGATACATCCAACTGCCTTTAGAAGAGTGGTTTGAACTTTAGTTGTACACAAAGTCCAGCATTTGTACTGACCTGCTCCTTTGCAAGTTTGCATAGTTGCACAATCTTCTTGGCACATAACAAGCAACTATTTGTTTTCTTGGTCCTAAGTGGATCCATATGATAATTCCTCATATAAAATTTATGTAGTGTGATCAAAATATATGGTGAATGTTTACATTGAAAGTAGTTACTCAGTGAAAGATAAGTTGCCATTAATTCACTCAAAATACTCCTGTTTGCTCCAAACACATTTCCCAGGCTTTCCATTTTCCGAAGCAGTACTGGAAGTTCTCTTTCAAAAGTGTCTTTAGTTACACTTACATGGCCACCTTGGCCTCCTCACTCAATTAAAAATGTTTAGCTTTCATGGTCATTTCAACTTTGAAGAAGAATCAGAATTCACACAGTGTCAGATCTGTTGAATAAGGTAGATGAGGACAGAACAATGTTTTTATGAGCCTGTTTTCCTATTGGATGGTGTCAACAAACAGCATACATTATATTTTTATTACTCCTGGTAAAGACACTCACAAATCCAGAGCTGCCTCAGAAAGTGTCAAAGATTATAGTTATGTGTATTTGAATTAAAGGGTAGTATCTATGACCATATCATCCTGAACAGGCTTGATCTTATCTGAGATAAGGGGTAGTACTGTCAAAGGATTTTCTTTTATTGCAATAATTTTTAAAAGTTAACATTCATGTTATATTTTGAATTCTGCTCATAAATTAGTAAGTTTTTTTTTTCCAGTACCAAGAATCGAACTCAGAACCTCCCGCTTGCCAGGCAGGCACTGTGCTGCTGAGCTAAATCCCTAGCCCCAGTAAGTTTCATTATAGTATAATTTTACTTATGTCCTAGGTTTATGTTGAGATACTAATTAGTCATCAGCTGTCTTTGAAGACATTTCCCTTTCTTTTCATTCAGGAACAATGGTCAAAAAGCATTTTTTCCTTTACAAATACTAGTGAAAAATGATAATCTTATAATTAATCATGCATTTCCTTTTAAAAACTTAATGTGTTACCTACATATATTTAAGTGTACAATTTGAATATTTAATAAAAATGCATTTAGGAATTTCTTCACCTATGTGTTACATCTTAAAATTATTTTCATATTAATGCAAATTATAAATAATCATACATGAAACAAGTTTAAAGGGAAAAAATATGACAGTAATAGTATAATTTATTGGGGTTGTACTCAAGTGGCAAAATTTCAGTGTTATGCTATTGTTATGTACTGAACTGAGTTCCCTCCAAAATTCATCATTGGAAGTATAACAGTTAATGTCTGTATTTTTGTGCTAGGCCTTTAGGGAAATAATAAATTTATGAACATCTGCTATGCTTTAGATCTAAAATATCCTCCCAACACTAATATGTTCAGAGGTGTAGCTTTTGAAAGGTGGTTTCATCATGAAGCCCTTGCTTCATCAATGTGTTAATCAGTTGATGAGATCACATCTTGATGGCATTATTGAGAAGTAGTGGAAACTACGGTTGGGTCTTACTTAAAGGGAGTCAGTTATGTGGTTTGACTTTGGGTACTTTATCTCTTCCTTAATTCTCTCTTGTCTGACTCTCTGCTCCCTGAATTCCACATGGTGAGTCATATCTTCCTGCTATGCCCTTTTGCCATGTTGTTTCTCCTTCTCTCAAATATAAATCAATGGAGCCAGCTAACCATGGACTGAACCCTCTAAAGCCATGAGTCTAAATAAATATTTCCTCTTTAAAGTACTTTGTCTCAGTCATTTGGCCACACCATAATTCCTAAGGCCATAAATGTAGATTCTTGCTCCAATATAAATGAAATCTTTATAAGAAAAAAAAAAAAAAAAGACACACCAGGAACACCTTTTCCAGTAAAAAAAAAAACTATGCAAGGACACAGGAAGAAGGGGACTGTGCAAAAAGAAGAAAATATTCATAAGTAGAAGAATTAAAAATGTTTTTACCAAGTTGAAAAATACACACACACACACACACACACACACACAAACAAACAAAAGTAAAATACATCAAGAATTTAGGAAATAATTTTATAGGTGTCACAGAAAAACTTATAACCTAATGGTAAAACTACTATGATTAATAGTTTTGGAAAGCAGCCAAAGATAGACATAAAAGCAAAAATAGATACACACATAAGACATAGTTAGAAAAGTAGATGAAGTTTTCTGTAGTTGAGATATGCTGATGAATGATTCTTCCATAAGTCAAAATTACATATCAACAGTTCCCCACTGCATGTTGTAGAAGTATGTTAGAATAGTTTAGAGGTAATTTCATGCATACACAAGAAAATCACACCAATAAAACTTGGAAATACATGCAAAAGTATTAAAAAAAAGTCATTAATCATTAAGTAGAGCCGATACTGTTTTAATAGTATGAGATTCAGGAGAAAAAAGCAACACCCTGCCTGATATAACTACTTTTCACACAATACACAAATAGCTGGTGAGTAGTTGAAATTCAAATTTTGAGAATTTGTACAGTAGCCACTCTCAGGTAGTTTCAAGCATCTCTTCTGTTTAAAAGTAGGTCAAAATTAGTCTCAAAGTCTTTTCAGGGGGAAGGTTTGTTTGGAAGTGATCCAGTTGATCACTGGTATGGAATTGTCTTCATCACTTTGCTCAGACTCCAAGTTCCCAGGGGTTTTAGAACCAGTGCCCCCTGCGGTCTGCACACACGGACTGTGTAAGGAATAGCGATTGTGAGACATGTGGTGATGTTAGAAGGTACAGATGGGGAAATGTTTCCTCAATGAGAGCCAGAATCTCCCTGCATTTCAAGGTGGCAAAGTACACGAAAATGAGACATTTTAGCATTTTGGGAGCTATCATTTGGACTCTTGCCATTATTATACAGGAATGCTCTATAACTTGGATTTCCCCTTGGGACTGCTTTTTCTCAAATAAGGCAGCACCTAATGACTAGATTATATCTGCAATTCTTTATTATGTTTGGGCTGTTTGATATGAAATTTTCTCTTGGATTTCAAAACAGAATTATTTCATTTTAAATCTTATTTTAAAGGGTTTGATTTTTACTAAAATAAATGAAGGTTATAGAAAAAATGGTAGACTTGTGCAATTACAGTTGAATTTGAATGAGATATAGATAAATTCATTTTCTAGATATGGCAGGTGATCAGAAGATTTCGGCTCCCTGTGCTGTTGGAAAGGTAGTACCGGGGATCATTTTAGGACTTGGTACACGGAGAAGCATGGGTACATGATTACAGCATTTATCTACCAAAAGTACTGAGACTCTCAAATCCATAATAATTAATAAAAATAAAAAAATCCATAGTGAATGAAAAGCAAGGGGATATAGAAGGTGTCTAAGATAAATGTGTTGAAAGTAGCAGCATGTTCCTGAAGGGAGGGTGAGAGGCATAATGCAGAGTTATTCATTTGAGATTATAACGAGTCACCTAATATAAAATATTTTATAACATAATGACGTGTGTCTTCTTTAATGGTTCAAATTGAGCAATACACATTAAAGCAGTGAGATTAAAATTATTAATAGTATAATTTAAATTCTTTGTATGCTTTAAAATTAAACATTGTATACGCCTATCCCTGCTGTAATCACTTAACTCTAGAAAGTACACAGAGCAATGCAATACAGGAAGGTTTTCTACAGGTATTTTGTTTGCAACTTTGAGCCTGACTTGCCTCTTCAATGTCTTCTCACACTTAAATTTGGGTTTATTTTATCACCTCATCTATTTATAACTTGGTGTTTAATTCCACTTTAAGTAATTTTCATTGGATATCCTAGGAAATAGTCTTCCTATTTCCTACCCTCTTCCAGACCAACTTCTTTTATGCCTCCATTCTACAAGTCTCCCATGGCATTTGCTGCAATCTTGTGGAAAGGAGCAGAGAACACACCCTTTTCTTTCTAGGTTTTTGTTTAGTATTTTTTTCAAAAAGGAGACAAGAAATAAAAAACTAAAAACAATAAGATGATTCACAGTTTCAAAACAAGATGATAGGAAATTAACAATCGCTGTTACATTATATCTACTACATGGCTTTCAATAACATTTCCAATTTCACTTAGAAATGACACATAGAAGAAGGAAAAAATTTTCAACCACAGAAAAAAGGAGACTTTCTAGAAATTAAAGTAACTGTGAAAATATAGGCTTGTTTGATTTTGTGATTTAAAAAAAATCACATGCAAACATAAGGGACAGAGAGAGAGAAACAGAGAAAGAAAGAGAGAGAGAGAGAGAGAGAGAGAGAGGGAGAGAGAAACCTTTGCCTCTACCTTTAACATACATGACAAGTAATAGATATGGGAAAATCTTATTAAACCATCAAATGTATCATCTGCCCAGTATTATACAAATAGAAAAGTCATGATTTTTTTCCTCCTTAAAGTTTATGAATAATAGTATTACTATATAGCTAACAATGATTGATATTTTATCTAGGAAAATGGTTAATAGTTTTTAAATTTGTATACAGTGTACTCATACATTTTATTTTCTCCTTTAAAGTGACCACCACATGAAAGGTAAGCAAACTGGACTGTGGTTTTATTGGGAATCAAGCTAGATTTGTCAAGTGTTGTTTGCTCTATCCTGAGTTCAAATTCAGCACATGGTAGATATGGAAGAGAGCGCACTTTCCTGGTCTACGACTGTCATGGCAGGATTCTTTGATAAGTTGCTCTCAAATATTTTTTGACTCTTCACCAAAAGACAAATGGATTATGTTCAACATCAGGGCCTTGTCATTTACACAGGTGTAAAGTATGACAACAACTAATGTAAAATATTTCAGAACTTGAGCTCTACATAATTTGCTTGCCATAAACTCTCCTCATATGATTTTAAAGGAAGACATGAGTCACATCCTTCATGTGCCTGATATTTTCTTAAGTGGAATAAACTCCAAAGTTTATTTGATACAGACAGGTTTATCTTCAATGTGATATTTTGAGGTCTAAGTATCATTGTGATATAGTTTTTTAAATTTTATAACATCGAAATGTGGAAGTCCCCACAAGAGAATTTAGCAGTACATATGTAAGAGGATACTAGAAGCATCATGTATTTCAATTTTATGTTAATCTAGACTCAACATTTTTAAATGTTGTTTTGATTCTTAATATCTATTATAATATGTTTCAAAGTCAAATTGATATTTCTATTTTAACAGCTTTATTATTCTACTTTAGTGAGAGTAAATACATTAGATATTTTAAAATTACCCTTTCCACACTTTGGTTTGTTTTCAGCGCTCATGTTTAACCATCGGATCTGAAGGTTTAAGGAGACTTTAGTCCTGCGAGATGGCCCCTCATTTTCTGCTTAAATGCTGCCTATTGTGGCATCTATTGCACTTGTGCTTGGTACCATTGCTCTCACAATTCTAGTCCATGTCTGTGCTGTGACTGCCAAATACCATTTCTAGTACTCTACATCAGTTTGTGACAAATTCGTTTATTTTTTCTGTATGACAGCTCTTCAAATATACTCATTCAGTCATTCATTCCCAATTTAAAACAATACTTATTTTGTCCCACAGGAAGATTCAGTTGAATAATATGTCTTCTCCAGAAGCAGAAGCTTGTGTTCCTTGGAGAAGAAGTATGTGAGAAAATATTTTAAGTAGATGCAAAATTTGCTTGGGAAGAACAAAATCATCTGGAATTATTTTGTTATTTTTTCTCCTCTCCAAGTAGTATATGAATGTTTTTATTGGTTTGTTTGTTTTCCAGAGTACCAGGGACTGAGGCAAGAACCTTACAACTGAGCTCCATTCCTAGCCCACTTTTATTTTGAGACAAGACATTACTAAATTGCTGAATTGTGGGGACTGGGCTTGAACATGTGATCCTTCTGCCTCAGCCTCCCAGAATGCTGGGATTACGAGCATGTGCTGCTATATTCAGTTATAAATTCTTTATTCCACATGTCTACTGACAAAAGTTTTTAATTCAGTACTCCAACAAATGCTACTTATTCTCCTATACTATAGAAGCCCAGCAATGTATAAAATTTATACATTATGCACAAATAGATATTAAATACTAATAAAAATGCAGATACATGAAAATTCTGATATTCTCTTCCACAATTAAAAATCATCACATTGCACAAATAGAAAGGGACATTGGGTACACTTTCATGGAAGATTGTGACTATTTCCATTGATTTCTTTTCTCTGTATCCTTTAAGGAGTTTGCAAGGCAGGGTTGAGGTTGAAGACACGTTTCTGCCATTTTCTGTTGGCAAGTGTCACTTCTGCTATATCTTACTTCCATGGGTGCCTTCCTTCTTACAAATGATTAAGGTAAGTTGAAGAACACACTAATTGTAGAAGCAGCACTAACTTGCTGGTTTTACTCTACAATGTAACAATTGAAGACTTTCATAAAAGATTAACACCTTCAGGTTCTTCTCGTGCCCCTTGATATTGTAAGGAACGTTATAATTTTACTCCATGACTTGACACTAAAGTACATGCTATTATATTGCTACTATTTTTCCCATATGCTATGCATCTGAAACTCATCTAGTCACGCAAGTGGGGTAAGTAAAATGCATAGTTATTTTATTTAGCCATAGTTTATGAAGTACTAGCTAGGTACCTGACACTATTGTTCCCACTTGTCATGTAATCTGTGGATGAAGTAATAAAGATTCCAGGATTTTAAATTGTAAAAGAAATTTCTTATTTTATTTTATTTTCCTGTACTGGGGGCCTTCACAATCAGTTACATCATTGGGCTTTTTTGAGACAGAATTTTGCTAAATTACTGAGTTGCCCAGGGGGGGCTTGAATTTGCAAACTTGGGCATCAGCTTCCCAGAAGGACAGGATTACAGATTTACCACTATACTCAAACCAGTATAGACGGTTTCACATACAATAGAACCTAGATTTGCAAGCATAATTCATTCAGAAACATGTTTGTAAGCCAAAACACTTGAACATCAATGCAAATTTCCCCATAAGAAATAATGAAAACTCAGATGATTCGTTCTACAACCCAAACTGTTATAAAAGTTATTACAATGCTATAATTACAAAATAATAAAGAAAATACAAAATGTAAATAAAATTAACAAAGTAACTGACCTTTACCTCTGCAAACCTTTGTGGCTGGTGTGAAGGAGCCAAGAGAGGAGGGTCGCTGTGCAGACTTGCCAACACACTTGCTTTTACCTTCTTTTGGGGATTGCACAGAAATGTTACAGTGCATTGTCTTTTCTCTTTTTTTTGTACTGGGAATCGAACTCAGGACCTTGTGCTTGCCAGGCAGGCGCTTGTGCCACTGAGGATTGTCGTTGAACACATTCATTGCTTGTGCTATTATGCCTCAAGTATCTGGGTGGTGCCTTGCTACAAAATTTTCCACTGCTTCCCACACTTCGCACGTCTCCCTAATCTCGACTGAAGTGAGAGATTCTCCCCCTTTCCCCGTCCTCTTCCGTAGGTAAGATCTCCTCCATAACCTCTACTTGTTGGGGGAGAATCTCCCACAATCTGGGGGCGGGGGACTGAGATCATGTGACACTTGGTGTCATGTACTATTTATATTTAAAGATGTCATTTATTTTTCAAGTTAAAATGTATTAGAAGTGTTTGCTCATCTTCTCAAAAATTACTATTACATACTGCCTATAAGAAAGTGAAAGCTAAGTCGATGTCAAGGGTTTGTCTATAACATCAGTACAACAGCCTGGCAGCGCAGACATTAAATGCATGTATTAGAAGAGTTGAAAGAAATGTCACTAACCAATGTGATAGCTGGAAGCTTCAGTGTGTGAATATTTCCTATGCAACATTTGTTTGTCTGACTGATCTTCCTTATGAATCATTAAAATAAGGACTTGTTCAGCTATTGGTGCATTTTAGTGTTTGTAAGCTGCAAAGGATTTTCTTTTCCATTTGGAGGACAAAATAAGAGCATTAATATTTTTTCTCAAAGAATTATACCAGATAAAATAATAAAGCTTTGAAATTTCTGGCTAAGAGCAATCTTTCAGAAAATTATATTAATGTTTTTGTTATTGTTGCCATTTAAAAATTTATTTTGTTTTCCCAAGGGTTTCTTAGCAAAGATTACTCAGAAAACTATTAATCAGTATGAAATGAACAGACCTCTATTCCTCCTACCCTGGAAGCACACAATTTGAAGTTGTCAAAGTTTAGGTGGACAGAAAAATAATCAACATGTGTGATTTAAACATATATACCTTTAACACTTGATTTATGATTTACGTTTTCAAATCTCATTGCTCACTCTGGTCCTATTATCCTTATGGATCTTTCCTGAGTATTATTGTAAGGTCAAATTCTGAATCCATTCTCTTTTTCTGTACTTGTATGTTAAAATTAATTAATCAAACTCATAGAAATTAAATCTTTATCTAATTTACATTTCTTTTTTTTTTTTTTTTTTTTTTGGTTTTTTGGTTTTTCTCTGGTACCAGGAACCGAACTCATGACCTTGCGCTTGCCAGGCAGGCGCTTTTGCCGCTGAGCTAAATCCCCAGCCCCTAATTTACATTTCTGTCTAGAGACTTCATTTTTGAAATTGTGTATAGACTGTAGTTTGATTACAGTCTCTTATTTTTGACTCTAAATAGTTTAAAACTGTGTAAAATAATAATTATAATATCATATGAAAAACAAGAGCAAGACACTAGGAGGAAGGTATAAGTTGTCAGAAATTCTTTCCATTATTTGGTGGAATTTCACAAATGTGATCAAAGTAAATCACAACCGAGAATGAATGTGTATTCTAGAGAAAGTTGAAGGCCAGGGCAAACAAATGTAAAAGTATAAGATGATGTTGTAAAATGATCAGAGTAAGTTATTAAAAAATTTCTTTTCTTAGGAAATCAGATTTTTTTTTTCATGCAATCGTTTGAAAAACTACTCTAAAAGAACAAGAGCTGGAAGAGAAGAACAAAGGCAAGAAGGAAGCTAAAGAAAACTTTCGAGAAGGGAAATACAGTGAAGAATCCTCTACTTGAGCATAGCAATGTATAGACTAATAATTCCAATTTGGCAATAAACACATTTATACATGATAAACAGTCTATGCAAGGAAGTGGTGTATCTCTGTGCATGGTGGTGGATGCCTGTAATCCCAGCATTTGGGAGGCTGAGGCAGGAGGATTGCTGTGAGTTCAAGGCCAACTGGGGCAATACAGTGAGTTCAGTCTAAACTGTCTAGCAAAACTCTGACTCAAAAAATAATGTATCTTGTAAGTTACCAATAAATTATTTTCCACCTACTAATGTGGTTACAATTATGAAAATTAAGAAAAACATCATCAGCTAATTCCACACTCTTTCAAGGGAAAATGATCAAAATTATAAAAACAGATTGACCTCTGCTGCATATTCTAAAAAATATTGTCAAATAGTGGCATGCACACGATTATTAATTTCGTGTTTGCTTATGAAAAATTTGAATTTTTTTTTGCAGTACTGGAGATTGAACCCAGGGATTTTCATTGAGCTGGATTCCTGAGCCTTTTTATTTGTTATTTTGAGACCAAGTCTCTTTAAGTTATTACGTTTCCCAGGTTGGGCTTGAATTTGAATCCTCATGTGTCAGCCTCCCGGAGTTCTGGAATTACAAGCATGTACCACCAGGCCTGACTACAAAATAAATTTAAATGAATCAAGATAGGAATGGTTAAATAATATGTTTTATTTTTAGAATTTAATTAAAAATACTGAGGCAGAGATGCATGCACAAACAGGAAATATTTATTATGGGGTACTATGTACTAGGGGGCTTTACATTTTAATAATATGCATTACTACTTTTTACCTGGTTTATAATGAAGATATATATATATTACTTCTATTAGAATAATTTCTATTATGAATGACAGGAGAGTAATAATAGACACTGCATTCTAGAATCTTGAAAATGAGGCCATATGTGATTATCTAAATAAAATTTTCAATTGTAGTTCTCATAAACATTCTGACGTACACTCTCATAAACACATCTCATCACTGTTTTAATGTGTGATGATTTCCTTGGATGGAAGTAGCTGCTCCGCAACTATTTATGAGTTCTGTACTTCACCATATCAACAGTCAGCAATTATTTAGTATATGTTCAGTATCAAATACTGTCATAGAATCTTGAACACAACAATAGAGAAGATGCATCGTCTACATTTTCCTTTTTAGTGTGGGTAAAAAATTCTACTCCTCACCTTATCCTACTTATCTTAAAGATAGTAAACTTGATCCTTAAGATTGATACAGTTGGTTCCAGGGATTGGAAATACCTGGAAAAGTTTTCTCATCCCTACCCCCAACTCTTGCACCATAATTCTGATACAAGGCACGAACAGCACCTAAGCAAACCTGTTAAGTGCATATTGCAAATCAATTGTAAAATTACACTTTGATGTTCATCTCTTTTCTTAGTTTTTGTACTCAATGCTAAACCTAGGTGGTATAATGAAGGATATATTTATTGATTGCTCTTGGGAAAGGTAATTATATGGTGCTTGGTTAACTAGATGGCGACTAAAACAATTATTTTGCTTGAAATTTCATGGAAATTAGTTTATTTTCAGTCTACTTCTTTGAAGATTTCTACAATAGAGTTCAGTTAAAATAACGGATTAATTAATATTTGAAATATTGCTATTTTTTCATTCACTCATTCTATGACAGTATTGACTCTGGATTTTCCCTGTAAAATATTTAGAAACCTGACTTAAAACAGTACTTTTGCTATGTATAACATTTTTTTCCAAATTTCTAAACCACAAATTATTGGATAAATACATAGGCCTGAGTGACATTTGGACTATCTAGCCAGGCAGAGATTCCCACAGAGAACTGAAGACCCAGCTGAGAAGAGAGTAGGGGAAAGAAGGCATTGTATATTTTCTTTCAATTTCCATGCACAGAGAATATAGGAAAGCACACGCTACAAGTTAGAGAGCTTTGTTCACATAGCTCAGAATATATAATATTGCTTAAAAATGCACCACTTATGAATAAGTACATGAAAAATATAGTTATTATAACTGATTTCTTGAAATGAATTATGAGTATTAGATTTAAAGCAATTAAATAGCAATTTAGAACATAAAATAAAGACAAAAGCAAAATTCTCATCGTGTTAACTAATATGTAATAAATTTAATCTTTGTAAAAAGAAATTAAATTGAAGCATTGATACTGCTTTGTGTTGATTTGGAGGATATTTTTGCAAGGGGAACAATATAATACAGGACATATAATTTATATGATTATTTATAATAGTCAACCAAAGAACGATATACAAAGGAGTGCAGGAAATCTGTCCACACACCATAGACCAAGGAATACAGCTGACGGTCTGGATCCCATGTAAATGACCTGCATGAGTCCAGCTGAAGACCTAGAGCCCATAACAATGCCGCCCACGAATTCCCAGTATACATTTAGCAAATTGCATTTTCTCTCTAGACATTTAAAATAAACAAAGATGTTTAGTGAAAATTTGATAGAGACTGACTTGGTAGCTTTTGTTTCAGGAAACATTCCAGTAGGAAAGTTCAAGGTTTGGAGTCGAAAAGATATGGAAATACATCCTACCTCTTTGTTCTTATTATAACATGTAGCACTATGTTTTAGCTAACTTTTCTAACCAAGAATGCTAATGATGATACAAATTTGATTATTTTATTCTCAAAAGCTAGTTAGATTCAGAAATAAGGATCTATAGTAACTGTATATGCTGTTACAGAGAATGTTTAATAAATGACACAGACTGTTTTTGTGGTTATTCTGTTTTTTTTTTTTTTTTTTCCCTATTTCCTAGCACACTTGAAAAACAAACTTAAAGCAATACCAAATGCCAATTCTAAAGATACTGAAAAATACAACCTGGCAGGGATCTCTTTGATTTTTTTTTTTTCCCAAATGAAGGCTTTATCACTTGAAGTGAATTGAATATGCTAATTACATGCTGCCTGATCATAGTCTAAGAATTTCCCACACTTTATCACAGAAAAAGAACCTAGGAAAGATGAAATGGGAAATAGAGATTGTACGATATAAAGCATTAATTTATTTTTATTCTCCTAAGGTTTGTCAGGTGCTATACAAAGAAGAGTGATATTGTAAAGGATGCAAAGACTCATAAAATTGGACAACCCTCTGTGCAGGCTTTGCTCCTACATACTGTCCACAGTGTGAACATCACTTAGCTGTTTGAAGACTGGGATAAAAGAAAAGCGTGTATTAGGGAAACATGAAACAATGGCTCTACCTTTGAGTTTCACAAAATAGGCTATATATTATAGCATCAAGGCCACAGATATTTGTACATTGTGAGAATGGATAGCTTCCTCTGTCACTAGAAAATTTTAATTTCTCCTGCTTCCTATGAACTACTACTAAAATACTGTATTTTATGCTATAACCACCATACGTTTTGTTTTGTATATTTCTTGGTAACATCTGAGAGATTTAAAAGGGAATCTCTGAACAACATAAAGGATTTTTACAAATTTTATTGCAAGTGGCTAATTGCATTTTGGGCTTCTTATGGAGACTAGAGTTTATTTTAAAACAGTTTCATATGCTATTTTCTCATTTTTTTTTTGCCAAAGTTCCACTGTGAAATATCCAGAAGCACAGCACTCAATCCACAAAAGGAAGGAGCATATTTAGGAGAGCAGAGTGCTACAGACAGGACCTGCCTGGTGAGCCTCTCCTCTCTGCAATCCAAATTACTTGGTCACTCATGGTGTGATAGTGAGAAATTTACTTATCTCCTCTCGCTTAGCTTCCTCTTCCCTAAAATGAAAAAGCAGACTTATATGATCTCTGAGGTCTCTCTCCAACCTGTCTCCAGGAATACAAATTGCTGAGATATGTCTTGGGTCTCCATGGTAAAGAAATAGGCTTCTGTTTTCACAAGGAAAAAAGAAAAGGAAGCTACCTCGACCATGAATGCTTGCGTTTGCTATTCTTTCTAAAATACTTAAAAATGTCTTTCTTAAAGACTTTTAACATCATGATAATGGATTAATTATATGAATATCTAATATTTGGTCTGATTGTTTGTTTCCTCTCTTTATGGTATGCAAAACTGTCCCAGGAAGTTAAACTAACATTCTGAAAGTTTGAAGAATTATTCATGAGTAATTTGTGTTATGCCACACTAGTGATAACATTGTCAAAGCAGAACCATTATGGACGGTTAAAATTTCAGGTCTTAGTATATTTTTAATTCATTGGTTCATAATCTTAGAGAAGTTTGGATATTTTTATTTTGGAGTGACTCAAAAGGGAAGAGCATCCTGTGGTCTTCAATTTATACTTTTATTTTGCATTTACCAATTCAGTCTTTATCTAAAAAAATCCTTGATTCTGTGAGTGGGTGGGGATAAATACTGATATTTTTATTTAAAAAATCAAGGAAATGAGGCTCAGGATCTCATATCTGAAAGGCAGTAGGCTTAAAATTTTCATGAATGCATTTTAAGAGCAGAAAGCAACCATTTAATAAATAAATACTGGAAGTAATTTTCAATAATGAGAATGAAATTGATATTAAGAGCTAAATATTTGTGCTTATGTGACCACATTTTTTACTCTTGTGTATTTAATTTTCTTTTGTATATTTGAATCAGCATTGTGATTAACTTTCAATAAAGGGAAAACAATAAAAATGGTAAAACATAAAAAATGTGCTTCAGAAATGCATATGTCAATATATTTTGTTTTTTTCTCACCATAGTCATGAACATAGAAGACAAAAGACCATTCTGGTTCGTGATTAATAATTCTTTTGACTATGTCAGTAAAATACTTCCATCAGCAAATACATGAAATTACTTGTTATACTTTGCTATTTTAAAATATGAAAATCATACTTTCTACACCAATGTTTTAAAATTAATTGATTTTCTTAGTTGTAAAATAAATACATATGCACATAAAAAAGAAATACAAATAATAATGTGTATAATCCCAATAAACAAATACTATTCTTCCATCATGCAAGGGATTGCAACTGAGATTCATTTACCCGTAGAAGAAACAAAGAGTAGGTAATATCTATATTCATGGAAGGCAGAGGTCAAAAAGTAAGGTTACTAGCTGTGAATGGACACAAGTAAGATGACAAAAAAGGATTATACCAAAGTAATGAGTAGAGTAGTGAGACCATTCAGCTGCCTTGTTTGCAGGATTGGACAAGTGTAACAGATCTGAGGATGATTTCCGAAGAAATAAGTAGCCATAGAGTAACTAGAGATAATGATCTCTAAGAATCATTGGAATCAAAACCCCATGTTTAACTGATAACACTGGAGAGCAAAAATAAATTAAAACAAAAGGAAATGAGTTTTCTTAGTATTATATGGTCTTTACAATCATTACACATGGAATTAAAGTATTCATCTATTGCACGCACTCTAAGATTACACTGTTATGTGCTTTAGCAAATAATAAAGAGGACAGTATGAAATTTAGAAATCAGGAGGCTTGGTTGAGGATAACAATGGTGGAAAATTTTGTATCAATAACAACACTTTGCCTAAAGAACAATAGATCTAGATGTGAGCAGATGTAGACAAAAGTCCTCCAGAAGAAACAATAAAAATGTAACTCAGAACAATTTGGGGACGTCTTCTATTTGAAAATGTTATTTGTAAGTCTGTCAGACCTCTATACTTTCAAACAACACAGAAACAGGTGTATAAAACGTAATCAAATGAAAACAAAAATACTTTTTAACACTACAGCATATAAAAATTTTCTACAGGAAAGAAAATATTGTCATGCCATACTATTAGTCTCAGCAGTAAGGTCGTTTTATGTAACCTTAATGTGGATGCTATCAAGATGAATGAAAATTGCAACACAAATAACATTAAGCGTTTAGGATAAGAATAAGTTGACCTTGAGAAGAACAAAGAGAGGAAAAAAAGTTACATCTTTGAATGTAATGAAGGATTCACAAAATATAATAATTCATCTAGATTAAGTAGCTAAGCTTTATTCAGCTGTGAGTTTCAAATAGCAATTCTCAAAAACTGTAAGACAAATTAATGAAAGGGTTCTTAATACTGTGGCAACTGAAAAGGGTAGAATCCCTCATGCTTTTTGGACTCTACCCAGAGCAAAGTGACCAAAACCTTGGGTGGGATACATATTTCATGTTGTAATTATGCTGTACATTATTTTACAATCATTGATCCACCAATCATTGCATTTGAGTTTTCACCTGGAGAAGAAAAACAGAATTTTAATAACAAAACATATTAATACTGCATGCTACTCACTTTTTCATACTTTGTATGACTTTGTACAGATGTAGCAAATGTAAATGCCTTTTTGGAGTTGGAAAGTGCATTGTAGAATATAAGTAAATTCAAAAAATATTAGCAAATATGTGGAGAAACTGTAATTACAGAAGCAGAAATAGTGACTACAAAAGGAATAGATTTTTGTGCACTGTTTAAAACCCAGTGGGGAACCCAGTTTTTAAAAGTTACCTCATAAAACAAGTTAACCTTATTATAATTAATAAAATATAACTAAAAGAATGCATAAAATATATGTCTCAGATATGTATATTAAAATATTATAAACTAGTTCCACATAAAGATAGCTCTATATTTAGTGAAATTTCATTAGTCTGTATATGTGTCAGCTAAACACTTGCATACTTAAAAGTCTCCTAGTACTCATAAACTTGATCAATAGTAATGCCTGAAATGAATTTAAAAACAACAGCATATTAAGAGAACATTATATCCCTAGCCCAAAACCCGCAATAGAAATTCTGTCCCACATTATTATGAACCCTCATCCTTCAAAGATTTTGCAATCTCATATTCCAAATGAAAAACTCTGCTCATTTGAAACTAGGCTAATTAAATATGGATTTCAGCTCTGCAGAGATGTTGGATCTCCCACATCTTAATACAGTCCTGTGTGTTGCAAAATAAGGGGAAAATGAAGGAGGGGAACTCAGACAAGAGAAGTGTCAAAAATTTCTCAGAAAACATTTTAAATAAATTTCCTTTCATCCTTCTTTAGGTGCAGTTCAATATGCCATTTTAAATTTGGATGAATTCCCAGGACTTGGGAAGTAAAATAGAGAAGCATGAACACATGTACTTCTTCGGAACAGAAAACTAGAGGAAATCACTTAATCAAGACTGTTTCAGTGATTTGATGCTTAACGGTTCTCAGAATTGTTAGAATGTTTTAGTAATGTAATACTGTAAATAGAGAACTTGGAGTTGCTTGGATAATTAGAGTCGAAAACAGCACACTCCTGTGAAGCTGGATGATTGCTTTTGCATTTACAAATTTATTAAGCATTACTATGTCCCAGGAATGGTTACTGGCCTTTTGGTTAAGGGAGTGAGCAAAATATAAACAGTTCCTGACTTCATAAAACTTGTAGTCTGTCAGGAAAACAGTACATCCTATCTAAACAATAACTGCTAAAATATATAAGAAGCATAATAGTGATAAATATGTAGACAAAAATCAATCAACTTCAGGGATAATGCAGGTTACCCATTCAAGGACAAACATATAAATCTGTATTTGTCTGAGTCACTGAAGTCAGTAGGTAAGTCATAAAACATTAACACCTTTTATATGAGTTTTACTCTTATGCTTTCTGGTTTATTATAAAATATAAAATGTCATTTTGGTTAAGGAGGATTGCTTAAATCCAGGACTCCAAGATAAACTTGGGCTGCATAGACAGACCTCGTCTTATTTAAAAAAGAGAATGAATATATCAATAATCGTGGTCATATTTTATTCTTTTACATCTAAGATGCTCAGAAATAATTTGTTTAGGTTCAGGGAGCATAGAAGTCAAGATTCTGAAAATAATTCTTTTCTCACTGACCATATTGGTAAGTATTGCTACCAGACTGGACAAAAAGTCAAAGAAAATTCAATTGTAGGTCAGTAAAAAATGTTTTGAATCTATGTTATATTTAATTGTAAAAAGATATATTCTTAATCACAGCCAAATCTTCTAACATTTAAATATTAGAATGCATTACTAAAACATTCTAACAATTCTGAGAATCAAATCATTGAGCCAGTCTATTTTGTTGTAGGGTTTTTTTCTTTTCTGTTTATCTTTGTGAGTACCAGGAATTGATCTCAGGACCTCGCCTTTGCCAGGCAGACACTGTGCTGCTGAGCTACATTCCAGGACTCCCACTGAGGTTTTTGTTTATTCATTTTTTGGTTCATTTGATAACTAGGATTAAACCCAGGACATTCTCACTGAACTGCATCCCACCCCAACACTTTTTTATGTTATGAGATAAACTCTCACTAAGTTGCTCAGGTTTGACTCAAATTTGTGATCCTTCTGCTTCTGCTTTTAATAGAATGGAATCCAAACACTGGGGCAACAACTCAGATCCAGCATATGGGTCCCCCCATTTTTAAGAAAACTTATTAGTAAATGTCTGCAGTACATTATTTGTTTGTTTGGTTTTGTTTTTTTCTCCGGTACCAGGAACCGAACTCACGACCTTGTGCTTGCCAGGCAGGCGCTTTGCCGCTGAGCTAAATCCCCAGACCCTGTCTGCAGTACATTATGATTACATTCAGTCTGGGAAATTGGTACATGTACATAATATATTTCCATTATTTTCTCCCTTCTCTCCACCTCTTTTATTTTTTCAGCTTCTGATTCTTTTATTTCTTATAAGACTTTTCAAAGTTAGTTATCATACATATGTTTTGAACACCAGAATAATACACCAAATAACATATAAAACATATAAGAAAATTGTACTAAGTCAAAGTACACTTTTAGATACATTAAGAGCCCTGGATCACAGAACATTTTTTTATTCTAAAAATTAAAAAACAGACAAAACAACAATGAAGACAAAATCAAAATAACACAAAAACAACAAAAATGATAAATGACCTCAAGACAAAATGGTAGAAATTTACAATTATTGCTACATTACATACTGTTATCTTCAATGAATTTGCTCAGTCCATTAGACATAAGAATGTAAGATTGATCAAACAAAGACAGTAACAAGTAAAAAAAGAATTTACAAAAAGCATTGGAAATGATGCAGAGCTTCATAATACAAAATGGTAGGATTTCAGCAATGGTTCTTATACTGCATATTGTTTTCAGATCAGTCATTCTAATTACCAAATTCAAGCGTGTAAAATTGGTCAAGAAAAAAGAAAATTTTAAGTGTTGACTGTTCCTCAATAAACCACAGACATTAGCAATACACCTACTTCAGCTATCCTTATATATACATGTAAATTTTATTTTCATTTAAAAAATACATAAAATAGTATACAGAGCAATAAAAATGGTATAGAAATTCAAAATATTGTGATAGAATATTAACAATGGTTGCTATACTACACAATGTCATCTTCAAAATGGTCGCACATATAATCAGATATAGGCATGCAAGATTGATCAATTACACATTAACAATTGGATTCAATTAACCAACAGACATTAATAGTACAATTATCCTAACTATTCTGTGTATATCTATACACATTTTTTCCTCTTCCTTCTTTCTTTTTCCTCTCCCCTCTTTCATCCCAGTTGTTCCTTCCTATTTGAGTAGTATATTTTCCCTTTCACAATATTTATTGTACCTTTTAAATTTTATTTACTTTTTCAGGTTCTTATAGTTGGGAAGATATACAATGTTTACACATGTGAATCTGATTTATTTCACTAATGAGTATGGTCTCTAGTTGTATCCACTTACCTATAAAAGCCTCTAGTTTATCTTTCTTTATAGCTGAGTGATACTCCACTGTATAAAAATACCACACCTTTCTTATCCATTCCTCAGTTGATGGACATTTGCATTGTTTCCAATATTTAGCTATTACAAATTGCACTGCTATAAACATAGGTGCACATATATCTCTGTGTGGTATGATGCTTTCAGTTCTTCTGGAAAAATACCCAGGAGAGAAATAGCTGGGTTAAATGGGACCTCTAATCCTAATTTACTGAGGAATCTCCAGACTGATTTCCACACTGGTTGCACCAGTCTACACTCCCACCAGAAGTGGAGAAGAGTTCCTTTTTCCTCCCAGTTCCTGTAGCATTTGTTATGGGTTGATTTCCTGATGATAGCCATGTTTTCTGGGGTGAGATGGAATCTCAGGGTTGTTTTAATTTGCATTTCTCAAATGACTAATGACACTAAACACTTTTTTATGTATTTATTTGCCATTTGGATTTCTTCATGTGAAAAGTGTGTATTCATCTCAGATGTCCATTTTTGCATTTGGTCTTTAAATTTGGGGGCCTTGATTTTTTTTTAATTCTTTATATGCTGTTATACAGATTCAATGAAATTCCAATGAAAATACCATTGGTATACCTCACAGACCTAGAGAAAACATTCTTAAAATTTATCTGGAACCAGAGGAGACCCAGAATAGCAAAAGCTAGCTGGTTGGTTGGTGCTGTTTTTTTTATTTTTTTTTTTTTTTTTTTTTTTGGTTTTTCTCCGGAACCGGGAACCGAACTCACAACCTTGCGCTTGCCAGGAAGGCGCTTTTGCCACTGAGCTAAATCCCCAGCCCCCTGTTTTTTTTTATTTCTGGGATGTCTCTATGGAATTTCCAATGTAATGCCTGCCTGCCCACCCTAAGTCAACACATCCTAATTGCTTGGTTGGTTCACCAAGAGAAGGAGTCTTAGTATTTTATCATTTTGAGACCTTATATTGATTTTTTTGGTCTTTGATACCCCGCACTGCACACAAAAAGTAAGAGTTACACACATTTAGTTTACAGTTGAGGTTTCACACGTTTTGTTTAGAGTCACACATTAATGCTAACATTTTATAACTTATCTTATTACTTATTAACACAGCAAACATAAGTGTAATATGCATAGAATGGAACTTTTTGCCAGGCATTGTGAGGAATTTGATTTCACCCTTTTGGTTTGGTAGGTATGCTTCCCAATCATTAATGGTGAACAGTGCTTGTGTTGGGTTGAATGTGTGAGGTGCTCTTAGTGGCTTTGAACGTAAGTTTTCCTCTCCAGTAAAATGATGCGAATGTTTGTATTTTAGTGTTCTGGAGTAGATTTTGGTTAAATTGGCTTGTGAATTGTGGACTGAGCCTGAGGAATAGCTGACCTGGAACATTATCTTCAGTTATAAATGGTGCTGTTTGTTTGATTGTTCCTGGCTTGTCGTAGTGGCCTCTTTTGTCGTAAATTGGTCCATGAGGATACTAGGGACCCATTATGTCTACAGCAACAAAATCTGAGTAGGTGTTGATGGTTGCTACTTTAGCCTTATATTCATTGGCTGTTGGGTTGTCATTTGATACTGTCCCTGTTCCTTCTGAGGGTGAGCCTCCACCAATTTTTTGTTGCCACCAACTTCTATAGTTGTTTGTGGCTTGACCTTCTTGCCAGAATTGAGTTTCTAGGAATTTGTCTAGTTCCTGTCCTGGTTTATGGGAACCATGAGCATAGTCATATAGTATTCTCATGGTACCATTATCATGACCTATCCACATTTTTGTTGCTGTAAGGTACATTTCTTGCCCTCCTACTGGACCTAATGTTACTGCTGGTCCTCCTTTTCCTGTTTCAAAAGTGTATTGAGGAATTAGGTGTCCTACTTGATGTTGTCTTTTTCTTATTGCTTCACTGTATAGTGTGTCTGGTCTTCCTGCTCTAACACCTGTGTTGCTGGTGCCTTCTTTAACTTGTGCATTGTTTTCTGTGGAAAAGTCTGGTATGATTCTTGATGCTCTACCTAGCATTCTAGTGTCTTGTACATTTTTTCTTAGGTTAATTGGTTTAGTGTTGAATGTGTAGAGTCCTGAGTACCAACTGTCTCCTATTCTTAGCATTACTTCTTTTTTTTTTTTTTTTTTGGTTTTTGGTTTTTCTCTGGTACCAGGAACCGAACTCATGACCTTGCACATGCCCTGCAGGCACTTTTGCCTCTGAGCTAAATCCCCAGCCCCAATTCTTAG
This sequence comes from Chinchilla lanigera, assembly GCF_000276665.1. NCBI lineage: Eukaryota > Metazoa > Chordata > Mammalia > Rodentia > Chinchillidae > Chinchilla > Chinchilla lanigera. The sequence continues at coordinate 14,637,971 of NW_004955434.1, forward strand.
CATTTCTATTGGTATGGTATTTTTGAATGTTATGAACATTTGTCTAAAAGATGGATGGTATATTGTCTCACTAAATCCTTGATTTGCTCCTCCTGGTATGAAGTTTGAGAAGCACTTTGTGTAGTATCCATACTGTTCTAGTTGGTTAGTTGTCCATGGTTTATATCCTAGTGTTGAGAGTAGAGCTCCTCCTGAAGCCCATGGAAATATGTAGTTAGTGTTCTCAGCTATTAGCATGGTTGCTGTTAAGTCCTTGGTGTATTGTGTTTGTGGAGGAGTTGTTGCTGTTTCCGTTACTGTTTTAATGGATATGTTAAAAATTTCTTGCTCTAAGCTTTCTAGCTGTAAGTTTTGACATGTTGTGGGTAGATGGTAGAAATCTCCTGGACTCATCCAAACTCCCCATGCATCAGCATCTAATAGGAACCAAGGTGTTAGTATTTGTGCATGCCCATTATCTTTCCATGAGTTATTTCCTTCTGATGATTGTCCGTGTACTGGTTTTGTAACTTGCATTGTGATTTCATCATATGGTGCCTCTGTGAGTATAATGTGTCTACTTGCATTACATGTAATGTAAACATGGTCTCCATCATATTTCCATTGAGTAGTATTATTATAATTTCCTATACTTCTACCCACCCCTCCTCCTTCTCCCGCTGTTCCCGGTTTGTTAGTGTCCCTGGTTGCTCTTACTGCTGCTGTGTCCATGGGTTGTTCTTGTGTGTCCATTTGTTGTCTTGCTTGAGCTCCTTGTACACGTCTTTTCTTTGTTTGATTGATGAAGATGTGTTTTGGTGCTGGTCTCTTTTTGCCTTGTTGAGGTTGGTCTGATGGCTTTTTTTTCTTTGTTGGAGGTCCCAGTTCAGGTGTTATGAGTCTCTTAATTTTGAAGATATTATTGCCGATCCAGCCACCCCAGTTAGGGGCATTTTCTGTGTTTTTGATAAAGTCAGAGTCAGCCTCGTTGAAGAAGAAGTAAGGGTTATTACCTAATTGTTGAATAAGATGGTAATGTTCGTCGTGCTGTCTGGCAGCTTTATCACTTGGGTTAGCTGGTTCTCTTTGGTCAAGTGTGTTGCCTGGTCCAAGGTATTTGTAGCCTGGTAAAGTATAGCCTGTGAGGCAGAGAATTACATTAGTTGGTTTGTTAAGAGTATTTGGTTACTTAGCAATGTAATTTTTGACTCACCTTGTCTAGGCCTGTTGTGTGCTGGTATTTACTTTGTTGAGTCTTGCATAATGTCCTTGAACCACCATTCGTCAAGATCCCAAACAAATGGTTGAGCCTCAATTGATTCAGGCTGATTGTCTGAATCTCTTGAGGCTAGAAGTTGTGCTGCTGCTTCGTGAGAGTCGTTCCCAGGCATTCAATTCTGTGGAGTCCAGTGATAGTGTCTCCCAGTTCTTGATGTTTAGTGAGTCTAGTGCTTCTTGGAGTGGTTGTTCTTTTATAGCATCTGGCTCCTCCCATTTCTCCTCCCAAGATGGCATATCTGCCCAGTGTTCTGCGTAGCTGCTCATTGTTGGATGATATCCAAGTTCTTCTAAGGTCTTAAATATCTATGGTATTTCTTTATTTTCAATTAAACCAAACCTACCATCTAAAGTTTTGGTGAGTTTAATGTTAACACATCTGTGTTTAATTGGTTCAGAGTGTTTAGGTCTAATTTCACATCCTATTCTGACAATTGTGATGTCCTCATTACTTGTCATAATTACCGGAGTTGGTTCTATTGATTTGGAGCCTTTTCCTTTTTGGTCTAGTCTTATGCTTTGTCCAGGCATTATGGCTTTGAATTGGTTGACTTGCTGTCCTAGGATTCCTGCCTCTTCTATCCAAATGATATTTTTGTTACAGCAATGGTTAAATGGAAAGTTTATGTCTGCTGGGTTATAGCATCCAATATTACCAACCAATTCACTTATTTTTTGTGCTATTAGACTTTTTCCTGTGCTTGCTGGTCCTTGTAAGAGTATTGTGTTTCTCTTTCTCAGTTGTTTGCTTAGACAGCACATCGCTGTGTGTGTTACTTTGTATGGAATATATGAATTTAGTCTTAGTATTTTGAAAAGCTTAGTTTCTTCTAGTCTGTTTGTTTTTTTCCCTTTCTCTGTGATTAGTTCATATGCTGTCATAAATGTACTCATTCTGAGTAAGACCATTTCCATTATTGTTTTTATGAGTATTTCTCCTCCTGGATTTGCTGTGTGACTTATGTAACTCTCTGGGTCTTCTATCATCCATTGCTCTATGGATGTTATTCTCTTATTATATGAAGTGCATATAGTTTCTGTCATGTTCTGTTCTTTCTTAGTTTTTTCTGCCTTGATTTTTTTAGCTTGAGGTTCTATTACTGAGCTAGTTGGTTGGTTTTCATTTTCTTTTTCTTCTTTTTCTTTTTTTAGTATATATAGCATTTGCTTTCTGACTTGCGGTCTTGTGTCGTAATCTAAGTAATCTAGTGTGTTTGCGCTGTCTACACTTTTGCAATAGAATGTTTGGTTGTTAATGTATTCTGGCTGTTTGTTTAGAAAATAGTTTGTGATGTATTCTCTCATGTTAAGTTCCTTTACATAATTTTTTTTTAGTGTTGTTTTTATAGCATAGTAGGTCTACCCAGTTAGTTTCTTCCACTTTCTTTCTAAATTCTATAGCTTGCTGAATTGTTAGGTTTTTGTTTAAGATGGTTAGTAGGTATTTTCCCCAGTCTGTTGCTAGTCTTTTTTGTATCCACTTAGCATTTTTGTTGTTGTTTCCATTTATGTACTGCAGCACATGAATGTGACCACCTAAGTAACTTCTTACCTCTCCTTGTAAGAATATCACAGTGTCAGATGGACTCAATTTTCTAGACTGAAAAAAATCAAATAAGCATTTTTGAGTAGTAGCCTAAAGGTTACTCACCACTACTTGAGATCTGGTAGTTGGTTGGTTTTTGTCTATGCATTCGATGCTTCTCAGGTGTGTTTCGGCAATTTCTGCGATGTCTTTCACTTTGCTTTTCTTTGAGTAGTCTGTTCATGTAATTTCTGTGGATTCAGTAGTTAAGTCCTTAGTTTTAAAGATGAGTCCTATTGAGTCTATGTCTGCTTCGTGTTTTAGCCAGGAGACCGCTGCGATGACCCTTCTGTCGTCTTGCACTGTCATTGCTGCGTTTAATTTTTCTGTGTTTGTTGTTGCTTTTATAGCTGTGTTTGGCACAATGTGATAGAGTGTAACTGTTATGTTTTAGTTTCAAGTTTGCGCCTTTGAGTTGCCGCCATTTTTTTGGCGTGCTAGTGTCTGCCCTTTGAGCGATATCTCTTATCTTCTGAACCAACCAACCAGCTGAACTCATGAAGTGAGAGCAACAAAGTGAGGGCAACAACAAAGTGAGAGCAACAACAAAGTGAGAGCAACAAATTCTGGACAACAAAGGCAAGGCAGGAGGTATCACAATCCCTGATTTGAAATTGCAGAACAAAACTCCTGTGATAAAATCAGCATGGTTTTGGCAAAAAAACAGACATGAGGATCAGTGGACCAGACTGGAAGATGCAGACAGAACCACAAAGCCACTCAGTGACCTTATCTTTGACAAAGGGGCCAAACATGTTCACTGGAAGAAAGATAGCCTCTTTAATAAATGGTGCTGGAAAAACTGACTTTCCACATGCCAAAGACTAAAACTAGATCCAAGCCTATCACCATGCACCAAAATCAAATCAAAATGGCTTAAACATTTAAATATTAAAACAGAAACACTAGATTTAAAGGAAGTTAAAGTAGGTGGAAGTCTTGAAGACATAGGAGTAGGTAGAGAGTTCATGAACAGAAACCAAACTGAATGGGAAATAATTCAAAGAATCAACAATTGAGATCTCATCTTACAGAAGTTTTTGCACATCAAAAGAAAACACCAACAGGGTGCAAAGAAAACCCACGAATTGGGAAAAAAATTTAACCAACTGTCCCTCAGACAAAACTCTTTTTCTTACTTCTTTTCTATTATTTGTCTTTTGTTTCATACTTTATATGTGTATGAAGTGTTTCATATAAGAGAAATCATGTAATATTTAAGCTTGTGTGTCTCAGCTACTTCACTTAACATTATGCTTTCCAGTTGTGTCCATTTTCCTACAAGTGACTACATTTATCCTACTTTATGGAAAAGTAGTCATCTGTTCAGTATAAATACAATATTTTCTTCATCCATTCATCTGTTGATTGGCATTAGGCCATTTCCATGACTTACCTACTATGAATTGTACTGCTATCAACATGGATATGCACTCACCTCTGTGATACAATATCTTTAACTCTGTTGCCAAGATACCTAGAAGTGAAAAACCTGAATCAAGTATAATTGCTATTTTTAGCTTTGTGTTTTTTTTGTTTTTGTTTTTTTTTAGGAAGCTCCATGCTGATTGCCATAGTGTATAATCGGTTTATAGCCCCATCAACAATGAAGAAGCGTTCCTTTTTTTGTTACAGACCTCTCAGCATTTGTTCTCTGTTGATTTCTTTATGATAGCCATTCCTCATGTAGTGGGATGTAATCTCAGTGTTGTTTTGATTTGTATTTCACAAATAGCTGTGTTGAACACCTTTTTTATATATTTACTGGTCATTTGCATTTTTTTCATTTGAAATAAGTCTTTTTATTTCAGATGCCTATTTTTTCTCAATTGGATCTTTAAATTTGGTGGTCTAATTTTTCTTTGAGTTCTTTGTATATTCTAAATATTAGTCCTTTCCCTAAGGAGTAGCGGTCAATTTTTTTCCCATTCTGTGGGTTGTCTCCTCACTGTTAGTAGTTTCCTTTGCTGTGCAGAAGCTTTTAAATTTGATATGATGCCATTTGTTGATTCTTGGTATTATTCTCATGGAACCAGGTTTCTGCTCAGAAAGTTTTTGCCTACACCTACACCTTCACCTTCAAGTGTTTTACCTATTTTATCTTCCGGCAGACTAAGTGTTTCTCTTGTACTGTTTAGATTTTTGATTCATTTTGGTTTTAGCTTAGTGCATGGTAAGAGATATGGGTCCATGTTTGGTATTCCTTGTTACTATAGACAGTTTTCCCAGCATCATTTGTTGATGAGACTATCTTTTCTCCAGTGAAGGAATTTGATGCCTTTGTCAAAGGTAATATAGCTGAGTGTTCCCAGAGTTGATCCATGAGTTTGATTTTAACTTTTTACCAGTACCACACTGGTTTCATCACTGTAGCTTTGTGGTATAACTTAAAGTCTGGGTTGTGACACCCCTGTTTCCTTTGTTGCCAAGAATTCCTTATGCTATACTACCTGTCTTCTGGTTTCATATGAATTTTAGAATTGCTTTCTATAGTTTTACAAGGAATGTTATCATTGTTATTGAGATTGCATTAAATCTATACAACACTTAACATTGTGGCTATATTTGTTCAGCATGGCAGTGGTTCTTAAGTGAGGGGAGAGGAATTATCTCTCAGGAATTTTGGCAACATCTACAGACTGGTGATCACAGCAGGGGTGGCAAAGGAGACACTACTACTTTCTAGTGAGCAGAAGTGAAGAAGCTTCCAAACTTACCAATGGGCATATGAGATTTCTTAAAAGAAAGAATAACCTGGCCCAAAGTGTCAGTAGTGCTCTGCTGAGGCTGAGAAACAGGATATTAAAATCATGAGAAATTTTAAATTGTAGAAGTAATTACAACTGAATTTGACAATGTTAATATTTCTTAATGATTTAGGAGATGAAAATATTAGTATTTTCCCATTAACTTACATGATACAATTTTAATTATGTCTTTTAAATATCCTTCTTCATATCTCATAAGTAAACCATTTGTTATGACACCCCTGTATTGTTTAATTTTGGTTCTTTTTATACGCTGATTGAGTAGTCATCCTCTATAACATGAGAGAAACATTACTGAATTAATTTAATCTTTATTTACTTGCTAGATTTCATAATCAATGTTCATCCCCCTACCCAATCATAGTGAAGACTTCAAGGGTTGGAGATCTTTTTATCAATCACTTTTGTCCTGAAATAAGTTATTGTCTTGTTATATATGCTCTGTCTTCCATGTCTTAAACTCTTTTTTGTGTGATTAACAGAATTTTTAACAGTAGCAAGTCAGAGCAAACAATTAGAATAGTATATATGCACTATTCACTACACACAATAAAATACAAAAGTGGAGAAAAGTCATACTGCCTAAAAGATACAGTGGTAAAGATCCTCTCTATCTTTTAATTACTGTTTTTAATCTGTATCCAGAAGATTTTACCACACATACTGAAATGAAAAATACAGACATTTTAGTATTGAATGTATTTAAGAAGATTAAATACATTTTCTAAGAATCTTGCAGTAATAAGTTGGTGACCCTGTGGCTGGTAAAGCCAAATGGAGGAAAGTCACAAAAAACTCAGCATCCTGAGTCTGTGCAAGCGGAGGGCACCAAGATGGTGTGGGCATGGGCAAGTAGTCAGATACAATATAAGGAGGGAAAAGAGGCTTGTTTCCATCCCCTTTTTTATTTTGTTGCTTTTGCTGTTTCCTGCTGCCTTGAATTGTTTACCCTCTGTCATGTGCCACTCTGCCTTGGAGCCAGTTGAGTATGGACTGAAACCTCTACAACCTGTGAGCTAAATAAACCTTTTTTCTTTATTTCTGAGCATTGGGTATTTTGTCTCAGAAATGAGAGAAAAGTAACCCAGATAAAGGTCTTCTTTAACTCTTGTCTACCTCATCAAAAAGAAAGTCCTGAGAGAAAAAGATGATTTGTTCCCTCTAACACCTGCAGGAGTTAAAGGAGTGATGTGTCTCAGGGAAATGGTGGAGAAGCAAGAGCACCAAGGATAGAGATTACTCTCTTGCCAGCAGAAGGAGCAAATCAGAAGGGAAACCTGAAGTGAGACAGGGCTGAGTGAGGTTCTCTGTAATTGTGTTAGAGGGTGATCAGCTCAACCCACTTCAGTGAAACCTGAGCCTGGAGAATTACACATCAGCAGTCATGCTAATCTCTTTTGATTGGTTGATGGACTCTCCATGTTGTTTTGAGTAGAAATCCACAGAATGAAAGCAAGGAGTGCAGAAAAGCATAAACTGTACTTATCTCTTCTTGGGATCCTGGGTGAGCCCTCAGAATGTTATCAGAATGTCAGGGGAGTGCCCCACGATGAGAATGAACAAAACTGCAGATGAAGAAGGTGTGGTGCAAGACAATTTATTTAAAAGCTATAAAGGTGAGAAAGCAAAACATATAGAGGCAAGGAAGTTAAACTCTTGCTGTCGGGAAGGGGGATCCGAGTAGAATATTTAAAAAGGGTCTTTGTTTAGAAGTTTTCAAGTGGTTTATATGGGAACTCAAAATATTGTTGAAGCAGTAAAATTTATAATCTGTAGAAGACTGAGTGCTTTTAGAGTCCAATCTATGCAGTGTTCATGCTGTGCCCTTAGGGCCCATGTGCCCTCGAGCTACTGCCGGCCTGATGTTCCGGGGAGGTCCCAGACAGCTGGAAGACACCTGGCAAATGTCTTTGTAAGATTGCTGGAAGGCTGTTGACTCAGCAGACCATTTGGAGTCACTGTCTTGAAAGCCAAATGGACCCCTAATTCCTGTCTCACTAATTTGTGTCACTACACCTGGAAATTGTGTATAGAATGTGCATATAAAATGTGCCATGTGACAAAACACCCAAGTCCAAGATCAGTTTACTTCGTATCAATCTGAGTAAATGAAACTAATGCACTGATTAATTCAATGCTGGTAAATTTTGATTAATTTCCATGAGTATGTAATTTCAGTTTCTGTACCTTCTCTGAATGGGAATTCTTAGGTTATTTCATGGACAGAAGTTTGAGGAACAGCATGAAGATGACTTCTTGATTTCTTTATGATTCAAATCATGAAGATTGACTTCTACTTACTCCTGTGCTATGTGCAGAGGAGGTCTACACATGTATATATCCTTTTCTGTTCACTTTTGTGCAGCCTTAAGGCAAACTGAGAAGTGTCAGGAGGCTTTGTGTGGCACTACCATACTTGCACCTTGGCCTTTTGAGAACTATTTATATAATTTACAGAAAGCTTATTCAATTTAGTAGCTTAGCACTCTTGTCTGTTGACATTGCTCATGGCATCAAGGCATTGGATTGTTAATATTCTAACCAACTTAACATAGAAGGCTATGCTGGTTAATCTTAATTATCAAGTTGACAGGATTGAAAGACTCCCATAGCAGTGACTGGATCAGAGGGATGTCTTATGTGTCAGGGGATTAATCTATGGATAAATTGAAAGCTGAGTATTAGAAGGTTAGGCACAAATGGACAAAGCGAGAAAATAAGGTATGTCTTGGCAGGATGTCGCTCTTCGGCATCTTTTTCCTGTTCTCTGCTTCCCAGCTTCCAAGAGGTGACCATCTGCATTCTACCACGCTCTTGATACTCTTGTTTTAGAACCAACCAATCACAGACTAAACCCCCAGAAAGTATAAGATAAAATTAACTTCTGCTTATTTAAACTGTGGGTGTTCAGCACTTTGTCTCAGACATGGGTAAACTGACTAATAGAGAAGACTGATAACAAAACTTGGGTCATGGCTATGACTGTATCTATGTGCTTGTGAAGTCTCTGAGACTGCTTTATGGAAGGACTTTGGAAAAGCCCAGAAAATTGAACAAAAAACCACCTCGCCATATAATTCTATAAGCATTGTCTGATGAGAAGATCCTGGTCAAATCTCAAAATACCAAACTGCTGATATGAATGCTGAAAGTAAAGCCCAAGCTTGTGAGGATTTAGATGGGAGTGAAGGGGCTGGGGATTTAGCTCAGTGGCAAAGCGCCTGCCTGGCAAGTGCACGGTCATGAGTTCAATTCCTGGTACCAGAAGAAAAACAAAACAAAACAAAACAAAACAAAAAAATAGATGGAAGTGAAGACTGTATTGGGAATAGGACTGGAGGCTATGTGCATTTCATTGTGTCAGAACAAAATTGTCTCTATTTTGTTCATCCCTAAAACTTCTTGGGAGGCTGAATTTAAAGTAAGTGAACTAATTAAGCTGTAGAGAAAAATTCAAGGTAGCCAGGCTTTCAAAGTATGGCATAGATGCTGTTGGCTGCTGACACCAAATGTATAGTGAGACTTGGGAGCAAAATACAGAGCAGAAAGATTTAAAAATTTAACTTTTGTTCTGAAAAGAATCATGTATTAGATGGAACTAAAGGAGTGTGTGGTTGCTGAAGAGATCAGTGCTACAGAAAAGAAACCAATTATTCTGACCTTAAACAGGAAGAAAGATGCCATGACAGTGTCGCTGGAATCAGCAAGACTCCCCACCCTGCCCGTCACATGCTCCTCCAAATCCCCATACTTTGCCAGTGACTCTCAAAATTTTTCCATTGCATCAAAAGGAAAGTCTATATTATTTAATGTAATGTATTCTTCAACAAAAATGATTTGCACTTATCAGGCAAAGGGAAAAGGAAAAAAAGTCTTTGCCTGTCAACTTAGAACATAGGTATGTAAAGTCGCAGTGCTTGAAGCCGTTCAGAACTGTGAGTGAAATAGTGTTTAGTAAATAAAAGGCATTGACTTCCCACAGTCTTACTAATAATGTAAGTTTCCAAGAATAAAGCCAGAATCATCCATACAACTGTATGCCAATAAACATTTTCATGCAACATGATTAAGTGTATATTTGAAAGCTGTCCAATTTCCTTTATAATGAATGCCACCTTACCCAAATAGAAAAATTTTGTTGACTACAGATTTCAAAACTACATATTTGTGCTTAATCCCATAATTGAATTAGCATAAAGTAGGACAAGGTTTATGAATTTGCACACCAGCACAGAATAAAATTAGAGTATCTAATGTTGATAAATACATTAATGAAGATGAAGTAAAATAGCAAGAATTGTGAGCTACAAGAATTATTGGATGAAAGTTATAGAATTTATTTCCTAAAATAATAAGTGAGATGATGGTACTTATTTCTATATTACCTTTCTCTCTCTCTTTCTCTCTCTCTCTCTCTCTCTCTCTCTCTCTCTCTCTCTGCTTTGCTGTTGTAGTTGGTCATCCATCACATTTTTAGCATAGCAGCTAACCTGAGTGTGATGTAACTGCAACATTAATGACAGAGTGTTTTGCAATTTAAGCAGTATATGAAAATTTCTTGCAACTCTTCAAACAGTATGGGTGTAATTTAAATCCCTTTTACTTAAAAGCATTGTAAATAATGATGCAGTTATAGCCTTTTACATTGTCTCCATATCCACATTAAACATATTTTGTGTTATAACCAAGACAATTGACAGAAAATACTAATTTGGCCATGCTTATGATTTCAATATTTCTACAGTCCACACTCCAAAGGATGATTTGGAAGTCATTTCCATGTTTTAACTTCTGTGACTAGCCATACCCATGAGCAGGGATGTATAATATCAGGCACGCATGATGACAAGAGGCCTGGATGCCAAGTGAGGAATCTGTTTCCCAAGCAGATGGATGCCAGCGCACCATGCCACATACACTCACAACTGCCAAGAAGTTTCTCTAAATGGCTCTTTGTAGTCCCTCTGCACATCATGTTTCTAGTCTATAAGAAATTTGCTCAATAGCTATGGATCTCCCTCAAACTTTCCATTTGTCAAGCATGAAATTAATACAGAGATTATTTTGTGAGGTTCTGAAAACACCTTTTTATTATTCACTATATCCTGAGAACCAGTGCATTTATTTTCCAATCTGTGTTAATCTATTATTTGGTAATGTTAAAGTAGAGCAGTCAGTGACACTGGAAAAAGCAGTATTAAATCGTTCATTTTAAAATATCCTATGTATATTTTCAGCTCTTTAATCAAGGAGGAAAGTGTTACTTTCAAGTATTGCATTCAAAAGAAGACTTTTGTGGTTATAGATATGCATTTTTCAAAGGTTCACATAAATGCCTTAGGTGATAGAAAGGCTTAGTTTGCAACAGGGATAAGCAAGTATGTTTTTGCTCTTGATTAAAAATCAACAATTAAAGGAAATACAGAAGCTTGGTCATGCCTGGGTGTGCAATATGGGGATAAGCTCACTCTACTGAGTGTCCAAGTCTAGAATTTTCACTTCCCATTGGGGGGATTTTGAGTAACTGTGGCATTATTTGTTCCTTAAGTGTATGACACAATTCACTGATGAATCCACTTATTCCTGAGGGTTTTGTTGTTGTTGGATGTCTTGCTTTGTTGGGCAGATTAAGATATATCCCAATATTTATCTCTTTTTTTTTTTTTTTTTCCTCCGGTACCGGGAACCGAACTCACAACCTTGCACTTACCAGGCAGGCGCTTTTGCCGCCGAGCTAAATCCCCAGCTCCCCCAATATTTATCTCTTATCTCTCTCTCTCTCTTTCTATTTTTATTCTTAAGTGCTACAATTATGCAACAGTTTTGGGCAAAAGTAGCTTCAAGCAAAGCATTCTGTCTTTGGAATCCAGGAGATGGATGTATAAAATAATTGAAATAAACCAATTAAGATATGCATTACTTTACATGTTTATTTTTTGTTGTATGAATATTCAAAATCTGATCCCTTAGCAATTTTAGATATACGTCATGTTATTATTAATTACAGTCACTGTGCTATGTAACAGATCTTCAACAGTAATCACTCCTGTTGCCCTTGTTACTTGGGCAAATTCTTCCAACCCCGCCTCTAGAAATCGCCACTCTAATCTCTACTTCTACAAGTCTGAATGTGCTGAATAGTGATTCAGTCCCTTTATATCTTACAGTTCTGCCGAGAATTTCTGCCTTTAGTTTAGTTAATTTAATATATATATGTCTCTAGAAATTTATTATATCTAGGTTATTCACATAGCAGTCTGTACTTTTATAGTCTCTTCTAAATATTCCTTTTATGCATGTAATATCAGTAATAATCTTTATATTTTATTTCTAGTTAAAATAATCAGTTTTACTTTGTGCTGTTCAGCTAATATTTGGTCAATTTGTTAGACTTTTCAAAAGGTTATTTTTGATATAATTAATTTTATCTTTTTTTGTTGTCTACTTATCTTTGTTCTCATCTTCTCATTTCTTTCATTTTGCTAACTGTGGATTTAAATAGACCTTCTTTTGCTACTTCCTTTTGATATACAGCTAGGGTTTTGATTTAATATCTTTTTTCTCTTGAATGCAGGTGCTACAACTATAAATTTCTCTCAGCACTGGCTTCCTTGCAACCCATATATTTTGATATATTCTGTTTTTATTTCACTTTCATTAATGTGAGGTTATTTACTGATATCTCAGTAAATTATGTATGCCCTGTATTCATATGCAGAAATCCTAACACTAAGATCCTCAAAATGTGATTGTATTTGTGGGCAAGACTGATAAGGAGTAATCAAGTTAAAATGAGGCCACTTGGATGGGCCCAAATCCAGTGGGACTGGTGGCAGTAGGACAGGAGGCCAATAAGACCCTGGAGACATCAGGGGTGCAGCTTGAGAAAAGACTTTTGGAGACATAGCAAGATGCCCATGTGCAGCCAAGGAACAAAGCTCACAAAAATTAAACCTGCTGACAATTTGGTATCATATTTCCAGCCTCTACAACAGTGAAGAAATGCCCTTCTATTTATCATTTTGCCTTCCAATCTGTGACGTCTATGTTACAATACTTTGTCATATTTGGGATCCTCTGGCGGCCCTAGGCAGTCATCTTCCTAGTGTGACATTTCCCCTTTGGTCTGAGTAGAGTCAAAGATGAATCTTAGGCACTATGGATGTTAAAATAATCTGATTTTCATCAGAGATGTACCATAGACACTGTCTGATATTCAGTCAACTCATTCTGGCAGGATTTGTACAAGACAGACACCAGGAACAGCTGGCATCACCAGCCAGCTAAGATCAGGCATCAAACAGTCTGCAGGGTCTTCACCTAGAAACGATTCTCAGGGTTTAGGACATTTGACCACCCCTTTTAATCCTGCATTCAATCTAGGTAAGATCCATTCATTTTTTCACGGAGGACATTTAAGCTATTTAAAGTATACACTTTAAGTTTCATGAGAGTTGTACCTGTGCTGAGGTGATCTTTTATTTAGGAGTACCAGTGTGTTTTTCAGTGTCATTATCGTAGATATCCAGTAATTCTCACGTCTGGGTTGGAAATTCTAGGGCAAGATTGAATCATAGTGCTACGTGACAGATAGTATAAACTTGCAAGTTATTCGGGTGGACTTTATTTTCATAATTAATCCTACAGCCACAGTAAGTCTCTTGTAGTATACTTCCCAAACAAAAATTCATACACCTTGTGACTTTGAAAAATGGCTATTTGTGTATTAATTAATTTTACCACACCTAGTTTTCCTTCTTTCCAATTTCATTCACATATGGTTAGAAAAAATACATTATATCACCTCAATATTTTTAAATATAAAATGACTTTGTTTTTTGCAAACTAACATATGGTATTTCCTGAAGGATGTTCCTATTCACTTGACAAAAATATGCTTTCTGCTGTTTTGAGTAAAGGACTCTCTATGGATGTACAAACCCCTACCTGTAGTTCTACAGTGCCATTCAAACCTCATCGTTCCTTCTTTATTGCTGTCTAGCAGTGATTATTTTCAAAAGTAAGTTATTACTGAGAGTAAGTTATTTGCCAATTGTTACTGTAGAACTGTCTGACAATGTTCATCCTTGTATACATTACAATTAGACTCTTAATATCCATTTTTTATGATAATTCTTCAGCCATGCCAGCATGGAATATATTTTCCCATACTTTTATTTTCAAAGCACTTGTGCATTTCTGTCTAAAGTACTTATGATGTATTGGCAGAACATAGACAGGTCTTGGTTTTGTTTGTTTTTTAGTTAAATACAATGTGCTAATCATTGTGTTCTTTAATTGGATAGGTTAGCCAATTTACATTTAAAGAAATTGCTGATAAGGAAGAACTTACTTTTCCCATTATGCTGTTTTTTTCCCTGTATGTCTTCCATGTTTTATTATTCCCTTTTTGTACTTAGCTAATTTCATCGTGTGCCAGTTTGATTCCCATCTTCTTTTACTTCGTGGATTGTTTTTATTGATTGTATCAGGGTACTTTGTCAATTATAATCAGTACTTCAAAATAACAAAGTAGATTGAAAGATGCAATTTTAGTTCTAGTAGGATACAAGCACTGCTCCTTTACAACTATTGCCTCCTTCTTTATTTTGTTATTGCCACAGGATACATATTTTGCAGTTTGTTCATACTAGAATAGATAAAAATTATTGTTTGAACATCTGTCCTTTAAATGTTATAGGCCAGGTTAGGAGTTACAAACTAAAAGTATGATACAGTAGTTTTATACTTACTCATATAATGCAGTTTCCTTTTGTTCTCTCTCTCATTTGCTGTCCAGTCTTTCATTTTAGACTGAAGAACCCACTTTATTATTTTGTAAGAAATCTATTAAAAATATACTCATCGCCAGGGATATAGCTCAGTGGCAGAAGTGCCTGCCCACCAAACACAAGGTCCTGAGTTCAATTTCCAGTACCAATAAATAAATAAATAAAAGTATACTCATTACTTTTGTTTATTTGAACATCTATGTAGAGCAATCTGACAAGAGAAAGAAAAAAGTAAAAGGATAGAAAGGGAGAAATTAAATTATCATTATTTGCAGATGACGGGGTACTCTGCATAGAAAACCTGAAAAGACCCACCAAAAAACTTATAGATTTAATACGCAAATTCAATGGCATAGCTGGTTACAACGTCAACACTCCAAAATCAATAGCATTCCTGTACACAAACAACAAACTCACACAGAGAGAAATCAAGGAAACCATACCCATCACAACAGCATCCAAAGTAATGAAATACTTAGAAATCAGTCTAACATAGGAAGTAAAAGATCTATGCATGGGAAATTGCAGTTATGGGAAAAGAGAGATTAAAGAGGATATCAAAAAATGGAAAGATACCTTTACTCATGGAAGGAACAACATGGTGAAAATGGTCATACTCCCAAAATTGTTAGACAGATTTAATGCAACCCCAATGACAATACCATTACCATACCTTGCAAAATTAGACAAAACATTCTCAAAATTCATTCAGAATCAGAAGAAACCTAGGATGGCAGAAGCAATTCTGGCCAACAAAGCAAAGGCAGGGGGCATCACAATCCCTGACCTAAAATTCTACTACAAAGCTATTGTGATAAAATCAGCGTTGTATTAGCAAAACAAAACAAAACAAAACAAAAGGAAACAAAACCAGGTTTGAGGATCAGAGGAACAGATTGGAAAATGCACAAACAACTACAAACACACTAAATCACATTACCTTTGACAAAGGGGTCAAATATGTTCACTGGAAGAAATATAACCTCTTTAATAAGTGGTGCTGGTGAAGGGGCTGGGGATTTAGCTTAGCGGCACAGCACCTGCCTGGCAAGTGCAAGTTCGTGAGTTCGATTCCAGGTACCAGAAAAAAACAAAAACAAAAACAAAAACAAAAACAAACAAACAAACAAAAAAGTGGTGGTGAAAAAACTGACTTTCTACATGCCAAAGACTAAAACTAGACCCATATCTATCACCATGTACTAAAGTTAAAATGGATCAAAGATCTAAATATTAATGCAGAAACACTTAATATACTGGATGAGAAAATAGTTAGAAATCTTGAAGACATAGTTGTAGGCAGAGACTTCTTGAAAAAAAAACCCAGACTGAATGGGAAATACAACCAAGAATCAAAAATGGAATCTCACCTTATTAAAAAGCTTCTGCACAACAAAATAAATCACCAACAAAGTGAAAAAGACAACCCACAGAGTGGGAAAACAATTATAGCCATGTGTCCCTCAGACAAGGGACTTATATCCAGAACATATAAATAATTAAAAATATAAGGCACCCAAAATTCAAATACCCAATCCAAATGGGCATCTGAGATGAATAAATACTTCTCAGATGAAGAAATATGAATAGTTAGTAAATATATGAAAAATATTCAATATCATTGGCTATTTGAGAGATGCAAATTTCAACAACACTGAGATTCCATATCACTCCAGAAGGAATGGCTCTCATCAAGAAAACAACTAATAACAAATACTGCCATGGCTGTAGGGAAAAAAGAATGCTTTTCCACTGTTGGTGGGAGTGTAGACTGGTGCCACCACAGTGGAAATCAGTGTGGAGATTTCTTTAAAAACTAGGATTGAGGTCCTATTCAACCAAGCTGTTCCCACAGAGATATATGTGCACCTATGTTTATAGAAGCACGCTTTGTAATACCTAATCTTGGAAACAATGAAAACAGCAATCAACCAATACATGGATAAAAACATGTAGATTTTTATACAATGGAATACTATTCAGCCATGAAGAAATCTAAACTTGATACTTTTATAGTTAAATGGATACAGCTTGAGACTGTATTCAAGTGAAATAAACGAGACCCACCTGTGTAGATGTCATACTATCTCACTAGTATGAGAATCTGAAAGATTAAAAAAGACCCAAAGCACACAATAAATATTGTGAGGAGGGAAGAAACTTTTCCAAAGGAAAGGAAAACTGATGGAAGAAAGGGGAAAGGAAGGAAGAGAAAAAGAGAAAAAATATATATGCACAACAGGTAAGATAGCTATACAGCTGGTTTCTCTCGGTTCATTGAAGGGACAGTTCTGTGCTAGTAATTTTCTGGACAATGTTTCATGCCTGTATCTTGTACTCTGAACAGCTGCTGTGAATATAACAATATGCAATGTGTTGATTACTGTTACTCTCCTACTAGTGTGTTTTGAAACTTTGTTTTATTGTTATTTCTTACTTTTTCTGTTTAAAATTAAAAAAAAAAAAAAAACAAAACTATGCAATATCCTTGCTGCATTATGTCTCTTCTCTCTGTTTTCAATAGCCTCTGTTTGTTTGGGATTTTGATAATTTGCTATAATGCAGGTTCTTGAATTTATCCTGTATTGATAATTTTCATCAGAAATGGGAAAAAATCACATTTTTTCCTAAAATATTTTTCTTGCCCTTTGTTGCGTCTTCCATTTGGCATCGTATGATGCTTATTTTGGTGCCATGGGGACTACCTCACAGACCTCTCAGATGATGCTTCTCTTCAGCGTGGTCTCTCTCCACTCTATGTGTTACCATGGTCATTTATTGATGACTTTAGTCATGCAAATGCACAGATAATTTTCCAAACTAGTTTTGTAAAACTTGGATTTCTTGTATGTGGCTAGTGAAATTCCCATTTGATCACATCTGTCGCTTTCCTGTGACATGACAAATGTTCCTTAAATAGCTGAATTTATTTTATGAAAACAATATTTTTCTTCCTTTTGATCTTCAGAGTTTTTTCTTCCTTCATCTTTCCACCTCGCTAACGCTTCTCATACAATAAATATAAAGTAAATACCTATTTGTTCTAAATAAATTACATAATTGAATGTAAGTTACGCTTTCTACCCTTCTCCCCAGGAAAGTGTTAGACACAGTAGACAGATGATAAATATAATTTAGTATATTTAACTTGTAGGAAACAACAAACGTACATTTTATTGCATTATGTTTTCTCATTGTTTATATCCCATCTGAACCTCCATCAAGAACAAACTTGTCATTTCTAAGTATGAGCTTCTTTTTACTTTCAAACAGCCATAGGATAAAAAAAATTAATGTCTTTAATGATTTCAGAGCTTATCACCTTTAAAAGCATATCAGAAATTTGCTTTTTGTTATCATTCAGATATTATTGTGGTTCCTGAAGAGAAAAACATCAAATTGTGTCTTGAGTATCTTGAGTAGAAGTTATTGAGTACCTTTTATCTGTTAAATATAAAATCTCTCATATCTCATTTGCAGATTTAGTGATATAGTATACAAAATTGTAAGGCCAGAGATTCAAAAAGTGCTATATACTATGGATTCCACTTATATATAATTAAATACTATGCATGTCATTATAGATATTCTTTTTGATACAAAATTATGGTGGGTAATAAAAACCCAGGTTTTATGCTATTATTGTAATACCTCATATTTTAATCTATATATCTTTTTGTTTCTTCTTATTATAACCATTTTAGGGGACTTAGTGCTGGGCAGCTATGGAATGAAATGGTAAGTAAAATAGTCTGATAATAGAAATTAAAGCTCTGACTTTCCCTGGCATTTTCTAGATTTAGAAAATGCATGAATGGAAATATTGTTTGAAAAGACTGAATTAATGGTTAGTATATCCATATTTAAAGGGTAATAGAGGTGAAGATTGACCTAATATTCAAATTTGGAAGTTATGGTTAGTTAATATTCACGTGAAGAAAGAACATAGAAGAAAAATTAGTCTGGGCAGTGTTCTGATAGACTTATTGGGAGAGAAGAGAAACGTGCAGAAAGAGGAGTAGCACAGTGGGCAGCTGAATAGCTATATAAGGCTAGAACTCAAAATTCTATGACAATTAGTGATATCACACTGTGTCAGAGATTATTTGTCTACTCAAAACTCACCCCACCTCTGCACTCCACTGCAACAAAGAAAAAGGATTAAAATATATAATTTAAAAACAGCACTGCTACTTGATCTACTGAAATTACCTGTAATAGAAATGACAGGTAATAATAATTATAATATGCCTATAATATAATTAAAGTATAAGTATAATTACCTATAAGTCAAAGTCTTTGAGTTGCTCTGGCTTGGGAGATAAATTCCCTCATGTCTTTTTCCTCTTTCTCGTGTGGAATAATGCAATAGCTGGAGGGAGCCACATTATAGAAATAATTGAGCATAGAATTCACCCAATGAGAAATATAATAGAAAATGAGAGATTTATTTATTCATTCATTCATTCATTCATTCATTTATTTATACTGGGAATTCAAGCCATGGCCTTTGCACTGAGGCATATTCCCAGCTAGTCTGCCCTTTTTATTTTTAATTTTCATTTGTTTTTATTTGAGACAGTCCCCTTGCCAATTCACCAAGTTGCCCAGGCTGGACTCAAACTTTTGATCCTTTTGCTTCCGTCTTTCTTAAGGATTGTGGAATTTTAATAATGTTGTTAAATTGTGATAATAAATTTGAACTGCCTTCCTAGTACTTCTTCCTACTGAGAGAAAAGTAAATGCCTACACAAACAATAGTTTTATCATTAATTTGTGTCCCCACTGTCAGAAGGTGAACACTGGTCCTATCTGAGAAAAAGCAATGAAAAGATAGTGAAGACTATTTCTATCAAGTAGGGAGAACATCGAAGAAAACTCCCTATGGAGGTAAGTGGTACAATTTTTAACTATTATGATAATACATATTTTAGATTATGTTTCCATTCACCATATAGCAAAAAAGAAGCAGATGTTGTTTTTCGTAGTTTAGCCACTGGTAACAATTCCGTATCATTCCACGTGAAAAGGAAATGTTCAGAATTCTAAAACACTATAATTTCATAAGTCTAGCCATAAGTTTTAAAATTTGACTTTTTTTCTGAGGATTGTGTTTGTTTTGATTCCATCAGTTTCCCTTCTATCTGGGTCACTTCACTGGCAAGCGTGTCTCAGAAGTAGATTACACTTCATATCTGCTTGCTTGTCATGCTAGAAAAAATTTTCTATAACCAAAGTCACCACTGACTTCTAAATATCATTTACAAATGAATTTCAGTAGTGGTGTTATCTGCTTTTCACTAACATGTGATATTTTGACTACTCTCTCTTTGAAAAACTCTCCCCTGAGGCATTTGTTCTCAGTCCGTGTTCCTCCGCACTCAGTACTCGATATTTATAGATTCATTTTCTTTCCTGTTAGCCTTCCTTGAGCTCCACCCCCACCATTGCTGTCCCGCCTCTTAGTGATGTGTATCCTCTGTTCCCTCTAAAACAACATGACTCAGTCTCACGTCTTACTCAGCCTGTTCTTAATGCTACACTCATTGAATTTTACGTTATCAAGCAAGCAGTACTCTCATTCTGTGTTACTTGGCAGTCCCCTGGGCACTCTAAGAGAGCTGCCTGTGGCTAAAGAACTTAATCCTCTTGCACTCCTCTGTTACCCAATGAGATATAGGACTCCATTCTTTCAGAAGTGATTGTAGCATAGCACCTTCCATTCTGAATGTTTGTCCATACCATCCTGTCGAAATTTCTTCCCTTTTTATTGTTTTTTTAAAAAATTAGTCTATTAGTATATTTGTGTAGTACATAACCATTCAGGTTATTATTTTCCTCTATTAATTTGTTAACACACTTAGAAACCTTAAGAATGTTTATGGGTTAATGGAGTGTATCAGTTTCCTTCTGTAGCATCCTATCCTTAGCATTTGGAAAAGCTAAGAACAATGATTCACCACCATTAGATTTTCTACCCTTTCAAAAATGTGCAGAATGAGCATATATAGAGTTGATAAATTCCTTGTATCTGACTAGTGGCAAATTAGGATAATCAAATGGACCTATGTTGTAAATTAGTCTAAATAGTACTATCAGAACTTCATTTTAAGAAAGAGATACCATGGTAATTCTAGGTCTCTTTGAATTAGACAGCCAACTCTAGGAACCACTGAGCAGATAAGAGTAATACATCATAGCAATTCTGTTTCTCTGGAACCAGTTCTGGAACCAAAATTTGTATTACTTATTGTTTGCTGAAGGAACAGAATAACTATTATTTATTTATTTATTTATTTATAGAGAGGAATTTATTAGGTGGGCTTACAGGATCAGAACTAGAAGACGGTGGCTGTCTATGGAATCACAGGCGGGAGAATCCAAAATGGTTGTATGCATGCTGGATAATTCAGTAGCAGTTGAAGATCTAGGATCTTACCTTAAGGTCAACAGTGTACATAGATGCTGGAAGACTGAAGAGTCTGTTCTGGGAGTCTAGAGACCAATGATCAAAGGCAATGGTGAATACCAGCGCTCCTCCAAGAAGGGGAGGTACTTTTCCTTTTTGCTCTGTCCTATTGGTGCTATAATCCTATTGGTGGGTGCCACCTACATGCAGGGTAGGACTTCCTTGCTCAGGGTAACTGGGCTACATATCAATCCTCAACAGACACCCAGAAGTGACTAATGTGCAAGATGGTACTTACTCAAGTCCTGTTAACATATCACAAATAATGATCACACCTGCTCCACAAATCACACCTACTCCAATTTTGCTGGGTTTATATAAACAGAAAGCATGAAGAGAAAATAAACAAAAATTTACCTCAAATTGTAGAACTGAGAATGATAGCCCTTCAAAAAATTCCCTAACTTGAGCCAACTTACAGTTCCAAATGTCCTAGAATGAAGGGGAGACTTGGTCCTATTGAGAATGCATCTTATGACACTACCAAGTTGTTTTTCTGTCAATCATTCTTTCAGCTTCTCCAAAGTGAATTACTGGTTAAGCAAAGGGTATCAGGGTCACCATACACTGGTGAAAAGGTTATGATCAAATATTTCAGGGAGAGTTAGACTCTGATTGTCAACTAATGCTGATTCCAGGAGATGAAAACCATCACTGCGGCCCTTCAGTTAGAGTAGGGACATGTGGAGGTCAGGTGACCAATGGCATTTTAATCAATGTCCATAAAACAATGGGTTGAGTGAGCACTCAGATCCTTCCTGTGATAATTTTCCTAGTTCTAAGATGCATAATTGGGATGGAAATACATAGTGGCAGAATCTCCATACAAGTTTTGTAATCTGTGATGCAAATGTTGCTATGGTAAGAAAGGCCAAATGGAAACCAGTACAACCACATCAGCATGGGAAATAGTATATCAAGTCCAGTATCACTTCTCTGCATAAATTACAAAATAGTGACATTACCAAGGACCTTAAATATACAGGGCAGTGATTCCCAACGCATTCCCATGTTACACTTGTATTTGGCCTATGAAGAAGACAGGTGGACATTGGAGAATAACTGGATTACTGTAACATTGATCAAGGTGTGGTGATTTCTGTTCCAGCTGTTGGGCCAGATGTAGTTTGTTTGATCAGATTAATGCATCTCTTGGAATCTAGTATGCAACTATTGACTTGAAAAATGCCTTTTCCTTCATACCTTTTAATAAGGCCCACATGAAGTAACTTGCTGTCAACTAGCAAAGACACCAGTATGGCTTTACTGACCTACCTCAGAGGTGTGCCAACTATGCAGCCCCATTCATACTTTAGTTTTTCAGGCACCTTGAATACTTTTCTCTTACACAAGGTATCACACTGGCCCATTACACTGATGATACCATGCTGATTGGACCAAGTTATTAAGAGGCAACAAGCACTCTGGACTTGTTGGTAAAGTATTTGCATACAGGAGGACAAGAAATAAATCTAACTAAAATTCAAAGTCTTTCTACCTCAACTAAATTTGTAAGAGTCCAAAGGTATGGCCCATGCAGAGCTTTCCCTTTTAAGGTGAAAAATAAGTTGTTGTACTTGGTCTTGCCTGTGAGCAGTGATTTTGTCTCTAATTTGATTTTAGAGGCAACACTTTCCTGGCATGGTAGTGGTGCTCTGGTCTGTTTACGTGGTGTCTTGAAAAGGTATTCCCTATGTGGCCCAGTCTGTCTTGCAGAAAATTCTGCCACTCGAGTCATATGATCAAACAGATTCAATGGTACTTGAGAAATCAGTAAGAGATAGGAATTTTCTTTGATGCCCCTGGTAAACCACCATAGGTAAATCACAGAAGAGGCTCTTGGGATTTTGAAGCAAGGCTCTTTTATCTGCAGGTAACTACATTTCCTTTGAGAAACAGCTTATGGCCTATTACTGGGCCTTAGCAGAATATGAATGTTTGACCACAGCACACCAGGCCACTATGTGATCTGAGCCACCAATCATGAACTGCCTGCTGTCTGACTCTCTGAGTCATTGAATTAGATTACACAGTAACAGCCCATTGTTAAGTGGAAGTGGTACACATGTGATCAAGCCAGAGCGGGCCCAGAAGGTACAAGTAAGAATACGATGAAGTGGCCCAAGTGCTCATAGTTCCTCCTCTTGTCGTATTGTCTGTGTCCCCCAGAAGGCACCTGTGACCTCATGGGACGTGTGCTACGATCAGCTGAAAAAGAAGAGAAGATGAGGTCCTGATATACAGATGATTCTGCACAGTGTAGAGGCACCACCTGAAAGCGACAGCTGCAGCTACTTACCTCAAGGACAATGGTGAAAGAGAATCTTCATAGTGACCAAAAAGAGTTAAAACATTTCATATACCACTCCTCATGATAAATATAAACATTGCATGCTGTAAAGCTGAACTAATAATAATGATAGTGAAAATAAAAATGAAAAAGGGGAAGTTAGAGGCTGAGAGAGAGAATGTAAACTTCCTGTACTACAGACATGTGCTAATGAAATACATTTAGAAAATGAATTCCAAGCAATGGTCTAGTCACACATTTTTCTTGGAAGAAAGAAATGTCCGGATATATAACTCTTTGCTCATTTGTTGGCCTTGGCTGATGGTCTGGGTGAACTGTCAGGGACTTGAAAGGAACGTAACTGACACATAAAACTAAGAACTGCTTACTATTACTATTTTTTTTTTCTTTTTTAAGGAAGAGGCTAGATATTACCTAGGGTTTAGCTGTCAACTTAAACTACCTTGATGCTTGCTCTGATTTTGTTGCTCACTATTTCAATGTCAAGTCATTCATGTTTAACTATTTCATTAAACTAAATATTCAATACTCTTTGCATTAAGAGATCCTGATAGAGCTTTATAAGAAAAATGTAATCTATGCTACAGTCAGTAATTGGAAGAACA
The DNA here is from genome assembly GCF_000276665.1 of Chinchilla lanigera. Classification (NCBI taxonomy): domain Eukaryota; kingdom Metazoa; phylum Chordata; class Mammalia; order Rodentia; family Chinchillidae; genus Chinchilla; species Chinchilla lanigera. Next base: position 14,661,758 of record NW_004955434.1, read on the forward strand.
GAATCTTAAACCATAAAGAGAATGTGAAGTTCTGTAGAGCAATGAATTCAAAATATTTACGTGGACTTTAAGTAGTAAAATATATCCAAAGTAAAATGTCAAAAGTTGTCTCTTGTAAAGGGTAAAAATACACTGTGAAACTGTACCTTGCATAAGTCAACCAAAGTTAAATATTCTGGGCTATTCCGATACAAAATTTTTCAACCCAAGACATTCTCTATGCTCCAACCAAAGAAATAACACTGCGGCCAAGGGGTCAATCTTAGCATTTCTATACCAACTCATTACAATCATGTTCTAGATCAATGTGTTATTCTTACAGCTGAGAGATAGGAGATGAGGATGATGAGGGATGAATGGATTTTCTAAGTGGATCAGAGCATTTCTCTTTCACAATGAAATCATAGGCATGCTTTGTATAATTAGCTTAATGCTTTAGTTGCTTAATGCTGTTAGCAACTAAAACAAAATTATTTAATCAGTGTTTTTAGGGATGTGTTCAATTTATTTATTAATCATTTATTCTATATTGGCAATGTACTCTCACTAAACACACAAAATGTATTGACTGAAGAGAAAACTGATAGCTAAAATAATATCTCCAAATTAAAACTAACTTGGACTCATTCCAAAGCAGTGTTGCAGAATACAATAGTTAGTACATTAAAGATAGTAATCTATATTTTAGAGAAGCTTAAAATGTTGAAACTTAAAGTCAATCTTCTAGAACATGTCAACTTCAGAAAAACAGAAGAAAAATAAACATGTTTTACACAAGAGTATTCAAACTCAAGGGTAGAATGAGTTAGGTGTGAGAATTTTTGTTTATGTGTTTTTGCTACAGCACCTAATTTATATCATCTGAAATGTTCAGTTTATTTGTCTTTAGGGGTAGAACCAATAGTAAGGCCTACATACATAAGGAACTACAAATATGATAGAATACTGGGTAATATCAAACATTGAGCATGAAATATAATTATAGCCATGTTTTTTCAATTAAATTTTAATTTTACTTTTAAAGGTAAATGACAATTTCTTGCATATTTATATAAATTTTGATGAAATTTATTATAATCCTAGAGCCAAAGTAATAAAAATTTACATTAAAGTAATTCAAACTCATTTTATCAATCCTTGGCAGTAACTGGTTTTCTGTTTATATAATTTTGCCATTTACAATTATAGCCATGCAATTTGCCTTTACACTATGTGTATCCTGTACTTATAGTGATACATTTGAGATTCATTTATTGGTTGCATGTATTAGTAATACTT
>NW_004955434.1:14663373-14685258 GCF_000276665.1 Chinchilla lanigera
TGAGTTCGATTCCCAGAAAAAAACAAATAAATAAATACATTTAAATTTCATATTTTAATGTCTAAGAAGCAGTAAATATGCTTTCAAAAGTGGCTGCAACATATTTAATTATTCCAGGACTATTTGAGACTACCAGTTGCTTGGCTCCTTATTAGCATGTGAATATTTCATAATATATAACACATGTATTTTGTAATGTGTATATAATGCATGTATTATATAATGCATATATAATGCATATACTATATAATATACATATTACATATATTTCTTGACATTTTGTTAATGAATTTATTTTGCTGCTATAGAGTTCTAAAATTATATGTCTGAATATTTATATATCCACATACAAAAAGTACTATGCCCAAATTCGATGTTAGAAACCTGGTTTGTGAATATTTACTCTTGTAATTGTTTCTGCAATCTTTGCAGTCCCTTTCAAAGAGCAGAATAGTTTAAATTTCATGAAGTCCATTAATTTTTTTCAATGAAATCAAGCTCTGGTGTAGTATCTAAGAATTTTTTTCTAATACAATCTCATAAAAATGGATCTGCTATATAATTTCTATATTTACCATAAGTCTGTATTTTACATTTACAATATTCATTCTTTATTAACTTTGGTATTAAAGATGCCATACTTTCTTTACATTTATATATCTATTGTTAAAGATAGCATTTGTTTTTTTCGAACAAATAGCTTCACATATTTATTACTGAACTAACCAATTGGTACAGAGCGTAGAAACAAGGAGAAAAATCCCAACAAAATGTATCTGATTGTCCAGACAGTTGCCCCATTTTAAGCTGTGTTTGGTTAGGATGGTAGGGACCTTGGTGGGGAATGAATACGTGTGCTGTCTCATTTGTAATTCCTGATAGATCTCACTTGGTTTTTCTGCAGTATCTCTTTTTGAAATTGTATATGATTTTTTCACTAGTTTTCTTCCAAATTATAGGGGTTTGAGACAATTCTGTTTTTCCTTCTTGATTGAAAATTAATTGATTCTGAAAGTCAGGTAAAAAGACGCAGTGAGAAATCTTCAAGAAGAGGAGACCTTGGCAAGCTGGAAATTAAAAACAAAATGTCTCACATTGCATATTTTGGGGAAAAACTGTAGACATTAGTGGGAGAACTGTCAAAGTACAAACAAAGTCTTTAACAATATTACTAATACTAAATATCGGGGGATGGGGATTTAGCTCAGCGGCAAAGCGCCTGCCTGGCAAGCGCAGAGTCATGAGTTCGATTCCCAGTACTGGAAAAAAAAAAACTACAAGAAAAACAAAAACAAACATATTATTATCTTCAATGAAGATGCTCAGATTACTCGATGTAAGAATGAAACATTGATCAAACCATTAAAGAGAATAAAAATATTAAAAGAACATTAGAAACAACCACTGTTAATTCTTATCATTCTGTTTTGAAATCCTGTATCATTTTTATTGCTTTTGCTTTGTTTTGTTTTCTTCCTTGTTGTTATTTATTTTGTAGTCTCTTCAAAATAAAATTTTTAAAAATTAACAATATTATATCAATGTTGTGCACCAAAAAAATGTCTGCATAGTTCAGCAGTTCTCCATACTAATAAATGTCTGGAGGTGCATGACCCCTGTGAGCACCTCTTGCAATTGTAGAGGCCAACGTGACTTGTATTAATCTCATGATGCCTCAATACATTCAGTATTAAAATACTTATACAAGGTTTCCTTTTTCTCATGTCTACATGTTTGGGGCGGACTGCATTGTCTGATAGGTGTAGCATGGTGGCTTGATTTGGATAAGAGTATCCCAAGGGTCTATGCATTAAAGGTCCCATCTCCAGAGTGGCACAGCGGGGAAACAGAGGAACACTGAGGAGGTGGCTCCCTCTGAGGGGGTTTTCAGGACCTTGGCAGTATCCACAGGAAGGGATTATGGGATCCTGTTCTTTTTGTCCTGCCCTTTGCTTCCTGGATGACAACGTGAGTAGTTTCTTTTCCATCAGGCCCTTCTGGGTAACACTATGCCCACAATACGCCCAAAATGAGTCCCATGATCTTGGACTCCGCCCTCCAAAAATGAAGCTAAGACAAATTTTTTCTGCTTGTAAGATAGTTATCTCAGGCTTTTGTTAAAATTTTAGCAGGATAGGAATACAAATGTGGACATCAGGAGAAGCTGGGACTTGCATACTATCTTTACAACTCGTTTAAATTCAAATTCAATTTAAAATATAAAGTTAAAAGATGCTCTCTGTAAAAGAGGAATTTGAATATATTTAAAACAAATTAACTAATAATTTTAGGATGTTCTGTGACCTTTAACATACCACAGATAACCTTTGCTTTTTTTACAAAAATCTTAAATTGTAATTTGGAACTATTTCAATTTGCAGTTCCATATGTTCATTCTAGAAATAATGAAACTGTTACCCACGGGCTATACTGGTGTCTTCCATTTAGAAATGCTTGTCCTTGGACATCATGACCTCCTTACCCCCAGCATTGTACAAGTATCTACCTCACTGACAGGGCAGTGGGTGCAGCTCTTGTATAGATCCTATATAGTTCTTTAGAGTCTGACATTTTAAAGAGATTATTCCATATTCTCTTTTGTACAAATGTGAATATAAATGGCAATTATTCTAAATCTTTACTGTTCTTGATCCTAGTTTGATAAAATAGGGAAGAAAAATAGATCACATTTTGAAGAAAAAGCATCATGCCGGTAGTGGGAAGGATGAACAATCATTTTCTGTATTCTTTTTGTCGGCTCTGCAGGTCAGGTTCAGGCCTGTGTGCCGGATAGAAATCAGAGCAATGATGCTCTGTCTACCAAGGTAACTCCTCGCTAAGCAAATGCAAAGAGACACTTCCTAATGTCAAGTCACCATGCTTAATTGCTCTGTAGCAGACTGAATGCCTTTTTCTAATAACAGATTCTGCAATTCTTATGAGGCTCTGTAGCCATTTAGCATTGCCAGGTTTTCTGCTGTTTGGTAGTTTATCACTCTGTTGTATTTTCAAAAGGATTGCCTGGGGCAATTATCAGTCAAGTAAAGAGAGAGACATGATATGCACCTCATCTCACGCTGTGGTTGACACTGAATAAATATTTCTCATGTGATATAATTACTGTGTTGCCATAGTGAAAAAAAATCGCTAACAATCTTTACAATTGCTCTATGGGCACAGTTGCAAATTTTGCTGTACTCCTGAGGCACATACGAAGAAAGGGTAAAGAAAAACATATGATCACATTGACAGAAAATATAATCCTTATACACAAGAATGGATTTGAAAAGTGCTGCGATACACATTTACATATACGTCTTGCCCCTGTCCGAAAGCCACGTTGTCATGTTTTGACCACTGCACAAATCTTAGCAACTTGGAGCCATCAACAACAATATTACTTTGTTTCTATTTTACTTTCCTCCCCCTAAGAATTTTAAGTTGGTAATTTGGAAAAATAAAATAAATCCAGTGCCATGCAGCTGTTAAAGACTCGATATTGATTTCTGCCCAGTGGAATTCTTACTTAGAGGTCAATCAGCTTGTCAGCTCCCTCTACTGTTCTTCTGGGTGAGGTGCGAGAAATCAGGGCTCGCCCCTTTGTATAATTTCCTTTCGGGGATGCTGGGTTTTCACAGCTTGTCAACTAATGGCCTTCAAATTGACAAGCTTTCAAACACTGGCCGACTTTCAGCGGTCTGAGGGCACCGTTAGGACACCTGCTTCGAAGACCGATCTCCTTCAAAGAAAGCCTGATACTGCTATTAAAGCAAGGCATGTGAATCACACCCTTTCTTTGAAGCTTTCTATTTCGGTCTGTATCCGTCTGGTCTGTTTACAACAGATGCAGGCTTCTGAGAAGCAGATCTGCTTGGCAATACAATTTTGTGACTTAATAAACTGATTTCATTTATATATATTTTTGCAGAAGTATTTATTTTTATGAATTTCAAATTGGTGATTATCTTATTCTTTTAGCAATCATTCACATCGTGTGTACAGATCTTTTGATCCAACTAGAGAATTTCTCATAATTTACTCTTCATTTTTGTAACCATGCCTTTGTTTTTATGACTACAGAGAAAGGGAAAGGAACCAAGTGCTACAGTCTCTCCAAATAGAATTTTCCGGAAATTGTCTTTATTCATAACTACCTCTTTTGCATTCCGAGATCTTTTAAATATGCTGGAAGAAAAGCATTGTACCATAGTGGTTTAACTATTTTAGTTTAAGAAACACATTTTAAGATAATAATAATCTTCTTCATCTGCTAAGCCATAGAGAGCCATGATTACTTTCTTTTCTCCCTAAAATGAAATTCAACCAGAGGATAGATTTTTCCATTAACAATGAATGTACAGCATACAAGAAAAAAAGACTGATTCTTACATTTATTAAAGTACCTGTTCTTGAAATATTACCACTTAATCAAAAGAAAAAATATATTCATTCTGAGAGTTTTCTTAAGAATCCTGTGTATAATAGACATAATATCATCTATGTTCTCAGGGACAGAAGTTTAGTCTCACTACACTGAGAGTTTATATAAAAATAATTCTTTGCACTGACAAACATGTAAGAAAATATCCAATCTTCTTTATGGTACACTTTTTCTACTCTTTTTCTATTCTATTGTCTTTTAATATGCTTTTGTAATGGGGGTTAAGGGTTTTGCATTAAACTACACCCCCATTTTCTCTCTCTTTTTTCTTTCTTTCTCTTTCTTTTTTTCTTTCTTTTTTTCTTTCTTTCTTTCTTTCTTTCTTTCTTTCTTTCCTTCTTTCTTTCTTTCTTTCTTTCTTTCTTTCTTTCTTTCTTTCTTTCTTTCTCCCTTTCTTTCTTTCTCCCTTTCTTTCTTTTATCTTTCTCTCTTTCTTTCTTTTGACTCCCACAGCTAGGCTTGAACTTGGAATTCTGCCTCAGCCTCTCAGAGTGCTGAGATTATAGGCATGTACCGCTATGTTCCTCTTCTTCTACTTTTTCCAGTTGCAACAAGACATTATTGATGGTGAAATAATAAAATAGGCAAGGATACTATTTTGTAAATGCTTATAATTTTGCAAGAATGATAAAATGCATATAAAAATGCAAGCTGAAATTGTAAGAGCTTTACAAGTGTAGATAATTAATGTTAAAGAATTTGAAGCAAACAGCATTTAAGTACATAAGGAAAATTTAAACTCTCTAACATTACGCCATCAGAAAATGTTTCTACATGCATACATGTAAATTATTTAAAAAGTTAATTTCATTATCAGATGTCACAATTTCTCACACTGGTCTTCTTCAAAACCTGGGCAGATCACTGTCTGTAAAAATTACTTCAGAGATTTTTAAAGCTTAAAACCATGAAGATTAAATAAATAACACAGTTATATTTGCACTCGTATTACCTGATCCCACATTTGATCTTTATTTGTTTAAGGACAATTATGAATTGAAAACATTGCATGACATAGTTTCAGAAGAATATCTTGAATTGTATAAAACTACATTGATTGAAATGGACATAACTTTAATCAGTTCAATAGACATCACAATTTGAATTTTAAGAAAAATTTAACACAGAAAAGATCAAGGTAATATGATCCATGTTTTGATGTGCTCTTCAATGTAACTACAGTAGTTCTTCCTGAAAACTATCTCCATGCTCTGTAATAAAGTCTTTGTCAATCTCCAAGACTTAACTCCCTTTAATATGCTTCATTTTAATATGCTGAAACATTGTATCTGCCACCTCAAACTATTGTCGTATTCACTGGAGCATTGTCCAAATCCTCTTAGTACAGCAGCTGCACTGCGAAGGACCGTTGAAATATTTCCATGTCATTCCTCCAGCTTCTAACTTGCTACGCTAAGATCTAGTAAATCTACATTCCCATTTTCACCACAAACTCATGATATTCAAAATGGGACATGATGGATATGACCCGTAACTCTTTGAAAAATAAAAATCTTAATCACCATATAGGCGATTATTACCCGCTTAAATAGTTTTATTGTACAAGCAATACAAAATATAGTTAAATACAATTCTCAATCAGGTTATTAAGAAATATTTCATATGTTTTGTTACTAAAGAAGCAATTGTATCCATATATTTTTCTTGAATATCTCTCTGGAAAATAATTTTATATCAGCAATAATGTCTCTCATGGTATCACTCCTTACCTATTGAAAGATTAGGTATTTAACATTACTAGAGGTACACAATAAATCAAATTTATTAGTAAATATTATGAAAGATTTTTTGATAGAAATATATTATGTTTAGAGCTTCAGGTATTTCTTCTTATTATTATGCGGATGACAGGTACTAAACAGGTAGGAAAAAGTCTTGATACCTTTATCGATAGTTTGACACATTTTTCCTTTTACATGTAATTAGCAGTCATTTTAGCTGTATTCTGCCAAAGAACATTTAACACTGTTGCGATTATACAAGGATTGTTATTTTCATGAAGTGTTCCCTTTTGTAGAGAGTTTTGTCATGAAACCTAATTACACATGTGTGCTTGGAAGTCACTGTTCCAAATGTTTGTTTTGTACTAGTGCTTCAAAAGTTGTCTTTTACAGTTCTATGTTTTACAGATGTTACAGTGTAAAAGATGATAGACAGCAATGCCAATCTCTTTGTGCAAATTCACTGTAAAACCAAGTTCTGATCCAAATGAAATGACGTTACATTTTGAAGGAAACTGATCAGAAATAATGTCAGATCTGTCTAGAATAACTCCTGCTCTCTAAATCACTGTCTCCCAATTATAAATGATAATACAATGAATGTTCACTATACTGCAACATACCCTGCATTGGTTTTTCAACTTTGAATCTTGGTATCAAGAGTTTAACCTGCCTATTACTTTGTGTGAAGGTGTAGTCACGTGAATTACAAATTTGATACAAGTTGACCCACGGTATACAAAGATTTTAAATCATATTTCCTAAGATCAAAATGACACCTTTATACATCCGAGAAGACACATAAACTCCAGCTACTTATATGTATTCTTAGCAGTAATATAATAATAATGTCCACAGAGTAAAAGAGTCCAAAATACTGTGATTGCACTTGTATTTATAGCTCTAAAGAGTTTAATAGAACTGTTAATAGTAACTTTTAAGTCTTTTTCCTATACTAAAGCTGCATTTAAAGTTCTTCGGAAGTGCTTAATGTATTTTATCTGTCACATACTTTGCAGCTTAGATCCGCTCAGCTAGCCAAGAACATTTTTAGATACCTTGACCAAACTCTTTCCTTCTTAGGACTTTAAAGTGGATGGAATCAACTTCCTGCTGCATCGCTATGGTCACTCACCTAATGTGATTTTTAGAACCAAATTGGTGAGTCTTATTTCAGGTTAGGTTAAATGCTGCAGAAAACTGGTTTGGCTCCTGGACACATCTTATTGAACTAAGAACGTAGCTCTGAATAATTTCTATGGCAATTGGACATGCTAAAAGAAAGTTTAATATGACCACAGTAACTTTATGCCTTTAAAATAGGAGCACACTGAAGCTGTTTTTTGCTTCCTGAAGCAATTGCTCTTGTAAGGAAAAGATAGTTAATATACTGATAATTTGCAAGTCAGTATGGATGTTAGAGCTATTGGCACATAATTAGCCAATGAAGTGTGATTGATTTTTCAAGAAGATGATACCTGATTCATTTTTTTAAGTGTATTCGTGAAGGAGACCAGTCTACTTCTGTGATTCATCAAAGCCTAGCTCACCATCAATTGCTATGTCCTTTTTCGGAAGACATTTCCCTGTCCATTTTTTGCATATACATTATATTTTTATGTGTTTCTGTGTATTTTACTGTATTTTAAATTTGTATGTCATGTATTGACAAGGTATGGTCATTTTGTGTATGTATGGGATACAGTGTTGTGATGATCCTTAATACAATGTGGAACAATTAAATTAAACATAATTAAGATGTGTATCACCTTAAATATTTAACGTATTTTGTGGTGAGAACCTCTGAAACACACACTCTTAGCAGTACTGAAATGCAGAGTTATTTGCCTGTCTTCTCTGTGACCTGCACCTGCAGCCGCTGGTTGCTCTGCTTCTACTCACTGCTCTCATGAGTTGAATTAACTTTTACACGTGAGTGAAAACACACATTATTTGTCTTTTTGTGTTCGGCTTGCTTCAAATAGTGTTGTACTCTCCAACTGCATGCATGTGGTCACAAATGATGACAACTTCTCCCCTTTTTAAAGCTGAATAGGATTGCACTGTGTGTATCTATCATATTTTGCAGTCATCATTCTTTGATGGACACTCGTGATGATGTTGTGTCTCACCTGTTGAGTTTACAGCTATATGGGGATGGGATTACAAATATCTCTTTTATTTGCAACCAGAAGTAATTTCATGTGAACTCCTGAAGTGGGATTGAAGGATTGTATGGCAGTTATATTTTTAAATGTTTTAGAAAGTCCATTTGTTTTTTCTTTTGGGGGGCACTTGGAATCGAACTTATGACCTCGTGCTTGCCAGGCAGGCACTTGTGCCACTCAGTTATATCCCCGGCCCATGAAAGTCCACATTCTTTTGAAGAATGACTGTACTAATCTAATTCCCGTCGAGTACAAATGCACCCTTTTCTCTACTTTCTTGCCAACGTATAATCTTTAATTTTCTGATGGGTGTTCTAAGACTTGTGAAGACATTTCTCATTGTCCTTTTCATTCACTTTTCCCTAATAATTAGAGATTAGCATTTTTATGCATCTGTAAGCAAGGAATTATGTCTTCTTCAGCTAAATGTCCGTTCACTTCCCTTGCCCATTTCTTTGTCAGGTTATTTTATTGCTACAAAATTGATAAACTTGTTTGAGTGTTTATATAATTTGAATACTAATTGCTTCTCAGATATTCATTTTGCAAACATTTTCTTCTGGTAATGTTTCCTTTACTTTGTTGTGCAGAAGCTTTAATCATATGCAATCTAATTTGTCCATCTTTAATTTTGGTGTCTGAATTTTTGGTGTTAAATCTAAAAGATACAGGGGCTGGGGTTTTAGCTCAGCGGCAAAGCAGCTGCCTGGCAAGCGCAAGGTCGTGAGTTCAGTTCCTAGTACCAGAGAAAAGCAAAAAACAAAAAAACAAACAAACAAACAAAAAAAAAAAATCTAAAAGATACCATTGGTAGTACACATGTGGATTTTTGTTTAATATTGCATTTGCTTTACAGTTTTAGGCTCTATGTTTATATTTTAATTTATATTGAATTGATTTTTATATATAATATGAGACAAATGTCTAATTTCACTTTTTGTGTAGACACGAGATGTTTTTCCAACATTATTTATTGAGGAGACTGTCTTTCTCCTATCATTATTATTATCCATGACTTCTTTGACAAATATCAAATAATTGTGAGTTTATTCCATATTTCTCTATTTGGTTTTATTGAAACATGGGTAGTGTTATATTTCCAATTTTGATTTTATTTCACTCAAGATATTCTTGGATATTTGATTTTTTGGGTTCTATATCAATTTTAGTATTTTATAGCTATGTTTTTCTTTTTTATTCTTTTCTTTTTTTCTGTCTTTTTGAGACAAGGTATCACTATGCAGTTCGGGTTGGCTTTGAGCTCACATTGTAGCCCAGGGTGGTCTCAAACTCATGCTGATCATCCTGCCTCAGCCTCCGGAGAGCTGGGGTTACAGGCATGTATGACCACGCCTGGCTAGGATTTTATAACTATGAAAAGTAGCACTTGACTTTTGATAGGAACTATATGAAATCTGTAGATTAGTTTTGGTGCTTTTTAACAATATTCTTTCAATCCATGTATATGGGATGTGTTTTCATTTATCTGTGACTTCTTCAATGTTCTTCATTAACGTTGTCACTTTTTTCATTTTAATTTTACAAGTATGTATGTATACTGCATAACAGTTACATTCATCCTGAGGCATTGGCACATCATTTTAAAGGTACACATCTTTCACAACCTTGTACAAATTTATTTCTAAATAGTTTATTTGCTTTAGTTATGGTAATAGGATTATTCTCTTGATTTAGCCTTAAGAAAGTTCATGTTAGAGTGCCAGGGGAAAGTTTCCATCATGGTTAAGTAAGTGGCAGCACAAGGAGAATGTAGTTTCAGAACATAGTAACAGAAAACTTCAGGCACGTTAGAATAGGGGCAAAGAATAAAGCCAGACGTGGGCAGACACATGGAAGGAGAAACTACCCCTGTCCAAGCCTGGCATCTGGGGAGTTTAGAGTGAGCAACTGGGCTGTGCCTGGACCACCTGCATGCCAAGTACTATGTACAAAGCATCTGGGGAGAAGGTCACGTGTGCTGAGGGAGAGGACATGCACCACAACAGGAGCCGGCCTGCTGGAAAAGCTCCTATCCTCTCACTTCTCACCCGGAAGGGGAACACTGCAAATAAGATATGTGCAGGTCAGTGTATCAGGGAAACTGAAAGTGAGGAGCAGAGTTTGAGAGGGCAGCGTCAGGCCCTTGGGGAAACTGAAGACAGGCATAAAACTCAGATTGTGGACCTGAATCATAGCCCTGGGAACACCTCAGGGGCTACATAAGGGGGCACCATTTCCTAATAGTCAAACTTCGTGGAGAGCAGAAATCATACTGACCCTGGCATAGGCACCCACGCAATGTTCCCCCACAGAGCAGGGATCTCATGACCCAGGGATATTTTCTTCTTTGCCAATGGCCCACTGTCAGGAGGCCACACTGGAACTTCCATGATTCCTGCAGGGCAATGCTGAAAGTATGGGCCGGGAGGCTTCACCAAGTTCACGGTTGGACACAGCAAACAAGCAAGTGCCATAGGCAAAGACCCAGAGAGAGATTCCCTGGCTCAAGAGTGTTCAGGTGTACACTTGGCAGAAGAATACAGAACCAGCCACAGCATTTGCCATGCAGGGAAAGTAATAGAGATAAAGAAGATCTTAGAGGATATGAGAAGACAGGGCCATGAGCCAATCACACTGTACCCTCCCTTCTTCGAATTAAATAAAGGGATCAGATCGTAAGACAAAGGCAAAGGTAGACAGGCAGCCACATGCTGGGCAAGGGCTGCAACAGGGAGCTGGAGTCAAAGGCCTTCTGGATCCACAAGCCTCCTCTCTCACAGCAGGTAGTTGGTATGCCACAGGGCAGAGGGAGCTCGGAGACCTGCAGTGACAGAGAGTTCACTGTGGTCTGGAAGGGTGAGGGAAAAAGGCACTGTTTGGTCACAGTGATGCTCAGAGGGTTGGGGAGAGAAAGAGATTTAAGCCCAGCGGTCCATCTCCCCCTGTGCAGGTCAAAGCTGCTCTGTATGTGAGCATGGGAGGAAGAGCTCACTGGTTGAGCTCATACTGCAATATCAACAGGACTATGAAAATCCTTTAATTCCATGAGGTTTCAAAACCACATGGATTTTTACTTTTTAGCTGTGATTTTTTTTCCATTTTCTCATCTTTTTTCTTCCCTTCTCCTCCCTTTCCTATCTCTTCATACCCACTCTCTTTCCCTTTCTCATCTGGCATATATATGAGGTATCATTATATGGGCAAGAGAATAAGAATTAAACAAGATTTAAGCAGTATTTTCATGTAAATGATACCTTTCATAGACGAGACAGGATAACCCTCACTAAGATTATGTATAGAAAATCTAAACGTAAATTTCAACATATCAGTAACTTCCCTCACTCTCCAATGAAACCAATTTACCTCAGCGTCCATTCTCCCATGACCACAGATAATCTCTCCAACTCCCTCAGGATTAGCCCTCTACTCCTGCTACATAAATGACTCCAACAGAGTCCAATCCAATCCTTGTTTTCACATATTGATATTTTTCTTTTCTTCATTTTGTGCTGATTTAGCCCCTTTATTTTTCTCATCCTCCTTTCACCACATCCTAGTCTGCTTGTGAGTCATGGTATAGTAGACTACGTACGGACATCCATAAAAGAGTGAAATTGCTAATCCAATTTTAATGCACATGTTTGATGTGTGGTTGGATCCATGTACTGAGAATGGGCAGAGATTTTCTCCTCGCAAAGCAGCTACTGGATCTGATCCCATTAAAGTGATTTTCTCAGAGCAGAAGATAAATACCAAAGTACAACCAAAGCAACGATTAAAGCACGGGGAAGTAGACACTAACTGTGTAGATCTCTATGCTACCAACAAAGTGTTCCTACTCTAGTAGATTCTGAAACCTCAGCGCGTGCATGCAGGCACACACACAGAGAAACACACACAGTCAATTAGAAACAGGAAAAAAAATGAGAGAAAAATACTGCTAACACTTCTAACTACAAAAACTGATCCACTGGGCATTTATGGGAAGGAGATAAAGAAAAACAAGTTGCTGAATTATGCAAAATGATAAAATGAGAAACAAACATAAATCAACCAAAGCTGAGCTCAAAGATGATATAACTAAATAGAAATGGACTTAATAATCATTGTGATCAATGAGCTTACATAATATGCAGAGACAAAGCTGTGTGAGATATCCAAAACAATGTAAGACATGAATGACCAGTTTAACAAAGAATGAGACTCCATAAAGCGTACCAAAAAAGAAGTCCAAGGGGTAAAATGATCTATTGAATTGTATGGGCAGCTGAAGTAAGCAACATGAGAAGAAAGTATCACAAAGAAAAGATAGGAATGGTGCAGGTAACCATATGCTCAGATACCCTAGAAATAAAAAATTATAATGGAAAATGGATCCCAAACCTGTAAGATAACAAAAGGCGACTCATGTAAGTTTAACTGGAATTAGAAAGAACTTAGAAGGCAGCACTAATGAGAAAATACTGTTTACAGAATCAGAGCAGAAAACATTCCAAATGTAGAAGAATTCAACACACAACAAAGTGAGACATACAAACCCCAAATAGTTAAAATCAGAGAAATTCTCCTATGACACAGCATAGTAACAATTCCAAAGTCTGAAAAAGAGAAAAATTTAAAAACTGTTACAAAACAAAATGAAACAACAACAACAAAAAACTCCTATCAAAGCAAACTCCAACCTGAAAGGCCAGGAGAGCACAGAAGGATGTTCTTCAAGTCTTTAAAGAAAACAACTTTCAAATCATTTTAATAGAGCCCTGAAAACTAGCTCTCAAAATCAGTGGGGAAATTAGGAACTTCCATGGCAAAGAACAGCTTAAGAAATTCATACCTTCAAAAAGAGTACTACAACAACTGCTCAAGCATGTGCTAAGCAGAGACAGTGAAGACATCAGTGTCAAAGGACCAGCAGGAATGAATACAGCAAGTAAAGTGAGCACATTTTTAAAAAGGAATAGACAACAGTGAAAAGTACAGTGACCATAATCAGTCAATAATTTTCATTAATATCTCTCAAAATAGCCTCAACTGCCCTGTCACTAAGCACAGCCTGGCAGAAAGAAAGAAAGAAAGAAAGAAAGAAAGAAAGAAAGAAAGAAAGAAAGAAAGAAAGAGAGAGAAAAAAAATATTCACCTAAGAAACACAAAATATTTAAAAATGCCTATAAACTAATAATCAAGGGATTGAAGATAATTTTTCAAGCAACAGTAGCCCAAAAGCAAATAGGAATAGTTAAGATAAAGTAGACTTCAAGCCAAAACTGCTCAGAAGAGAGAAAACAGGCTAGTACATAGAAGTAAAGGTAATGATTCAAAAGGAAGATACTAGAGCTGTAAGTATATATACTCCCAATACCAATGCACTCAATTTGATAAAACAAATACCACTGGCCATTTGTTTTGTCTTTTATTTATTTGTTTTTTTCCAGTACCAGGAATCAATCTTATGACCTCACGCTTGTCAGGCAGGCCCTGTGCTGCTGAGCTAAATCCCCAACCCCACCACTGGCCATTTTAATTAATATATGTCTACAAAGTATTCAGTGCAACAAAACTGAAATAGACATACTTCTAGCAGCACACATAATTTTCTCCAAAATACACATATACTATGCCATAGAGGTTGCTTAAATAAATATAAAATAATCAAAATAATTGCATATGCATTATCACATCATAAGGAAATGAAAAAGGATTGGCAAAAGAAACACAGAGATTATGTAAATAAAAGAAAATTAAGTAATACACTAAAGAATAATCAAGTCATCATAAAAGACATAAATAAAGACACCAACAAGAAGCAAACAACAGTGCCAGTACAACGTTCCAGAACCTAAGGTATACAGAGGAGTTCAAAATGGAAGTTTATAAGTGTGAAAGAGTGCATCAAAAATAGAGTGATGCCCAAAAAGTAATCTAATGATGCAACTCAAGTTTCTGAAAAACAGTAACAATCCAAATTCAAACCTTGTGCAAGGAAGAAAATTATAAACATCAGACCACAAATTAATGAAATCAAGACTAAACATTGCAAAGAATTAATCAACTGAAAAGCTAGTTCTTCAAATTATAAACAAGAGAGACAAATCTTTGGCCAAATCTACAAAACCGGGAGAGAAAAAAATCATATCAAAGCAATTAAAAATTAAAAAATGCTGAATTACAATGGACACCCCGAATGCCAAGGATTATAGTTAACTACCTGGAAAACCTGCCTCTAATAGGTTAAGGAATCTAGAATAAATGACACAAATTGATTGATGTGTATAAATTACCAAAACAGAGAAAAGAAAACATAAAAACACTGAACAGTCTAATAACAGATATTGAAATTGAGGCAGTAATGAGCAACTTATCAAGAAAAGCCTACAACCTGTGCCTTGCATTCTACAAGAACTTAGGTAAAGATCAAACACCAATACTCCTCAAACTCTACAATGAAATTGAGGGAAGGAGTACTACCAAATTGTAAATTAGGTTTACTATGATATAAAACAAAAAAAAAAAAACCTTATAAAAATAACTACAGGTCAATCTCAATAATGAAGAGAGATGCAGAAGTCATCAACAAAATACTGTCAAAAAGAATGCAATAAATCATTAAAAAGAATGTACATAATAACTAAGTTATCTTCATTCCCAGGATGCAAGGATGGCTCAACAAAGATAAATCAATAAATGTAATATGTCACTTAAACAGAAGCACATAAAAAATCAACATGATTTGTTCAATAAATGCAGATAAAGCCTTCAATAAAATCTAATATCTATTTATGGTAAAACCTCTGAAGAGAATATAGTCAGAAGTACTCTATCTCAATCTGATAAAAGCCATGACAATCCTACCCCAAACACTGTACAAAACTAGGAAAAACTGCTAAAATCAGGAACAAGTCCATGTTGCCCACTCTTATCATTTGTGTTCAAATAGTATTTGAAATATTACTCAGGTTTGTGAAGTAAGAGGAAGAAATGAAAAGGATGTACATATTTGAAAGGAAGAAAATAAACTATCCATATTTATAGACATGATACTGGACATTGGAGACTCAAAAAATTCCTCCAAATGACTCCTAGAGCTAATAAACAAATTTAGCAAAGCAGAACGATTCAAAATCAATACATGAAAATCAGTAGTATTTCTGCACATAAAATATGCACAAACTGAGGGGAAAATAAAGGAAACAGTATCATTCAGACTAGGGCAAAAATTAAATGCCTAGCAATTAACCAAGGAAGTAACAGCACTATAATGAAAATGATAGCACTTTGACAAAAGAAGATCGAAGAGGACTCTGAAACTGCAAAGACATCTCCTGTTTGAGGATAGGCATAACGAATATTGTCAAAATCACCATGTTACCAAACCTGATTTAAAGTTATCTGAATCAAAATATCATAAACATTCTTCACGAAACTAGAAAGAATAAGCCCAAAATTTACATATATCCCGAATAGCAAAAGCAAAGCATGAGGCACTGCAGTTCCAGAACTCAAGCTGTATTACAGATGCTACATTGGTAAAAGCATCGTGCTATTGGAACAAAAATAGACATTTTTTATTAAGGTTTGTCGTGGTGATTTCTCCTTGCATTTCACTTGCTTGGAGACTTCTTCACTTTCTGTATCTCAGCTCTGGTTTCTTCCTTCAGACAAAGGAAGCTGTGTCCATTATTTCTTTAAATATTTTCAGTTCTAATACTCTTACACTTACTTGAATCATAATTCCGGTTAGGTCCCTTAATTATGATGTAATTCTCATAGTCTTTCTTCAATGTTTTTTTAATTTTCTTTTTGTTTCTTTGACTGAATAACTTTAGATTTTCTATCTTCAATTGCACTGATTAATTTTTCAAGTCAGTTGAATGGGCTGTTCCATTTTTCTATTGGAATTGTTTGAACTCAGTTAAACTATTCTTCATCTCAGGTTTCTCTAGTTCACTGATTTTATTTATAAAACATCTGATTTTATCCATAAATTGGTTTTCCACTTCACATTTCTATCCATATATTTTTGAAGGTTATTGAACTTTTTAAAGTAAATCATTTGAATTATTTTTCTGTCATTACATACAAAACTTTTTCATAGGGTCCATGTCAGAGTTTGTTAGATGTCTGCTCAGATAGCAAGATTTCTTGTGTTTCATGATTTCTTCTCAGCAGAACTTGTATCCTTTTGTTAGCATCTGTATATTTGTTGAGGTAGCAGGATTTTATGGATTTTACTGGTATTTATTGCGTGTTGGAGAATTAGCTCAGTGGCACAGCGCCTGCCTGGCAAGCACAAGGTCGTGAGTTTGATTCCCGATACTGAAAGAAAAACAAAGACAAATTTCTTTTGGATAGAATACATTTCATCATTTAGTCTAGTTTACGATTATTGATAAATCAGGTGGTAATGACCCTGGATAGATAGAACTTACTTTTCTTTTTATGAAAAGCTGGGCAACTGGCTTTGTCTGAATTTGAGAGGGATAACTTCTCAGGTTCTGCCAACAAGTAAAGCCTCTGCCTCAAGCTAAAATTAGGCTGAAATGCTGGAAGAACACTGCAATTATCTGTGATCTGGCTTGGCGTGTCTTGGCCAGACAATAACGTTATTTGAATTCAGCAGTCGGGTAGTGTTGCAAAAGGATCTGAAAGTATGTTCAATAGAAATACACGGTTGTAATTTAGCTCTCTCCCTGAATGGACTATGACAGTGAACATCAGGACCAAGTGAGCACCGACTGACTTCCCCAGGTGTGACAAACCATCATCTTTTTTGATAATTTTCTATTTTTTGAAAAATAAAGGTCCTACTAAAGGATATGAAATGATATCCCACTGTCATTACGATTTAAATTTTCTTAATGGAAAATGGTTTCAAATGTCACAAAATGAGCTTATTGGCTACCTGTAGTTTCTTTATGTTTTCTTTTTTCTTTTTTTAATACATATTACAGTACATCATGATTAGATTTATTGTATGGGATTGGTAAGGTAGCAACACATTTTAGTTCCCATATTCCCCCCTCCAAATACTTTTACTTTTCCATCATTGAATTCATTTATTTAACTTATAAGGACTTATAAAGTTAATTATCATACATATCATATATAAAGATTGAAAACCAAGCTAACAGGCCAAAGGACACATGGAACATGTAAGACGATTGTACTAAGTCAAGGCACACTTTCAGATACATTGTCCATGGTGGATTACAATGCCTTTAACTTTTTTTCCCTTTAGAGAAAGAGTTATTTATTTGATTTCATTGATTGTTTTTTAAATTAGATTTTTATATTATAAGTCCAACTCAAAGAAAAACAGTGGCAAGAAAAATTAGATTAAGTATGAAAGAATAGTTTGAGCAGATCTGTTACATAAAAATTAAAAAGTTGATGCTACACAGAAAGTAACATTTCAAGTGGTTAATTTGTTAGTTATTGAATGGGGACATTAATTAATGAAAAGTTAATTACTGTTTGATTGCAGCAGCAAAAGTCACACAGCTAGAGAAAATGATCTTATCTAAGAGTATAACTTTTTGTGTGTTATGTATACACAATGAGATATTATCGAGTAAAGCAAAGAAGAGTCATGTTACTGGCAGGAAAATAGATGGAATTTGATACTAGCATATTAAGTGAAGTAAATCTGTCTCAGAAAGTTAAACAGTGCATATTCTTTTCTATAAAAGCAGTCTAAAAATACATGAAAAATATAAAGAAAAGGTGCAATAAAACGAGAAAGTTTACTTTCACACGTGAGGAAAATGATGTTGGACACCTGAGGAGAAGAAGAGCGTTAGCCAGGTGCGGGTTGAACACTTGTAACTGAAGCTCTTAGGAGGGTGAGGTAGGAGGATCGCTGTGAGTTTGGGGCCACCCTGGGCCACAGAGTGACTTCAAGACCAGTTTGGAATACACAGTGAGAGCCTATAAAAAAGTCAATTTGGGGGGTGAGGGTACACCTCAGCAGCAAGGCATGTGCCTACCACAGGCTATAACCTTAGCTCTATTCACAGCACCCCCCAAAAAAAAGATAATGGGTATGAAAAAATTAAAATATGTTATACAGATGTAACAATATTTCAAGACAAATTCCATTATTCTGTTTCTCTTTTGAATGAATAAAAATATTAACAAATCATAAGGAAGCCACTTTATAGCTTTTTAAACCCTGCTAAAATAAAATTACTATTTTTCTTTCAAAGTAATGCAATATTTTCAGTAATATATGCTTCTTGAAATCTTGAAAGAACATTGAGAGTAACATCAACAGTCAATTAAAAAAGGAGGCCCTTGATTTTGTGCTGTTTGAATTGAATTTTATTTATTTTTTTGAGACAGGGTCTCGCTGTGCAGTTCAGCTGGCCTTGAGCTCACTTTGCAGCCTAGGCTGGCTTTGAACTCACAAAGATCCTCCTGTGTCAGCCTCCTGAGTGTTGGGATTAAGGGCATGTGCCACCACGCCCAGCTGCATTGAAGTTTGAAGAATGGATAGTTGTAATTGATATTGCTCTTCTGTTCATTTAAGTAGTCAATGCCAAGTATGAAGTGGTTGAAAATTCAGGGAATTTTCTGTGAATTGTTCGCAAAAAACAATTATAAGCCAGGTAATTTTAGAAGCTGCAAATACATGAGTGTAGCAAAATCTGAAGTAGAATCTGGTAAGATGTTGTGTTTCAAAAATATTTTAACACACATGATAATTTGTTTAATTTATATCACTAGTTTCTTTTTAGTGAAATGAAAGTTTTGTTGTATTATCTATTTGTATCTTCTCTGTAAGAGAATTTTTTTGTCTACATTTTATATTCTGAGCAACTACTTTGAAGATAAGGCACAGTGTCCTATTCTTATTCATTTATATTATGAAATTTTGTGTATTTTTTCATAAAAATATGTTAGAGCATAACATCTGCTAAACTAGGTAAACTTACTGAGTATAGAATTATGCAGTATTTAATGTCATTGATATTCTTTGTAGTATTTGATAGCAGACACTTTGAAGAAGGAAATATTTTCATAGTTGTTTTTCAACTAACAGTGGTGATGGTCACTGTCAGCCAGTAGTTCTCTGAAGTATTTGTTTGCTTGTTTATTTATTCATTATTTTTGCTTGATCATTTGCTTTATTTATTTATTTATTCATTTTTTTTTGTTTTTCTTTTTCCCATACTGGGAATTGAACTCACGACCTTGTGCATGCCAGGCAGAAGCTGTGCCGCTGAGCTAAATCCCCAGCCCCGATCATTTGCTTTTGTTAATTTCATGAGTGTTGTCACAATAGAAATTTAAGGGGGTCAGAAACATAGCTCAGTGGCACAGTGCCTGCCTGGCAAGCACAATGTCCTAAGTTCTACTCCTGGTACAGACAGCAAAACAAAGCAAAATAAACAACAAAAAAAATTAAAAGTTTAAAGTCGTGACTAGCCCTACATCACTCTGTTCTCTCAGCAACAGTAAATGTCCTTCCAATTTTTTGACTTTAAAGCAATTTTGACTCACATTTTTCATAATATAAAGAATTATGAGCTTTTAATTTATACATCTTTAACAGTGTAAACTCTGAGTGCTTATAAATTGGTGCATGCGCATGATTTGGATATGTGTATGTGAATATACATTTATGTTTTTTTTTTCCACAAATTCCATTGAGAAAATCAAGGTTCAATACTTCCAGTCATAATGACTATGATCCAGAACACAGAAAGGAAAAGGTACTAACAAAAACCGTGGTGGGAGGAGAAGTCTTCTACACTGTAGGGGGAAACACAAAATAGGACAAGAGCTATGAATATCAGTACAGAGAGCCTCAAAACCCTAAAATAAAATTTCATTTGACTCATCTATAACTTCCTGGTTATATTCAAAAAAAGTTAAAGACATCATACTATAGTGCAACATTAATAGCTATGTTTACAGTAACCCAACAGATGTACTCTGAAGCTCTTTAAGATGTACCCTTTAAGCTCTTCTATAGACGAATGGAAAAATAAAATGTGGCATAGACACACAGTGGAATATTATCAGCCATAAAGAGAAATGAAATCATTCCTTTAGTGGAAAACAGATGGAATTTGAGATTATAATATTAAATGAAATGTCAGACACAGAAATTTAAATATTGCATGATTTCTTTTCTATGAGGAAACTAAAATGTAAATAAAAGAATAAAACAATAGAGAGAGCATAGGAAACAAGGACGCAGACTTTTAGAAATTGGAAAGGGGTTTCAGGAAAGAGGGGAAGGAACAATAAGGAGAGGGGTATAATATTAAGACAATTACATGGTATATACATGCACCAGGTTCCCAAAACAAACACTATACTACATATTACAAACATATTCTAATAACATTTTTGTAAAAACACTTGAAAACTGAAAAAAACTTTTACATAGGTATATATATGTATGTAAAAACAGTTTATATATATGTATTATATATATATTCACACATATATACCCTTTAACTTTGTTGATTATTAACTCTACAAATATTTTAAAATTTTTGTAAGTGCATTTGCACTTCTGACTTCTCTAATTTTATTTTTTTTTTGTTTGTTTGTTTGTTTGTTTGTTTTGGTTTTTCTCCGGTACCGGGAACCGAACTCACGACCTTGCGCTTGCCAGGAAGGCGCTTTTTGCTGTTGAGCTAAATCCCCAGCCCCCTCTAATTTTAAATACAGAACACAAATCGATTCTAAAAATATAACATGGAGAAATAAATTTTCTCTATGCTAGAAAAACACTACCTGTAGATTTATTATCACTGAATATATAGAAATCTGCAGTTTGTAAGGCATTTATATAATATGAAATTCAACTTGAAGTTTCCATGATTTTGTATCTTATATCTTGGTTTTAAAATTAGAATTCTCCAGAATCGAATTCCAATCTAGATTACAACTAGTAGTGATTTTATGCAAGATTAATTCTTCTTTTTTTCTTTTCTTAACAAATCCAGAAATCTTTATTTTATTTATAAAATTTTAAATTTTTTATTACTACACATTTGCAGTAAATAATGTTTACATTTCTTTCACAAAGAAAGGTGGAGTTAATAACAAACACCCAGCAGTTTGTACACTTTTAGCACAAATAGTGAAAAACTGGATTGCTTATAAATGAATAAGTTGGAGGGGTGAGGAAAATGTTAGTAAAATAATCTTATGTGTCAGTCATCAGGGAACTACAAAACTGCAGGCAAGTTTTAGCCAGGATACTAATGTGAGAACCCACCAGGCTAATACCTAAACAGGTATTAGCAGGGTTTATATTTTCTGTTATAATCCAGCATTAGCCAGGGGAAACTCAGCATTTGAAGGAATATTGTGATGTTTCTTGTTTCCCTCTTAAAAATAGTTTTCCATATGTTTATGATGAAAATAATGCCAACACATGCTGACAAATAAGAAATTTAAAAGGGGAAACACTAAAATTCATACAGTAAAGAATCTATCTTGGGGCTGGGGATTTAGCTCAGCGGCAAAGTGCCTGCCTGGCAAGCGCAAGGTCATGAGTTCGGTTCCCGGTACCGGA
>NW_004955434.1:14685358-14690813 GCF_000276665.1 Chinchilla lanigera
AAGACACTAGGCCTTTCTGTGTTCCTACAGATGCATGGAAATTAGAGCTCTCTGAGTCACGATTAAGGGATTCGGGGGTCAATACTAGTCGTGAGCGATCCTGGCCAGTGTAAATAAAGTTATCAGTGGAACACGTAATTCTAGTGGTATTTGTGAGACCACAAAGACAATATCGGCCTGTCTATATGCCCCCTCCTTGGAATCCTGAATCACTCTCAGTAGAAGAATTGGGCAAAGTAAATGAGTATTTTACAAAGCCAATGGAAAATAGTTTAACAAGAATGATGAGTACAAGAAACTGAACCTACATACCAGTCATTCTGACACAAACTCAAGTCAATTAAAGGACAGTTCCAACCATCTTATGGTGCGTGACTCTGTGGGGTAAAGTTAACAGTCATTTATAATATAAATGTTAATGGGGAGATGGATGTAGAATCATTAAGCAATTATGCCCTGACATTTTCTCTTCCTGTTGGCTTTTCTTTTAAATGAGCCTCTGTATTTTCCAAGATGCTAGTTACTACCGGGAGTATGTCTGGATATGATGGCAGGTGAATACTGAAAAAGCATTTAAATTTAAAACGTTTGGGGCACAAAATTATTTAATATAAAACTAAAACTAAACAAAAATCTCACACTTCTAAAACAGACCTACCAGCCTTGCAACAGTTGAAGCTTTAGTAATTATGATACATCAGGAAGAAAGCAAGGTATTAATAGGTGCTTGTATCTCAGAGAAATCAGACACCTCTCCTTGCTTTGTGGAACTCTTCTATAGCCAGAATAGGATAGAAGAATATTACCTGTGCCATGCAGGATGACCCACAATGTGTGCTATGATGATGATATTCAAGAGTCCTGTGAAGAAGGAAAGAGATGCTATCACATGAACCACATACCTGGAAAGCCATTGCAGATGATGCATGGAGCCAGGGAGGACCAAGGCTGACCAAAATATAA
This sequence comes from Chinchilla lanigera, assembly GCF_000276665.1. Classification (NCBI taxonomy): domain Eukaryota; kingdom Metazoa; phylum Chordata; class Mammalia; order Rodentia; family Chinchillidae; genus Chinchilla; species Chinchilla lanigera. The sequence continues at coordinate 14,686,322 of NW_004955434.1, forward strand.
TGCACCTACAATTTTACTTGTATCTTCCCTTTCCCAATCTCTGCTAACAACCTCTATACGACTATCAGCCAAGAGACTTGTTGAATTGCTACATGGGCCAAGGCAATGTTTCTGTTACCTAAAATAGCAAGAATTCAAAGCATAAATTTAAGTTATACAGAAAGCCAAATGAAAGTCTCAAAATATTATAATTTCTGCCATGCTGCGTCTATAGTCTTAGAGAAAATAAAGTATATAAATAGAAAGTGAGTCAAATAATCCATTTAGTGAAATGTGAGGAATTATTGTGAGGCAGAAGAACAAAGCGAAACAAAACTGTATAGTGAAGGGTAGGGAGAAGAAGAAGAGAAGAAACTGGACTGAAACACTGATTCACCTATTAGTTTCTAGAGGATTGATTTGACCACGTTGTGGGGATGGATTAAAGATCAAAGAAGGATATACATGACTCCTCACAGTAAATAGTTACACATGAAACTAATGAGTTATATCTGAACCTGTTATTTGTCTGGCAATACCTCAATTTGCACACAGTCTTCTTTAGATCTTCTCAAATGATTATTTTATTCAGTTTCTTCGATCTTTATTCAAAAAACATTTACTGAGAATATCATACTGTTTAAAGTAATAAATACAATAAAAATGAGAGTTAGCTCCTTCTCCCATAGGACTTACAATCTACGCAGGGGACACAGGATGAATGAATGCTTGCCCGAATGTTAAGTTTCAACCACAGCAAGTGCAAATAAAGAAACAGCGGAAACTAAGGGAGAAATAAGAGAGGATCTACCCATGCTGAGAGCGGGAGGGAATTGGTGGCTGCCGTGTATAAAGTATCGCTTAAGGCAGTGACATTTAAATTGAAGTCTTGAAGGGCAGAGTATTAACTATCTGGGTGAGACAGAAAGCATATTAAAAGCAGAGAGATCTGCGCATATTTAACGCTTGAATTTAAATGTCTTTCATTAATAATAGAATCAATATTTTTGAGTGAAGTAATTGTGGTTGACCATTTTGCTGTTGGTATGGATAATAGTTTGAAGGTTTCTATTTTCATTGATATCTATGTCTGTCTTTTAATAAATACTATGAAATGATTATCTGCTAGATCAAAAAGTGTTCTTAAACAATGTTAAGTATTTTACTTATACAAAGCAGTTTATCTTGAAGCTTTATATTGGCAATTGAGATTTTTAGAGCAGAAACAAATTTGCATTGAAAAGTTCAGCATCTCACACTCTTGTATAGCTCTTATGCACTAGAAATAAGAATAAGACCAATGCCATGTTTGGGATGTTTAAAATTATATATCTATGAGAATTAAATAATTTATGATAAAGCAAGAAAACTAGGTATTGATAACACTAGAAGCCAAAATTTATGTCACACATTAAAAAAGAAAGAAAATCTGAGCAATAATGACTATAATGGAAAATAGTTTCAAAATTCAATTGGATAATAATTTATAAATTAACAATGAAAATAACACATATAGATTATTGTGTACCTGGCTATGAAAATATTCAATTTTAAACACTTGATTAATGTAAGATAGAAATAAAAATGTATAAATATATAAAACTTACAGGAAGGTATAAAACTTAGAAAAAAATAAATATTCCCATTATCCTGATAATTCATATTGATCACTGTGTACAGGTGTATGTTTGTATATGTTAAAACTGAAAATTGCACTTAGCAATTTTGAAGACTATATGCTCACCACAAAAAAAAATTCAGTGAATTGAGCATCATGGCACATGTCTAAATTTCCAGCAGCTAGAAGCTAAAGTAGGAGGACCACAAGTTTGAGCCTAACCTGGGCACCCAAGTGAGACCCTGTCTCAAAAGAAAATGTAAACATTATGAGGATGTAACTCAGGGCAAAGGCCCTGAATTCAGCCCCAGTACTACTAAAACAAAGAAACAACAATTAATAATTATAAAATTCAATTTCTAACTGGCAGAATACAAAACAAAACCCTCATGTATAAAAAAAAAGTATAAAAGAACACTTACAAAACATTGCCAAAATAAATGCAAGAAAGCATAAGTAAATACATGGGAACATATAACTTCCCTGTGTACTTGAAAACTATTTAGATGTGAACTTTTCTAAACATAAGTTTTTAAAATGAAATCACAGGAAAATCTACTAGTATATTTTTGAAGAAATTTATAGTTTAATTTTTAAAATAGACATCAAAAGACAAAACGTCTAATACAGCCAAACTAACCCTGGAAAACAACAATGTTACAAAAACATTAATATTAGAAAACCAACATGTAATACAGTGTTCTAAGAACAAGAGACTGTAGTCTTAGTACAAATATGAACAAATTACCCTTTGGGATATCATTGGTGGCTTATAATACAACTAACCATTATAAAAATGATTTTCCACCAAAACTCCAAAGAGAACAGTCTTTTCAATAAATATGTCCTGATATTTAGTCATAAAATAAATGTACCTTTTCCTATACCTGTTATTTACATATAAACTAATTTTAAAAATACCATAAACATTAAATATTAATATTTATTAGTTAATTTATTATAACATCAATTTATAGTAAAAGCATGACAACTTCTTTCCTATATCCATAGCCAGGATTTCTTCACCTATGAAAAAATGCATGACTACTCAGAAGTAAGTACTCATAATGTTAAAATTAATAAAACAAACTTCAAAACAATCAATATTTTTTGATCGTCAAAAGATATTCTTACAAAAATTAACAGTAAAACCACGTACTGGTTTGAAAAAAAATATACGATGAACAACTTGTATGTAGGGCATAAACAGTATTTACACAACTTACTAATAAAATGACTTTGTTGGAAATAGTCTGCCAAGGAAAATATGCTTTTGGTCAATAAATTCATGAAAACTTGCTTATCTTAAAGGTTATAAGAAAACCAGAAGGTAAACTAAGATTGAAATAACTGCATATACCAAATAGAAATCCAAATTGTAACAAAAAATCCTGAAAGTAACAATTGTTAATAAAGAAATGAAACAACTGAAATTCGTACGGTGCTTGTGAATGTGTAAATGGTATAAATACTTTGGAAATCAGAGTTAAAGCTTTTCAATAATTTAAATAAACACTTATCTTATAATTCAGAAATTTGCAAATTCTTTGTACTTATAGCCAGGCAAAAGGAAATATATGTCCAAGAAAAAGCTAATATATGAATATTCTCAAGAATTCGATTTATAGTATCTCCAAACTGGAAATAATCAAAAGGTCCATGAAAAAGAATGTGAAACGCATAATTGTTTGTCCTTGGAAATTTGCTAACGTGTGCATTATGTTCAACAGCTAAACAAAAGCAAGTAAAGAAACCTCTGCTGATGCTAAACAATCAATAAACCTCGATTTCTTTAACCTCCTGAAGAAAACAGCACACTCAAAAGTATGTCTAGAGTGTGATTCCATTTATATAAAGTTCTAAAGGCAGAAAAACCAATACATGTTAAAATTAATCCCTTTTGGGAATTAAAAGGGTAGGAAGATTATAGAATTTTCAAAAATGAATTTCATGAGGACATGTATTTGTTAAAACTCAGATTTCTGCATTTAACCTTAATGAGATAAAACCTCAAAATGAACATTAGATGACAAAAATAAACAGGATAAATTAAAACAATCCATGAAAGTTTACATACATAACGCTGAAATTATCCTCTACAGCATCTGATTGAGTTGCATTTATTTACCAAATCAATCTGTTTTTCTTTAGATGTATACAGTGGCAGATTTGTAAGGGTTAAACTAAGTTTCATTAAAAATTGTATCCCTTAAACTTAAGTCCATGTGCAAGTGTCCTTGGATTCTGAGACTCACTTCTTTCTAATGATCTTGCTTCTTGTTCAACTGTCATTTAAGTGAAATTTCTTTGTCCTTCTAAATTCTAATAATCCCTTTTACTAGTTCTTTCTATATTCTGGTGGTTGCTATGATGCCCTCACATTTATGATTGTGTTTTTTTTTCCTGATGAGAGCCTAGATGTCATTCAGAAATTTTTATGATGATATAAATACCATTTGCAAGTATTTGCAACTCTCTTTGCAATTGAGCATCAGTAGTATTTTTCTCCTGTTAATAGGGCTTTTCTCTCACATCAAACTCTTAAATATTATGTATGATGGTCTTACAGAAAAAATGATGAAAGTAGGCTGGAAGGATAACATAACTTTTCTCTGTTCTATTTATGTCCCAGAAACCAGGAACACTTGAGAGCGGAAGGTGTTTGCTATGACACACCGGCCCTCAGCAAAGGATGCAGTGGGTTTCATGTGCTTTGGCAGAGCTCCTCTCAACACATAGCTCTCCTGCTTCTCCTGACATTGTGCTTCTTCTGGCTCTGGAGAGCAGGCTGTGCACCTGCACTTTTCCCAGGAGGCGTTAGCTGATAATTAAGATGATAGCTGAACTGGAAGGTGTTAGCTCAAGGTTATGATTTTTGTCTGGATGCCCCCCAAA
>NW_004955434.1:14691830-14702074 GCF_000276665.1 Chinchilla lanigera
AGATCAATCTTGTTAGTGAATTTACATTTTAATCAAGTGCTTTAGAAATAAAATTCTCATTCAGTTCCTTGTATTTTTAAGGTTTTATTTTTCCTCTATTTTCATTTAGTCTGAACATTCATTAAGACTTTCAATTCCTGAAGCTAGGGGGAAAAACCCACATTTATATCTAGATCTACAGTTCTCCTAATCTAATCATTTCTAAATCTATGCTGTTTACCGAAAACACTTAAAGTAAAATAGGCAAAAAGCAAAAGGATGAGGCAGGATAGGAGGCTTCTATTTATCTCTCCTGCCAAAGAAACCTTTACGGGAGGAAGTGTGTTGCTAGAGAATTCTTTCATATATATATATATATACACACATACACATATGTATATATAAATTTTTGTTTTTAAATTTCTGCTGGATCAGTTGTCTCTGTGCTTATGAAAAGGCAGCTTCCACAGTAAATGCCATTTTCCGAAGGACGAGTTTCAGGGTGTGGGTGTGGTGGCCTTTGCTTCCCTCTGAGTGATGTCTGGTCATCTATCCACAGTTCCTTCAGCTGCATTTTACGGCTTTGAGCACAGTGTATGAGGCAGTCCTTGTGGAGAACTCTTCAGCGACCAAACGAGAGAGCTGATGTTCGAGCAGCAAAGCAGATTTGTTTCTCAGAGCACTTGGGGTGGGGGTAGTGCCCTTCGTGGCCTTTCTGGCGAAGAGTGTGTGGATGTATCAGGGACTTGGACCTTTCTGCAGATACAACAAGCAGGTGTATCTGCCCTCGTGTCAAGGGGAAGAGTGGGAAGGAGGAGGGATGGCTGCACGGTTCTAACCCGAAGGTCACTGCCCTGCTGCAGGCTGGGGCTGGGAGGGAGACATTAGAAGTTTCTTTTCAGAAGCAAGACTGCGATGCGGACTGCAGAGAGCGACACTAGCTGGACTCCAAGCCTGAGAGGGTTGTGGAATCTCCTGGGGTTGCACTGAGATGTCAGTGTGAGCGTGGGACTTCCGCGCTCACCCTGTTCTATGAAGTTCATGGCCAAGGACCCATGGTCCTGTTTGTTAGCAAGCTTTACTCTCTCGAGCTGTTGCAGATCTCTGTCTTGCAGCGCTCATATCGCTCGCTTGTCAGGCCGCAGGGCTCTCCTGCAGCTCCTCATCTCAAATTGCAGCTATTTTTATATGTCCTTTTATAATTCTTCTCTTTGAAGGAAGAGGTGAGGAATAGGAGCCTCTATTTTGCCATCCGTTAGAAGTATTATTTTTTTATTATTCCTAGAGAGAGTATCACGCAGGGCAGCCTGTGAACCATCAAAAAACTTTGAGGAACACGCAAATATAAGAAGTGGGAGCACAGAATGATGAACGACTGGATTGAGAAGAGAGCAGGGAAGAGCACTGGTAAGCGGAGTAGCATACTTCACACAAAGCTAGGAATCAAGAATATCCAGGGTAGAAAGCAAGAATTACAATCGTGGATGTGTACCAGATCCTACCAACTAACGAAGTACCTCTCATGAACTACGTAGTGTCGCTATAAAATAGCAACACTGGCCACGTTAGGTAACATAACTAAGGTTCAGTAGGTTACGTAAGGGTGTATGTCTAGATATTAGGAAATTCATAATTGGAATTTCAGATGTAAGGCCACTGAGCTGTATCACTATAAACTAAGGATGATGATAAGTCGGGGCTAAAGGAAACTGTACAGCGATCTCTGAAAGAGGAGATTGAGAATACTGATCCCGATGAGAGCTTCATCAGAGAACAGTGAAATGTGAATGAACAGGAGACGGTGTCAGACAGGGCAAGGAAGCTAGACACTGAGACAGTTACATGGGTTTCCACAGTAGAATGAAATATATATATAACTACATATAATATATAATATCTAAATATATGTAACTGTATATAAATAAATAAATAAAAAATTTCTCGCTCCCCTCTCTCTGGATTAAGGACATTAGAAAATCACTGTGTGTTAACAGAACCATTTTGCATTTGTGGTGTAAGTGGTTCTGTGGGTCATTGACTCAGAGATGAAAGCAGACACAATTGAATACCAATTTATGCTCACCGATGCATCACTGGGAAATGACTTAAATTAGCTAGCCCTTGTTAGAACTAATTAGATACATGACATTAGAGGAAGCGAAATGCTAAAATACTAAGCATACATCAAAAAGAATTACATCACGTTGTAGAAAATAATGCTTGTTTTTTAAGTCATATTATTATCTATAAAACTTGCCTGTATCACTTTCTGACACAGATACATAATTTATAAAAATTTAAAAATATACACATATTCTTTGAAAAAAGCCAGCATAGTGCCTTTTAAAACTGAAGAAAAAGTGGCCAGAACCTTGACCTTATTTTTCTTGTTCCCAAATATTAGTACTTTCATAACAAACTGTGATATGTGGTAGAAACATTCACAGCATGTCTAGATTACAGCCACTGTTGTGTACTTGTGAGTAGATTTGCATAACTGATACTTTGATTGAGGACTCTAATTAATTTGGCAACATTATTCCACTTTTGAAAAACTAAACCTATTGGAAAATAAGATAAGCATTGGTGTGTTTCACACTGCAATTGCTATGACTCATAAAGTTGGTAGGAAAATTTATTTATTGATGTATGAGTTAATATTTCTTTCTTTCTTTCTTTCTTTCTTTCTTGCTTTCTTGCTTTCTTGCTTTCTTGCTTTCTTGCTTTCCTTCCCTCACTCTTTGAGACAGGGTTTTTCTGTCTCAAAACCCATCTAAACTGGCCTAAAACTCATTTTGTAGCCCAGGCTGGTCTCAAACTTACAGTGACTCTCCTGCCTCAGTCTTCCCAGTCCTAGGCTTATAGGCATTCACCACCATGCTTAGCTAAGTTAGTATTTCTAAAAGACAGAAAACAAGTACTTTTTCTTGCTGGAGTAGCTGACAATTAATTAACTCACAGAGTGTTCCGCTCATAAAGAAATAATTTTTAACACAATGAATTCACATTATTCAAGAATATATTCAAATATAAACATATACACGAAATACAATGTTTGGGGAGAGTATTAGGGCAAGTGCATATACAAACAGCAGGTTTACTGATATCATCAAGTCATCAGTGCTGAAATGAAGGCGAAGATAAAATGTGCATTTACTTTAGGGACTTCTCTGCCCAGAAGAAACTATTTCTTTGGATTTTGCCTCCCTGTTTTCCAGACATACAGCTATTCAGTTCTGCTTATGTTGAAGAACAGTCACTGTAAAGAGAAAAGAGATACAGGTCAAAAAAAACATACCCTCAATAACTTCATGGGACATTGATGTCTTGGTAGCCTAGACATTTCATAATGTTATAAAAAATAATATATCTTCAAAACACTCACCATTCTCAGCTGGACCAGAACTTAGAGAGAAAAGGAATGAAATGAGTTTACTTTGTTAATCACCAACACAAATACCACTCACCTGCATTATGTAAACTTTCGCACCACTGCCTAATGCTGAGAAAGGATAATTAGAATATGTTATTAATTGTGAGAACTGGATAATCTCTTAGCAAAGGAATAAAAATTATTAGATAATGAGATTTATTTAAAAATTCAACATTTTTCCTTCTTAATTACACACATGGTGAGGAGAAAATTTTCCTCTGCATCCTTTGAGTACATGAGCTGCCTACTCAACCCACAGGCAGCCATTGATAGCAGTTTCTGTCTTCCTTTGCCAAGATCATAGAAAAAATATAAGCATAGATATTGTTTCCATAATGGAATCATAAAACTCCTAACATTCAATAACTTAATCTTTCACTTACAAAAATGTTCTAAAATTTCCTAGTGCAATACCTGCATATCCACCTATTTTCTTATTTTGGAAATGCTGGTTAGGGTTTTATTCTTTTCCTGTACTACAGTATAAAGCATCATCTCTTGGTTAGTTAAATAGTTCTCACTATTTTCTATTATTTGTTTTTAATAAATGTATATAGATGTGCATATACAGATAGATATGTCTTTAAGTACTCATGGTAATATTTCTACTGCTAAAATCCTACAAGTACTATTATTCCACATACAGGAAGCACTATTAGTTAAAAATCTTTTCCTCAAAATGTTGGCAGACTAGACAAATTAGAATATTCAAAAGTTTATTCAAAAGTTTATTCAAAAGTTTATTCAAAAGTTTATTTAGCTCAGTGGCACAGCGCCTGCCCGGCAAGCACAAGGTTATGAGTTTGATCCCCGGTACCAGAAAAAAACAAAACAAAAAAGTTTATTCTTTATTATCTCATTATGGAACATTATGTTTTTATATTCAGAATGTAATTTACTTAATAGTTCATGGATTTGACAAGATCAAACATATAATATCTGTAAGTAAAACATCTCAAGAGAATAATTTATATGCAGGTGCACCAAGATAACATAAAGTAGATTCATGACAGTTGGTACAACGTACATGTGCACTGCAAACTGAAGTTTTCATTAGCTTACATGCAGTTATAACATTTCCTTTTTTAACTTTTGAAGATAGATTTAATGGAAATTTTCTCTTTTGTTTATATTTTTCCCTCTAGAAGTGTGAGACAGTATAATTTGGACTTACACGATCACAGTAATTGAAATATGATTATACCTGAATTGCTTTAATAATTACCAAGGTTCGAATTCAATCATTTTCATTAGCATGAGTGGAGGGAGTAAGTCCATAAATATGAACAACATACATCAATATGCTGTTCATGACACAGAGCCAATGATGAAGTCATGAAGCAGACACAAAGGATATTACTTTCATCTCAAAAATTCCAGTTTGGAATTGTGTAGGGTAAAAATTAACATGGATTGAAGAAATTAATCTTGACTTAAACCAATTGATTTTCTCTGACTTATTTTTATCTTTCCTTTTCTACTCTTACCTCTTCTCTTTTTGTAGTGGACGAATTAAGTGGCTCTTTTCAGAAAAAGCAAAAAAAGAAAGGATTAGAATGCTGAAATGATACAAAGCAAATGGGGCTTTAAAAGATGACATGTACTGAACGCAACTTTCCCAGGGTCTGAACTTCTAGAATGAGAAAACTTAGATAAAAAAAGGCTAGTGAAAATGTTTGCAATAAAAATGAAATAACACAGTATATCACCACAGACCAATAATAAATACATACTCCTTAAAAGGCAGGCTATGCCACTCAGACATCAGAAGCCTTTATACCAAGTGGCAAGTGCCTTAAAAGAAGTGGAAGCAAACTCCAAATGCAGAGTGTTATTCAATTTAAAAATTTATAAGTTCCTCTGATACCTCACACAAAAGTCATATGGTGCAGAACAACAGGAAATTACCATTCCACCCTCATGCTATGCCTGAGGAGTACATAACCGGTAGGAAGACAGATTGAAAATGATATCAGAGAAATATATAGAACAAACATGCATGCAAATTTCCAGGAGTGCTTGTTTAATTAGATGCCGGTAACAGCAGAAAACAATAGTAAAGAAGGTTTAGAAAAAGAGTGTTAATGAGATTCAAAGGAGTCAGATCTCACTGTTGGATTGCAGATAAAAGACAGACCCCAGTATATCTGCATTTTAATCAGCCTGATCACAGTTCTGGTGAAAGTGCCGAAGGGACTGTTCTGTGCTCTGTTTCTACAGAGTGAAAGGCAGCAAAAGAAGCAGTTCCGATTCTCACACTTCCTCAGAGATGAGTCAGGGAGGATTGATGTTGGATTTCATTAAGGCTAGAATTTTAAGGATAATATTTCACCATATATACATGTATATATGGTGAGATGTATTATAAAATTAGGTGATACAACCTAATTAGTTAACTGATTTTGGCAATTGGGCAGGATCTGAGTAAACACACATGATATAAATAAATACATCCGCATTCATAAACAGAAATTTAACACAATGCAAGCCACTTTTGCTAGGAAAATACTAGAAACTCCCAATCACAAACATTAATTTGGCTGCCATTGAAAAGCTCACCCTGTCATACAGTCATTCTCAGTATATAAATGTGTTATAAGAATATATAAAATTAGAAGGTTCATTAAGAGAATTATTTACTAGGTAAATATTTGCCAATACTTTACTTAAAATGAGTTTTCAGTTAAACAACGTTAAAGTTTGATCCAGCTCAATGTTATCGGTCAGTTTTGAATGAATTTCAGATACATGCCATAGTACCTTAAACTACAGGTATAAAATAAAAGAAAAACATTAGGAAATGATTTTGCAAAAATGCTAAATTTCATTAACTTTATATAATTGTCGGAGAGCTGATCAAGTCATCTCTAAGAGAGAGTATCTGCTCCTCTCCACCTAAGTGTCAGTTATGTATTCTGGTAATAAAATTCACTGTAACGATGGTAAATAATGACTTTGATAGACTTTTCAGAAGACTCAGAACATCTCAGGAATTAACAAAGTTAAACACAAGTGATTTGAAAATCCAGAGAAAGTCGGCAAAGGACACATGATGAGGAAACAGGTTTTCATCACTTCACCATTTTCTGGAGCTTTTCATACGGCTCTACAAGAAAAAGAAAGAGTATTTTCAAGTTGTTTCTGTAAAATATTATAAATTATACTTCATTCCACAAAAAAAGATTGAAAATGAACAAACAACACAACATGCTAGAGCTGTGGCATAATATTAGACAGTCTAAGTGCTCTGATGTGAAGGTGTCCTACCAAAACTCGTTTGCTGAAACGTCATTCCGCAAGGTGATGGTGTTGGATGATATTAGAGCCCATGGGATGTTATTAACTCATCTGGATGCCATGCCCCTCATTGGCATTAATGCATTTATGAGAGTGCCCAGGGAGGGAGAGCATCCTCCCCATCTGCCATCTGAGGTTACAGCAAAAAGAGGGCCACAGCAAGTGGATCCTCATCAGACACTGAATCTACTGGCAGCTAAATCGTGGACTTCCCAACATGCAAAAGAGTGATACAACTGTATTGCTCACAAGCCGTTTAGACTAATGTGTTTTGTAATGGCAAAGAAACTAAGGGAAAAGTAGAACTTTAAAAGGAAACATGGGAAAGATCAGGGTAGAGACATATTTGGAGAAATTATAATGGCATATAATGACCACACATTTACCACAATTTGTAACAGCAACCAAAGAAAGAATTCAAAAACCTAAGACCACCAAAAAAATCTAAATATAAAAGCATTCATGGATATACAAACATGTGCACATACACACATAAAGGACCCATATAGATATACCATAACAAAATATTTAAATGAAAATCTTTTAGAAAATAAGAACATATACTACATATGCAGAAAGCCATTTGTGTGAAGCAAAATACACATGAAAAACAATGTAAGCAAAAAAAAACAAAGGAAGGAATAACATCTTTAAAATGCACAAAGAAAAACAATCAACCAACTTAGAATTCTATACAAAGTGAAAATTGCAAAAAAAAAAACAAAAAACAAATAAAGTCAAAATAAACAAAAAAATTCTCAGACCAAAGCATACAGATAAAAAAAAAAGAAAATGGAAGGAATTCATTTGTAACTGTAATTAGTTTACTTTTACTTTTCATTAAGTTACCCCAAACTTAGTTGGTTAATGTAGCTATTTAATTTTCCCACAAATACCTTGTTGTTTGAAGCAGAATGACTAAATGTGTAAGTTTTGCTCACACAGGAAAAAATAATATATGATTATTTATATAGATAGACAAAATTCATAATGATGATGATAGATAGCTAGAATAACAGATAGTTGATAGTCTGGTGTTGAGATTTGATAATAATGTTATTTTATTAGTTTAGGGAATTCCTCATTCAAATTTTTTTATTGTATTGTGATCACATTCCAGCAAGGAGTACAATGACCAACAGTACAGTTTCATGTGCTGCTATATTTATGCTAAGGTGGCAGTAGTTTTACATCTCAGTGGTTTTGCATTATTAGCGCAACTTTCAACAGTGTAAATATAGACAATATCTAATGTGAGACTATTTCTCTACTTGCTTAGCTCCTGAAAAGATTTTGGAAACCCCATAGGTCCATGGATAATATTTTAAAACTATTGCTTGGTATCATAAACAAATGGCATATATGCAGGCCGTGATCTCTGAAACAGTAATTTTCTAAATTAACACCCTATCAGTAGAATGACCCAAGATAACTTGGCTTGCCTTGATTGTAATTTGGGCAGCACTAAAATGTGTAAAGGTCCTCTTACTCTTGACAATACAGAACATATAGAAAATGAATTATGTGTTCACCTTATCATTTACGGTATGCATTATTTATGAGAATATAAACATGATAAAATACATATTCTACAGCAGAGATATAAGAAGTTGTTCTCCATAAGTCTTTGTCTTCTACTGAAAAAATGTATCTATTTCCAAGTGAAAATTTATGTTGGATTAGAATATTGAGCATGTATTCTGCTCTACACTGTATCACTTTGTGAAAGCTACATAATTTTAGGAGTCTGAAAATTCATGTTTATCATCCATTCCTTGGAAACTGAATAAATTTAGCAAATAGATATTTTTAAAACCACATAATTCTTCATTTTCTTTCTTTTTTCTTTTTTTTTCTTTTGGTACTGTGAATTGAACTCATGACCATGTGCTTACCAGGCAAGTGCCATGCCATTGAGTTACACCCTCAGCCTGATTCATTTTAAAATATGATTTTAGTTCTCATATCATCAGATAAAAATACCAATTAAACTATGACTTGACACTGAGTGTCAGATTGTAAGAGAGATCCCATTTTCAGATGGTTAAAAATAAATATTTAGCTTAAAATTAATGAAATGTAGAATGTAGTGTAATCTTATTGCTAAGCAAAATAACAAACTAATGTGTTATTCAATACCAGAAGTGTTTACTCTTCATACTTATCCTCATATTTAGGCCATACCTGCTATGATAACATGGGGTGGTTATCCTAGTTGCTTTTGTGAGATCATCCTTTAGCAACCTGGGATTCTGTGTGAGAGTTAAGCTGGACTGATGTCAGAGCCGCCCAGGGAACCATCAGGGAGGTGTGGCCTGGGGTTCTCTGTCTCCTCCCTGTGCCTTCCCCTCTGCCACTGGTCCCCTGCTCTATGGCCCAGACCATGAGCTAAGCAGTTTTTCTCTGCCATATCCTTTCATTATGATGTTCCTGCCTTGTTACCAGCTGATTGGATGGATCCCTGGAACCCTAAACCAAACATATCCCTTTGCCTTTAAATTGTCTCTGCCTGGTGTCTGGTCCCAAGACCAAACTCTGTTCAACACCATCAACAGACCTTTAAAATGGTTACCATTTTTAGATCTTTTATTTATTTTTTAAAATTCTTATGAGCAAATAACAATTATTGACTTTGCATTTTGTTGAAATATTCACCACAATTACTTCATTGAGTTACTTAACATCTCAATGACTTATACAGAAAGACATATGGTGCCAAAAACTTTGCAGAAGATAATATTCACTCACTTGGTTTATTAATTCTTGTTTGACAATCCATTTTGGTTCTGTAGATAGTCGAAGAAATTGAAATAATTCTCTAATAATCTTTATGGGAAAAAGTGCATTTTACCAACACAGTATCTTTTCTTAATTGAAACTAAAAGATACATAATTGGTTGTCAAACCTAAAATTAAGTTTGAGTATAATACATATATTTAAAAGATATTATACTGTCTTTAATAATCTCAAGGTTAAATATAGTTAAAGTGTTGAGAGGAAAGAGTTCTATTTTCTGGAGATATGGTCTTATTTATACGTTTGTCACCTGAAGTACTCCTCTGTGAAGATGATATATTAAAACATATGGATTTCAATCATGCTGTCTTCAGATTTCACAATTTTTGAATATGTGTTTGTAGTTTATACTGCCATTAGACACAATTTAATCTTTGTACAAAGAAAAGAAATAAAAACGCAAGGAGAAAAATAGAAAACCTTATCCTAACATTCTAGTTTATGTTGTCTTTAATTTATCCAATACCCAAATTGAAAACTTCAAAACTAAGCTTGTTACAACTTAATTTTTGTTACAAAGGTGTATAAGACTGCAATTAAAAATAACAAAATATTATGTGACTAAAACATGCAAAATTACTTATTCATATATATTTCTCTTTATATATAGATATCTGAATAAACTATTTATATTTTCTATTAAATATTAATATTGTATTATTTGGAAGAAAATATTTCACTGATGGATGACCCACTTTAGCGTCCATGACTATTTTTTTTTTTTTTTTTTTTTTTTTT
>NW_004955434.1:14702174-14746809 GCF_000276665.1 Chinchilla lanigera
TTTCTGTGACTATTTTGAAAGAGCATGTAATGGCTTCAAATGCTGGGGAAAAACACATATGCTGCAGAAAGTTAAAATGACCACAGGTTCCTTAAAACTCCTCCCATAAAGAGATGTGATCTATTTCTTGACATCTTAAATGTGATTGAGCGTCTTCATCTTTAGCACAGTTTAAGTGAGAGTATTTAAAATTTGAGGTGCAAAACTTAATTGATAAACAATTTACATTTCTTGTTTGTTGAAATATTTCATGGGACCCCAGGAAGCATGGCAAGGACCTCTAAGGAAACTCTTGAAGCCTGTGGAAAAGTCTCCTTTGAAAGAAGCACTTTTGCCTGATAGACCTATAGGAAATCCCAAACTGAAAGATGACACTCATCCTCTGTGAGTGGATCATTTTGAAAATCCAGCTGGACCACCTCAGCTTAGTCCTGCTGAATTTGTAGACTTATGAAAAGTAACAATGAAAAGCTTATCATTAGTGTGTCAAGCAAGAATTCTGGGGCAATTTTTTGCTCAAAAATAAATAATGGAATGTTCAATTTCTATGTTATGTAGATTTTATATGCAAAAATTAAAGAAATCATTTATTGTCCTATAAATTACATCTTAAAATAATTTTGGAAGAAAATAGAAAGATAACAAAATATACACAGGAAATATTAGAATTTAGATATGTTTTTATTTGAAATTTACTGTTTGATCTACAGAAATATTTCTAAAATTTATTAGGAAATTGAAGAGACCCAGAATATCAAAGGCAATCCTGGGCAACAAAGGCAAGACAGGAAGCATCACAATGCCTGAACTGAAATTATACTACAAAGTCACTATAATAAAATCAGCATGGTACTGAGCAAAAAAAAAAAAAAGAGAGAGAGAAAGAAAACCAGACCTGATGACTAATGGAGCAGATTAGAAGATGCAGACACCACTACAAACACACTCAGCCACTTTGTCTTTGACAAAGAGGCCAAACATGTTCACTGGAAGTAAGATAACCTCTTTCATAAATGGTACTGCAAAAACAGGCTTTCCACATACCAAAGAATAAAACTAGACCCTTGTCTATTACCATACAATAAACTAAAGTCCTGTTATGGTTGATGCATTGTGTCAACTTGGGGAGTCTAGAGGTTTGGCTAAGTGACTCAGCAGTTTCGCCTCTTGGGGTGAAAAGGACATGCCCTTACCCTTCTGGGATGTTGTTTATTGTGTTCATTTGAGAAGTTTAGAAGGTTAACTATGCAACTCAGAAGGGGTCCAGGGTGCTTACTTTGTATTCATCCTGAGCCTGTGCAGGAGGCAGGCATGCAGAGGGTGTGGGTGTAGAGGATGACACCCCACCTCCCCAGAGCGGGTAGACTGCATAAAAAGAGGAACTGAGGAAGGACTGGCTGCTGGTTCTTCGGAGGAGCTCTGCTCTTCGCCTTCAGCTTGGTCATCTCCTGGCTTCTGGTGCAGACTGCTGGGCTTCCATCTGGACTCTTCAGCCTTCTGGTGTTAGCTCTCAGGCCTTCATCGTAGATTCTTCAACATTCCATCGCAGACCCATCAGCCTTTTGATACGGACTTGCACGGACACTGCAGCGAGCTCCAGGCCCGGGGCTGGGCTCTTCAATCTCCAGCGTGCAGACACCCTCTGCACACTTCCCCATCCAACTCTGTAGCTGACCACTGTAAGCCAAACTTGTAAATTCTTGTACATTTGTTTATCTTGAATTATATCTCTTCCTCGAGTAAACCCTGACTGATACAAGTCCAAATGAATCAAAGATCTAAATATTAAAATGGAAATACTTAATCTACTGAAGGAGAAAGTAGGCAGAAATCTTGAAGACATGGGGATAGACAGAGAGTTTATGAATAAAACCTAGACTGCATGGGAATATATTCTCTGATACAAAACTACAATAATGAAGATAATGTGATAAAAGTTAAATTTGACTCATTTGTAGGAAAAGTCAGTGCATTTTGAGACCATAATGTTAAGTGAAATAAAATGGACACCAACTTAAACATCACACAGTTTCTCTTAATGAAAAACTGAAAGTATAAATAAAAGAAAAGAAAACAAGATAATAGGAGTGGGAGTGAGAGGAAGGGGAAGAAATGGATCACGAGATGGAGGGAGGAAGAAGGGAAGGGTGAGAAAGGGTATGATAAAAATCATGAAGTTGTGTCACTAGAAGTAGAGACTGTACAGAAGGAATGTGAACGTTATGCGCTTCAGAGTTGTGCAAGAAAGGGAAGGGGATCAAAAGCCGGGCTGGGGAGGGAGAAAGTGGAATGTGGATGGAGAGGGGAGTTAAGATGAATTAAGATATGTTCACACACCAAATTTTCACAGGGAACCTGAACACTGTACACTACAAGATGTACTAATAAAGATGCAAGAAACAAATCAATACAAACTAATAGAAATATAAGCAAGGTACATATCTGAAATATAAAATCAAAGTAAAATGTACATAAACATTTACTGGCAAGATTTTATATGGCAATACAAAGGCAATCCAATAGAGAAATCATACTATTTTAATAAATGGCATGAGAGATACCAGAGATCCATATAAAATGCACTTTGATTTGTATCTTACTTTTTTTAAACAAAAAGTCTAACATATGAGTTATTTATCTAAATGTAAAGCATACATCTGCAAAAATTCAATGAGAAATCTATAAATTTTGGTTAGGAAAAAATTGCTAAGTTTCAGCACCAAAATCAAAATCTGTAAAAAAGAGAGAAGATTAAGTGATTCTTTTAAAATTTAAAATGTCTCCTTTTTACAAGATATTCTAAAGAGAATGAAAACACAAATGAGGGTGTGGAAAAATGAAATTTTGTCCATAATATGTAATTATTTCTAAAAATGCAATAATAAAACAGGGTTTCCAATGAATGCAGTATTAAGAATATAAAACAAAACACATAAATAAATACAATAGAAGATTTTAATTACCACAATGATATATGCTTAGTCTATACATAAGTCAAATTTAAAGTCTAAAGTTAGGTACATCTAAACATCTATTGGTAAGATTTTAAACACTCTTCATATCAAATGACTGATAAATGAAATAACTGGAATTATTATTCAATCCTGTGAGGATATAAAAATGACCCACCTATATTGGAAAGCAATTTGGAAATTTAGAAATTTTCACATATTCTTCACAAATAATCTATTTATTCCATTTCTAGGTACTTAACTGTATTTGTTAGGATTCTCTAGAGGAATAGAGTGATACAAATAAGTAAATATAGATGTTAGTCATAAAATTATGCAAAGACATTTTCTAGACAGATTTATAGGTTCAGAGGTGGAGTAAACCACCACAAGCATCTGCATACTTGAAAGCCAGAGAGTCCAGCAGCTGGTCACACCAAGAAGCTAAAATTCTCTGAACAAAAAGATGGAGGATATACTCAGAGGTGAAGGTCTAGAAGCTCCCTGGACTCTCTGACTCGATATGCTGTTGAAAGGCAGAGACGGTTGGAATCTGATGTCTACAGGTGATATAGGTAGCAAAATATGCGCCACTCCGTCAGAGTGAAGCTTTGCAAACGCAGGCTAACTTCCTTCCCTTTCTCATTTTATCCAGCTTATTAGATGATGCCAACAAAGGTGAGGCTTCCCACCTCAGTTTGCTGTTCTACATGGCAAGCATCTATGTGAAAGCTCCCCAGACACACCCAGAAGTGTGCTTTAATAATCTACTAGGCTTCTCTTAATCCAGTCATAGTGACAGTGAAAATTGAACATCACATTATGCAAGAGAAATGAAAGTATCCCTTCTTTGGAAGATTGATAATAGCCAATCAAACAAAAGTAAAGCAACCCTGGTGCATCAACTAATGCCCATCAACAAGGGAGTTAAGGAGCAAATTTTGGCATATGGACACAGTAGAACATTACTCTTTGATAGCAAACAATGGTCAAGAGTAGGGGAGGGGGCACATTCCTGTAACCCAAGCACTCACAAGGCTAAGGCAGAAGGATCACACAGAGCTTGAAGCAAGTCTGGGGTACATTGCAAGTTCAATCCCAGCCTAAATTGCGTCATGAGACCATCTCTGAAACAAACAAACAAAAACCCTCAAATAATAAATTAGTGACACTCACATCAGGAGTGAATCTTAAAGAGTTGTACTGTACCAAGAAAGCCAGACCAAAAAATAATACATCTTATAACATGGACTACTAAGCAACTCAAGAAAATACAATTAAATGTAGTAAAAGAAAGCAGCACTACAATGGGAGGAAGAGACACTGAAGAGGTTATAAAGAATAATGTAGTCCTAGCTTAATAAACCACAGCAGTTTTAATTTGAATTCTTGTTTCATAAAGTCATTTGAGGTATTGGCACATGTAGGGAATGGTAACAAACACCAGGAGTTTGGAGTTTCAACTACCCATGGACTCACAATTGCCGTCGTCTACTGAAACCATAGCAGGTTCTTGGTTGCTGTCTCCCAAAACCCTGGCACCCTGGCCTGGGATCCCTTTCAGTAACTCCTTCTCCCATGAGCACTGTGACTCTCTGCCCTGGGCAGTGGTCCTGGGGTGCAGGGAGGACTGTTGCGAGCTGCTGCTGTCCTCCAGCTCTGGAGCAAGCCCACATGCAGGCACGGCGAGGGCAAGAGCTGATGCCCAGAGGTGTCTTGGGACTGGGTTAAGCGGGATCCACCACGGCTTGCACTGGCAGAACCACATGTTTGACAGAGGACCTGCAGAACTCCTCTTTGCTGCTCATCCCAGAAGATAAACATTTTCTCATTTAAAGGCTACCATTCCTTGTAGGTCTTCTGTGCACTCTGGGTTAGGCCAGTGAATTCCCCAAAGCAGGATTTTGATTTCCTCGTTGTCCTCAAGTGCTCTAAGTTTTTATTTTGCTTTGCAAATTATGTGTATCCACTTTTCATACGTTCACAACCTTGCTTACATTAAGATGTTCATGGGTTACTACTTCCTCCAAATTCACCAGCGTACACACCCTTTAAATGTGTGCGTATCATTATGGATCCGATATGCTTCAACAAAGGTGAGATAAAAATCTAACAGCAGTTACAAAACAGGTCCATTTAATGCCAAGTGGTACACCTGTATGTCAGTTTCTGATTTATTTGTAATTTGGATAAAAGGAAAATAGTCTTACCACACCTAAGCCGTGAGTAGTACTTTTATCAACAAGCACAGGTTGTACAGCTAACAAGCACACAAACAAGGAGAGCAATGCTTCCATATTGTATTCACATGTTAATGCAAAGTGGCAAATTTACAAGACAAGGGTGTCCTTGGATCAGATGACACATAATTCCACAGGAGGTGATTTCAAATCCTTGTAAGGGATTTTTGGCTGTAATCATGATTAGATATAACGGTGGGAAATAAGACTAAAGAATTCGGAGTTTCTTTCAAATAAGTAATTTCACATCTTCCCATTAGTGTGAATCTAAAACACCAAAGTCTTGTTTTTCCCCTGACCTATTTACCGGTCAGAATAAATAAATATTAGCAGAATTGCATTTTCTCAGCTCTTCCATCTCCTGCCGTGAGACTTTGTCTTCAGCCAAAAGGCCGAGAAGCATCCCCAGCAGAATACTAGAATTAAACTAATATTGTTGTGGACGGCCACAGTAGACTCCGACATCCCCGAAACACTCCTTCCTCTTCACACAAAAGGCAAAGGAGGTTATTGAATTGAAAGGCACAAGGAGAAGAGGGGAAGGGAAACTAGGATGTGTTATGTACAGGGACCAACTCCTTATGGTGAATGCAGTCAGTGTGAAATCATGCACTAATTCAAACTTAAAAAATCTAAATAGAGAAGCTGTCAATAAAGACTGTGATATGGCAGCACCATGAAGACAGGCAGGAATAATTTTAAATATCCACATCTTAACACACACACTCATACACAGATATTTCAACCAAAAGGTCAAAAAATTATGGCAGAAGACACTATCCAGCTATGAAATAAAACGTACTGACATGCACTATATAATGGAGGCTCTTTTTGCATATTTTGAGTATGAATGTAGATAAAAATTAATACAAAGCTGCTAAAAGAGTTTCTTTTAGAGCTGTCTTTGATTCAGAAAATGACCAAAGGGAACAGTAATATTTAAGTATGAATTATTTGATAATGATAATTTTAATGTTTAAAAAAGTACTTGAAATAAATTTTAAAAATATACATGAATGCACTTTGAAAAAAATTAAAAGTGCACACAGTACAAAAGGCAAATTTTGGAATCTTCTGACTTAAATGTATTACTGTCAGCACAGGCACCAAGTGTAAACACAGAGACAGAATGGAAAAACTAAGGGAAGACAGAAGTGATGCCGGCTAAGTACTCCAACCAAAAGGAAAAACAATAATCAAAAGAAAATTAAACCAACAAACATGTAATGAAGTTTCTCTTTTTATTTGGTAACAGGATTTGAACTCATGACCTCAGGTTTGCCAGGCAAACACGTATGACACAGAGATATATCCACGGCAAATTCACTTTTTTGAAAAGGAGTGTGTGTGCCTAGAGACCTTTGACAATGAGAAAAATTTCATATGTCTATATGGAAATGAAATTTTTAATATTCAATTTTTATCTTTCAATTTTTTCATATGTATGAATTTATTAGTTCATTGCAATTAACATTTGTTGAATACACAATATGTTCCAGATATTGTTCTAGGAAGAATGATTCAAAGTGTGTGATCTCTAATTGCTATCCTTAAATAAGATGTTTTGATAGAATAACTGATTTCCACAGTATACCTAACCCATGTTGAAAAATTAGTGACCTATCTACATTTTCATACCTGCTTCATTAATATTTAGATGAAACTTTAACATGACAAGCATAAATATTTCATTAGTTATGATACATTCATAGCCTTGGGAATGTGTTTGATATGCTATTCATTTAATGCATCTTCTCCCTAAGTCCTGAGACATTGTTATGTTTTCTTTTGCGCTTTCTTCAGTCAAACAGAAGGTAATGGGGAGCTGTTCCAGAATCTTGATTGAGCTGAGGGTAAGTCTCTATGCAAAATTACGATAGAGTCTATGCTTAGAGCTCATGTCTTTAACATTTCACTGGATCTTAAAATATAAGATCAAAATGAAAATCAGTGAAGCTCAACCAAATATCAGAATTGGTTGTATTTGGGATTTAACATAAGAAAATGAGCAGACTTACATGATATTGTCACCAGGACAGTAATTTAAATTCTACTCTTTACTACATGTGCAAATCAAGTGAATACAAATGACACTAACAACATAGTTTACCTGAACACTTCTCATATTTATAAATCCACACATGGAGCAGTCACATGTTTATAATGTTTTAGAAACCTCAGTATTTTTGCATGCAAATATATAAAATGCACATTTTACAACATGTGAATTCAGTGTAGTGAAATTCAACTACACTGAAGAGTGGTCACTACAGGGTTATGAAAGCAGCAAGACCGATTTTCCCAATTTTTTTGTTTTTTGTTTTTTCTTTTTTTTTTTTTAGGAAAATCTAAAGTCTGTATTTAACTTTTGGTTTGTAAACTTAACCGCATAGCCCACTATGCTGAAAAACACTGGTATGACATTAGTTTCAGAAAGTGCATTTATTATCATTTAAATTACAAAACTAAAGACAACAAAACAGATTTTCTCTCAAGTAAGGTAACTGAAGGTCTTTTCACTTTAGTTAGCAAATCTCCTAATTTTAGTTTCTAAGAATCTTTGATAATCAAGATTCTGGTAGCATTTGAAGGACATAAAATTACAATGAGAGTAAGAAAGTGTAATTTATTTAAAAATAAATAAAATAGCATATTTCCAGGTGTACTCACCTTCAAAAACGAACAATTTAGAGGTATTCCATAGTTATATGTAAAATAAATTACAGTATCTTACTTGGATTACCTTTATTACTAGAAATTCATTTGCTCTCCACAGAAGTCCTTTAGCAATCATTTGAATACCACTTTAATTTTAATTTTATTTGATACAACAGATGAAAAATGGCAAAGCTAATTATTAATAGTATACAAGGAGGGCGATACAATTTCATAAGGTATGATTTTAACAGAATGAAATAACTGGAAATAAAGCTAGGTAATGTAAGTGGAAAAGTGTAATTGGACTCATAGTGTTAATATTCCAATGGTTGAGTAAGAAGTAAGTGCACACAGATTTAAGAACATCGTTGTTTTTGGTCTTTAGAATATCTTCCCCATTTAAATTTCCCATCCAAGTGAATGACACCTGGATGATCTGTCATTGTTAATGTACCTTTAAATAGTCAGCTCTTCTCTACTTTCCCAGCAATTACATTTTCGAACTCACTGAACTTTGTGTGGAAAGTACTTTACACATATTAGTTCATTAATACAATTATCACTGTGTGGAAATTAGGAGAAAATTGTACAAAAAGGAAAGATTGAGAGACTTGCTTACTTATAAGGATGCACACCTGTAACATAGCACAGTGAGCACCTCTTATACTTTTTAAAACTTATCATTACTAATTTATTGATTAGAACGTTTAGAGTACTGCACTTGTGTAGAGGTTACTCTATTGCCAGCAAATCCATATTTTTATTTATTTAACACTCAGTTTGAAATCATTGAATGCTCAGCTATGATTTATGTAGCTAGTCTGAATGAAGATCATGTCCAAGTCAAATTGTATTGCATTTTAATTAAAAATTCTAGTCACATGGATTTTTAAAGGGTTAAAATATATTTACTGAAAAGGTTTCCTGCATATTTTATGTAGGCTTCTTAATATTTAGGTCAATACTTGATAAAAATGTAATTGAGAACTTTCTTATTTAGTTAGAACAGGCAGTATTTGACCCTATTATGAACGATAAGGTCAGCAAGCTTGGAGGATTTTACTGAACAGTATTGCAGAGTAGACAAAGTATTTTCATTATCTTAGGCTCAGTTTTCTCTTGTGAGTCTTATGCAATTATTTTGCTGTCCTTATTATAGCCATTTTGTTATTTTAACCATTTCCTTCTGAAGTCATGTTGTTTCATGAAGTCCCTTGGTCTGCGCTACATCTCAAGACTCCTTTTAACCTAAAAGTTATTCTCATGGGTCTGAGATAGGAATTCCTCTCAAAATTAACTTGAAGTCTGCACAAATATTTAGTGTAGCATTTGGAATAAATACTACTTTGGGTTGAAACAGTCACCCCTGAAGGGCGAGAACTAATATAGTTACAGCAATAGGCTGGTGGCAAATCTTAAATCAACTCTATCCTTTTGCAGTTTGAGAGGGAGATTTCTTATTTTTTATATGAACCATGCATGTCTCAGGAACATAAAAGATGAGATTTTGTCCAGAAGGACCTTTTCACAAATATTGATATTTTTCAGTGTATGTTGCTTGTCTGTTGTAATAACACATATCTAGTTTTCCAGTAATTCACAATTTTAATGTTGTGATCAGATTTTCTCTTGCGCAGGTGTATAGCCCAAGGCAAATATCACATTGCTGGTGACATCTTATTTTGGGTTTTAATTGCGTTCAAAGGCTGACAGATGTTCACGGGCAGGAGTATGACCACAACATCTTGCTTGAAGGTGAATTACGCCTAAGATCACTTCACCTTTTT
This sequence comes from Chinchilla lanigera, assembly GCF_000276665.1. Classification (NCBI taxonomy): domain Eukaryota; kingdom Metazoa; phylum Chordata; class Mammalia; order Rodentia; family Chinchillidae; genus Chinchilla; species Chinchilla lanigera. Next base: position 14,711,811 of record NW_004955434.1, read on the forward strand.
CAGCAATTTGCTTATTGTAACCTGGGATTTTTTTTTAGCATTCTGATTATTGTATGTATGAATTCCAACAAAATATTATTTAGTAAGCATGAAAACTGAAATCCAACTTCAAGCATTTGATTTCAATGGTTGATTTTTTAATACATGTGGATTATGAACTGGTATGCACATTTAAATGTTTTGGATTTGGTTTTCCTTATTTATAAAACAGTCACCCTGACTTGTATCATTATCACTACAATTACTGTTGTTTCTGATGATAAAAAGTGTCCATATGGAATTGGCAGAGAACTAGGTGCTGACCCTTCTGCACTATATTTTCTGCTCTGAGGGACTCAAATCGTAAGACGAAGGCACAGGACTCCAGTTAGTCATACCCAGAGTGCAATTTGTAGTGAGGAGGGGCACTCAGTGATCCATCTAGATTGCCAAGTTTTCTCGTTAAAAGACAGTAAATTGAACAAATCATAAGGAAGGAAAATCCCAGAGACCAGCAAGAGCTAGCTATAGACCGAAAGGTATGAAGAGGGGCTGGGGATTTAGCTCAGTGGCAAAAGTGCCTGCCTGGCAAGTGCAAGGTCGTGAGTTCGGTTCCTGGTACCAGAGAAAAAACAAAAAACAAACAAACAAACAAAAAAAACAACAACAACGAAAGGTTTGAAGAGAAGAAATACTTTTTCATTGCAGCAGCAGTCCTTGGGGGATGAAGGTGCAGACCACAAAATCCACCCTGACTTTGCTTAGAGGTCAGAGCTTCACCGTTTCTGAACATTGCGGGGAAGACCTCACTAGTTAAGACTGCAATATAATTCAGACTGTTGGAACTGTTTAATTTTGTATTTTACAACTGTGTAAGTTTTTAAATTTTTTCTTTTATTTATTTCTTCTTGCTTTCTTATTCCTTTATCTTCCTTCTTTTCCTTTTCCCCATTCATTTGGAATATATATGAGAGGTGTTTGTATATGTAGGAAAAAGAGCAAGAACTAATCAGTTCTTTAAATAGCTCCTTCCATAGGCAGGTCAGTTCCATCTCTACCAAAATTGCATATAGAAGATGAAAACAGAAGCTACCTAGTAGCATATTAACAAGTTGTGACATTCTTTTTTTCCCAGAGGAAGTACAAAGTGTATTACTTTCCAATTCATAAAAAGTATACTTCTCATTGGCACTTAATCATGAACTTAAATCATGAACTATTTAGCATCAAGAATTATAAGTAATCATTTTAATGCATCTTATTTCTTTTCATAGGCTTAATCATGCGCTTGATATAGAAAGTTTGCAAGATTAAATACTTTTTTATTTTTAATTCATTTTAGTGGTTCAGTTTAGGAATACAGAATGCCCATATTCACTATAGGAAATTTGTATCTGTATGTGGTATATCTTGTTTTCTCTTTTCTTCCTCATTCCCATCCTTTCTGTTCAAACTCCCTTCACTTCTCTGTTCACAATGCTGTTTTTATTTTACCCTTCTTTTCTCATTTTTTCTTTCACTTCCTTTTAGCTCCCCTTCCCTATTTCCTTTTACCTTTTGAACAGTTTCTTCCTATTTCACAATAGCTATTGTAATTATATGATCTTATTTATATTTTTAGTTTCTCCCACCACTGCAGTAATGCAATATTCACACACTGTGTCCAATTTATTTCACTTATGATTGTGGTCTCCAGGTCCATCCATTTAGCTGCAAATGTTTCAGTTTTATCTTTCTTTATGGCTGAGTAATACCCCATTATATTAAAAAAAAAACAACACCTTTTTATCCATTCATTATTTGATGAACATTTGAGTTTCTTCCAACAGCATAGTACTGGCAAAAAAAGAGCTGAGGACCAATCCAACAGACTAGCAGATGCAAAAACAACTCGAAAAGCACTTAACCATCTGGTCTTTGATGAAGGGGCCAAGCACATTCCCTGGAAGGGTAGCCTTTTTAATAAATAGTGCTGGTGAAACTGGCTCTCCACATGCTAAAGACTAAAATTAGACTCATGTCTATCACCATGCACTAAGCTAAAATGAAAGTGGATCAATGATCTCAATGTTAAAACAGAAACACTAAATATACTGAAAGAGAAAATAGGTAGAAATCTTGAAGACATATGTATTGGCAAAGACTTTATGAACAGAATCCCAGCTGCACAGGAACTATCAAAAAGAATCAACAAGTGGAATCTCATCTTAATAAAAAAGACTTTGCACAGCAAAAGTAACCACCAACAGAGTGAAAAGACAACCCACAGATTGGGAAAAATGTATGCCACCTGTTCTTCAGACAAAGAACAAATATCCAGAACATGTAAAAACCTGAAAAAAATCAGACCCTCCAAATTGAAAGATCCAATCCAAAAATGGGCATCTGAGATGAATAGACGTTTCTTAGAAGAAGAAGTACAAGTGGCAAATAAATATCTAAAAAAATGTTCAACCTCCCCAGTCATTCGAGAATGCAAATTAACACTATGCTATATTCCATCTCACTCCAGTTGTGACACTGGTACGTGTCTCTCAGTCTCCAGTTATACTTCTCCCCCTCTGTAACCTTCTCACATTAGCATGAATATGGCTTAAACTGTCTTTCTACCAACCCTCCCCTCAATATGTAAAAATTACGTAAACAGAGATTGAACTGCCCTCTTTCTTTCAATAGCTGTTTTCCTCTTTTGCTTTTTTTCTTTCTTCTGTCCTTCCTTCCACTTTCTGTTGTTTTGTTTTTCTTCCTCCACCCAGTCTACCTGTCAGTGGTGACATACTACAAACTCTATGGGTCATTATAAAAGGGATAAATTATTAAAACAACTATTAATATACTCCAGTAATGTAGGGTTGAATCTGTTGTTGATTTATCCAGTAGAAGTGATCTTGTTCAACACAATGACTGTTTTTGATCTTATTAATTTGAGTAGGTTCAAGTGATGGATAAATACTTAAAGGAACCAAAGCCAAGATCTCATCAGTGGGGAACAGACACTAAAGACCTTGCTATACTAGTCAATACCCAATATTCAGCACAAAAACAAATAAATAACCAAAACATGTGGAAACAAGGCAACAAAATACCTCCAAAATCTTACACCTCATCTAAATTGATCCAATAGACACCAGTGAGGAGGAAATTTTTCTAATGACTAAGGTGTACAAAATGATAAAAGAAGAAATGAAACATAGCAATAACAACAAACTAAAATCAGTAAGGTGTTTGGTGAGTTCAGCACATTATAATTACATATATAATGGGCTTACTTAACAGAATGATCAGCAAACTTAAAGAATACACAAATGAAAAGTGAACAGGATGACAGAAATGAAATTAAATATGAATTATCAGTTTAGCACAGAATTCCAGTCCATGAAAATTTACCAAAGAGAAATGCAAGAAGTTAAAAAAAAAATTCTATGTAATGTATGGAAAGCAGAAAATCCAATGAGAAGAGAAAGTGTTAGAAATAGAATACAGTGCTGACTACAGCTAACTATACACACAGAAGTATCTTTTGAAACTTGATGGATAAATTAGGTCCCTGTAAAGGACCAATGCAAGATATTTATGACCAGTAAGCTAGAAAACTATAAAACTGCTCAAACCATCCTTGAAAACACGATGAAGCCAACATTTATAGAGGGCCTACCTAACAGTATGAATGCATCAAACAGGAGGAGCAGGAAAGAAAAGAAAAAAAAAATAGAAAGAAAGTGTAATGACTGGAATAATTCAGTACCTTGCAATAATAATTCTTAATCTAAATGATCCCAGGGACTGGGGATTTAGCTCAGCGGCAAAAGCGCCTGCCTGGCAAGCGCAAGGTCGTGAGTTCGGTTCCCGGTACCGGAGAAAACAAAACAAAACAAAAAAAAAAACCAAAAAAAAAAAAAAAAATCTAAATGATCCCAACTACACTATCAAAAACACAAACTGAAAGACTGAATAAAAGCCACTCAACAGTATGCTGCATAAAGACGCACACTTAAACATTAAATAAGCTCATAGATCCAACATCAGCAGATAGAAGACAATGTGCCATGATGAAGAGTATGAAAGCAAGAAAGGATGGCTGTAGTATTTTCTGACAAGGTGGCACATGAACCAAAACTGACCAGAAGAGACAAAGAAAGTCACTACATACTGAGAAGAGGAATAATTCAATAGGAATAGCAGCATTCGTGCATATGTGTGCACCTAAGTACTGGAACATCAATCTTCATATAACAAATACAAATGCACGTTCAAAAGTTACATAAATTTAAAAGCAATCATACTAGGGACTGCAACACACCATTTCACAAAAACATAGATAAACTAGATAAAAAACAGAATTATTAGAGTTGAATTACATTGTTGAATACATGGATTTAAGAGATATCTATAGAGTCATCAACCAAAAAATAAAAGCATATGCATTTTTTGCAGCAGCAAATAGAACTTTCTTCAAAAATTACTAATACTAGGCCATATAGCTTGTTTAAATATATAAGGAATCAGAATAATATCATGTGTATCATCAGATCAGAGTTCAATGCAACTAAAATTCAATATAAATTCAATGGAAAAAGAAACATACAAATTATGAAATGGAGATTAAACAATACACTTTTGGAAACAAAATACAAAAAATTGAAGAAGAAATTAAACATTTCTTGGAATCAAGTGATAATTACAATCAATATACCAGAACATATGGAACACAATGAAAGAAGCCACAAGAGGCAAGTTATAGAGCTGAGTGTTCACCTCAGAAAAACTAAGTAATTCCAAATGTTTAACCTAATGATGCAACTCAAGGTCTTAGAAAACCAAGATCAAGCTAAATCCAAAACTAGTATAAGAGGAAAAAACTATACAGATCAGAGTGTAAAATATAAAAATTCAGATTAGAAATCATTTGAAGTAATTACTAAATGGAAAAACTAGTTCATGTTTTAGCGTTTGACAAGATGTAACATCTATTCATGATTTTACAAACTCTGCAGAAAATAGTCATAGAAATACTTTATCTTAATGGGATAAAACACACATGATAAAATTAATGCAATATCATATTAAATTGGGAAACACTAAAGGCTTTTCCTGTGATCTGTAGTAAAACCCAGGTGTACACTATCAACACTCTCGTTCTGTGAAGTACTCTAAACTTTAGCCAGAGCAACCAGGCAAGGGAAAGAAATAAAACCACCATATACAGGAAAGGAAAAAGTCAAAAGATCCTCAGTTACAAATCAAATAATTCCTTATATAGGAGACCCAAAATTCCACCAAATCACTTCTAAAATTAATGTTAAGAAAATTAACAAGATAAAAATCAACAAACACAAAAATCAGTAATGTCCCTCCACATCAACAATGAACCCAGTGTGAAAAAAATGAAAAGATACCATACACATTAGCTTAAAATCCTAGGTAACCTAGGAATTAACCTAAGCAAGAAAATATAAGTTGTGTACCAGAATAACTGCAGTACTCTGATAAAGAATAATGAAGTGGACAGTAAAAAATGGAAAGATACATCCTATTCTAGTATAGGCAGAATTAATCATATTTTGAAAATGACCATAATATAAAATGTAATATATAGATTTAATGCAATCCAAATTAAAATATCAACAGTATTTTACTGGTACTAAAAATCATACTAAAATTTATATGGAACCAGAAGAGATTCAGAATAGTTAAGCATTTCTGGGCAAAAAGAACAAATCAGGAGTCAACATGACCCTGGATTTCAAGTTATTTTACAAAGCTACAATGTTGGAAACATTATATAACTGTCAAAAAACAGACATGTATATCATTAGAATGGAATAAAGGAGACAGAAAGATCAAGGAAATGGTAAAGAGGTGGAAAGGGAAAACAAAAATTGGAAAAGAAAGATAAAATCTAAACAAAGCTTTATAAATAAGGAGGTGAGGTGGCATTAAAGAGAGTGAGGGAGAATAGGAAAAAAAGGAATCAAGAAATACCAGGTACAGGTACAAATGTCCTATGATTAATGTGACCATTATGTATATCTAAATTGCACAAATGAACTTAATTAGAAAAAAGAAAGATCTCCAGGGACATTCACCTATCTGAGCTTTGAACAACAGGCCAAAATATACACTAGGAGAATGACAGTAATATCCTTAACAAGTAGTGCTGGGAAAACTGTTTACCCACATGCAAGCAATTGAATCTAAAAAATAAACCATCAAGTATTAAAATAAATCAAAATGAATCAAACACTTAGATATTAGAAGAAAAACTCATCTGCTAGAGGAAAAAATAAATTAAAGTCGACATAGCACAGCCAAGGACTTTCTGAGCTGAACTCAAATTGCCCAAGAAATAGCATACATTATCAACAAATGAAATTATGTCGAATTAAAAGTTTTTGCATGGCAAAGAAAACAACCAAGTAAGAAGACAACCTCTAGAATGGGAAAAGTACTGTCGGGTACGCCTTGGAGAGAGAACGAATATTTGAAATGTATAGAGAATTCAAAATTTTAGATAAATCAGTGTACAAAGTTCAATTAAGAAAATGGCTATTGAAATGAATAAATAGTTCTCTAAAGAAATGCAAATGCCAAAAAATATATAAAAATATTCATGATTTTACTTTTTAGAGAACTGCAAATCAAAACAACAGATTCTATTTTACTCCTAGAAGAATAACTAACACCAAGAACTCAGAAAAAAAAAAGACAAAAGAAGAAAAGAAAATGAAAAACTAATACTAAAGGTCCTGCAAGGAAAAAAGAAGCCTTCTAAAATATTGACAGGAATGTAAACAAGTACAACCACTATAACAATCAGTATGTAAATTCCTTAAAATACTAAAAATGGCAATTTCATTTACACACTTATTTCCCTCTAGGTTTCTTCCCAAAATAGATTTCATATTGCTTTGATATATGTATGCTGATGTTTACAACAGCACAACCCATGATACCTATATCTTGGTTTTGTTTTTCGTTTGTTTTGTTTTTGTTTGTTTATCTTCCAGGACTGCGAATCGAACTCACGACCTTGTGCTTGCCAGGCAAGCTGTGTGCCCCTGGGCTAAATCCCCAGTCCCAATAGCTACATCTTGAAAATGCCATGTATACCCATCAACAGATGAACATATAAAGAAAATATCATATATAAATAATACAGTACTATTCAGTCATGAACAAGGATATATTTGAGTAGTTTGTTGGAAAATGAATGCACCTTAAGCCCATAATACTAGTTGAAATTAATGACGAACAAGTGTTAGATATCATACGGCTTACTTCATGTGAGAAAAACAAAGTGAAAGTAATTAAAGGGGCAAAATAAAGGTTGTTAATATGAAATGGGGAGGTAACCCTTTTGCAGATACAAAGCAGATCAAGAAGGGAAGGAAAGAGAGTAGAATGGTAGACAAAGAGGAAGTAAAACGGACTGATGAAACGTGTGCCTGCAGCAGCTTCCCATGGTGAATGTACTCATTATGTGTCACAAACATGTACTAATAGAAAAGAAAAACATCACATGATGAAATATCAGACTATTTGCCCCCAATGTTTCATTTATTTAAAAAAATTGACTAATAAAATCTGTACATCAATAAATTATTAATTTACAGCTGGACAAAACCAAATCGAACTATAACAAGTTCCTGGCTAAATTTCCATTAATTAGATTTTTAAAAGTTAGTATTATCCTAAGCAAAAAAGCCCTAAAATATTATTCCTTCATATTAAATTTCATTAATAATTTGAAGTATCATTTTAATGAATGAGCAAGAAAAGCATTCCTCAGAATTTATGACTGGAATCTTTGCCTCATAATGCTTACTATACCTGTTAGTCAGGCTGCACATTTTCTTTTGATACACTTGAAGTACTAGAATAGTAAATTTTCACAATTCCAAACACTCTTTCATGATACCAAATATGTTATTGTTATGAACATGATATATCCTTAAAAGCAGCAAGGTTTTGTTTAATCTAAATTATCAATAAAAAAAGATACATTTTGAGATCAGACTATTTGAGATAGGAAAATAAATTAAGTTGAATTAAATATTGAATATTATTTTACATGAGAAGGAGAAAAATCTCTGGGATTCAAACTCAAATTTTCCTAGTCCTATAAGGGATATTTGTCTTTTAAAAGTCTTTGATACACATGAGGGGAATTACTGTGTTGTCCTGTATTTTTTCAGCTGTATATCATTATATCCATTGCTGTATAGTATGTTAGTATTAATATCAACACATCTGCATAAGTAAATTTTAAAGCTTAACATATCTTGAAATAAATTTATCTGGTTTACAATAGGTAGGAAAAATTTCTTGATTAATTTTTCCTATTAGTTTCGATATAGTAGAATGGCAGAGACTAAATGCTTAAGCACACATATGCTGATAGGCTCGGAAATAGAGGGACAGTAGGAGCCTAAGGACAAGGGCTTGAGATACACTCTGGGAAGGTGGAGTTTCTACCCTTTAACATCAAGACAGTTACATTTTTTTTCAGTTTCACAGGCACAAAATAGCTCAACCAGTCTGTATAGAAATGCCTGAACTTGGATAGCTGCTTGGCAACCTTCACTGGAGTCCTGTCAGCTAGTGAGAGCTTTTCTTTGTTCTAACTAATAAACCATTCTCAGTGTGTATCCCCTGCTGTGTTCCCTGACTTCATTCTTCATCACCCTCAGGGAAATAACCAAAAGAGAAAATTCGTAATAATAACATGGTAAAACCATGTGGAATAACAGTTATTCCACATAGAGCATACTGTCATAATGTTGCATCAAGAGTATTAGAAATTGGCCAGAATGATAAGAAATGATAAGTATGGGGAAGATTTTTGCAAGATTAGGCGAGTATGGAAAAATCTATAACCCTCTAAATTATTATAAATCAAATAATATTATTTGTTATATTTTGCTTAACAGTTTTCACTTGAAAATAATATTGATACATTTGCTTAATTAGTCATAATTTGTAAATGTAGAGCTGCATTTCCTCCTTTCAACAATCAGAATATTGTATCATGAATAAGAATCTTCTTCCTTGAAGGGAGAGGCTTTATCTTTCTATTTCTATCCTAACCTTAGTTACTTGGATCTTGTGTTTTCTTTTACATTTCTAAACTCAACCAGCTGCTTAATTAACCAGATGCTTGAACTAGTTCCTTTACTTGACCCTGTCTTTAGCCTGCTCTGCCTATTTACAGTAACTAAAATAAACTGCTACAGTAGGATGATAATAAATTCGTGGTTGTAACTCAATTCGGGACATATGTTTTGCTTGATTAAATGAGCATTTTAAAACTGCTGCATAATCCAGGTTATATTGTTGTTATTTTTTAATTCTTAAATTACTATTGTATTTAAAAATTGTATTTCTTCCTTTAGCATTGGGGCATGTCAAATATTCCTCACTTGAAAAGTTCTGTTATTCTTTAAGTATGTCATACAATTTCATTTATTATATGAAGAAAACTAGTATTTACTACAATATTTCTTGAGCAGAGTTTATCCTTATAAAGAACGAAGACTTGTTTTTGACACAGGTTAAAACTCAGTAGTTAAGTAGGGTACAAACAGGATGAGAGTAACTGGAAACACATCACACAATGTGCGCAGCATTGAACTCTGTATGGTCATATTCGACTGCCGTCCCAAATTTATACTTCTCATTATTTTGTTTTCTACTTTTGTCCACAATGATTATAATGCTATTTTTTTGGTTTTTTTTTTTTGTTTTTTTTTTTTTTTTTTTTTTTCCGGTACCGGGAACCGAACTTACGACCTTGCACTTGCCAGGCAGGTGCTTTGCCGCTGAGCTAAATCCCTGGCCCCTATAATGCTACTTTATAGGAAAGATGCTTTTAAATTCATGGTAATCTCTTATTAAGCACTTTATTTTACATTAAGAAGTATAAAACAAAACGAAACTGTGGAAGAAAGGTATATAGCTGACTTGATAATTCCTTTTTGGTTTTTGTAGGGATTTTTTTGTCCTGGTACTGGGAACAGAGCTCACGACCTTGCGCTTGCCAGGCAGGCGCTGTGCCTCTGAGCTAAATCCCCAGCCCCAATAATTCCCTTTTAATGGGGAATACACTGATTGATTTTGTTTCTTAGTTTATATTTTTATATACTCATGACAAATTGTACATACTTAGGTAGTACAACATGATGTTTAATGTATACATTGTATAATCATCAAATTGTGTAGTATACTCATTGCCTTTAACATTTATGGATTTCTATGGTGAGAAAATTCAATATCCTCTCTTCTCCCTCTTTGTAAATATACAGTATTATTACAAATGTCAAAAAATACTGGTGAAGATATAAAGGAAAAGTTTATTACTTGTCATTGAGTATGCAAAGGAGTTTTAATTTTCATATTATGAAAAAGAAGCTGGAGTCTCTTCCCCTTTTTGTGTTATTCCGGAGTGGGATCTGATCTCACCCTGGAGTATTTTTATACTACATACTTTATAAGAAATCAAGCCAATCATTATAAGAAAATTCTTGCTTTTCTTATTATTTTTTTCTCCAACTTCAAATTTGGCTTTATGTTGTCTACTATTATTGTTCACTTTTTTAATTTCTGCGTTACTTTCCCTTGAGTGGAATCTAATCAAACCCTGACATATTTATAAGAAATAGCGCATACCTGTTGTCACAATTCTGATGTGTTTTCTAAATAGAAACTTAAATTTTATAATGATAGGCTAGAAATGATAGAATCATTGGATATTTTCTGGATAATTCAGTTCACCACAGTAGTTGAAAACCGATGACACATCTCAGTGGATTGATGTCAGATAAAATGGTGGAGGAAGAAACTGAAGTCAAAATGTCTCCTGACAAAGCAACCATTTCTCCTAAGGATTTTCTTCAGGCTAATTCCATCTACCATGCTTCTGGTTACTTCCATCTCCTTTCTTATGTTAGGCATGAACATAGGTAAAAAGTACAGTTAAAAGTTGAAATTCCAAATTTCTTTTCTGTGTTCCACCTTTATAATTAGAAAGTAGTCTTTTAATGTGCTTATACTAGTACCAGATGGTAGTGGAAAAAACAATAACTGTTTTAAATTGTATTTTTACAATCTACTAAAACAAAAAGCAAAACATCCACACACCCACACACCCACCCACACACAACCACACACACACAGGCAAATTGCCTGGGCACATGACCATTTCTATAAACAAACTATTCCTCCACTTCTACTCAAATATATTTCTGTGAAATTATGTACAGAAAGCCTTTGAATTTTCCAGAATGTGATGTTCTTATATGTGTCATCTGATAGATTTTGATTATTTATTTATTGCAGATGAAAAAGTGAGAGTGAAAGATTAAACCTTTTGGGAGACAGTTTGCTGTGCATTGTCACTTTGAAGTTGAAGTTTCCATGAAATTTAGGTTGTTTTTCTTAGAGTTTTAAATCAAAAGTGACTTTCCTTAACAAAATTGCTTTTCTTTCCCTACAGTGTATGAGTTAAGAATATGGTGAATGATTGTTTTTGAATGACTGTTGATGACATCAACAATAGATCTTCTGTTTCCAAGGTTCTTTATTAATCAAGCAGAATAAAAATTCACAAGTAAAGAGTTATTACTTTAAATAAAAGGGAAAATACTAGAAATGTATAAATCTGCCTTATTTTAGGATATTTATTCAAAAGAGTTCATAAAACCATCTTCAAAAGCCCATGTATTATTTTTAAAGGATAAAATTTATTTAACAAGTTCATCATACATGTTCTTGAGCAGCCCACAGTTTTAATGTCTGTCTTTCATAGGCCATTCAATATATTTGAAATGAGCTTGTGCATGCTCTTTTCCAGTCCACAGAACTTCTAGCCTAGACTATACTTTCCCAGAATATTTCCTGCACAACTTCAGTCTGAACTAATTATATATACATTTCTCTTCACTCACTCTAATTCCAATTAAACTGGCTATTTTTATTGGTCTGTAACTTGATTTTCTCCATTATACTTAGACCAACCAGAAAACAGCAAAAATGTAGGGCTGGAACAAGCAGAGGGAACATTGAGCAATATAGTCATGTAAGACTAGGTGCAGTGGATGCCTCAGACAACTTCAACACCTTTGAAGCAGTAGCAGCTTTTATTTAAACATGTGTATGCTCATGTGGACACACACAGTACACACCTACAGAGTCCACATGGCATCAACATGTAGAAGCAAATTGGGAAATATATGACAACTGACTCTCTTATTTTTGCAAGCATGGTTGTATATGATATGTACACAATTAAATGAGATCACAAACCAAAAATAAATGTAAACATGAGAGTTTCATTGAGTGACATTGTTATTCCATGGAGGATTAGAGACAAAAAGAAACTGATGACTGACTTAACAGGTTATTTTAGCAGGTTATCTTCTTCTCTACATACAATACCTAAGAAATCATTTGTTTCTATGGAGCATAGAAATATAGATCTTGTGGAAAACTTGCAAGTGAGAATTTCTGAATTATTCACTATTTTCAGAAAATTAAAACTTAAATGACTTTTTGAGTAAATAAATTGATAAAATTTGCAAAATTGGTTAATAAATTGACAAGAAATGAATTGATATTTAAAGTACATGAATCTGTTTTCTCAAATAGATTCAAAAAGTTTATGTGGATACTTGACTCTCAAAGAAGTGAGCCATCACGCTCCAATCCTTAAGTATAGGCTGAACACAGAGATTGTCTTTCAAGGAATACAGTTTGAAGGGAGGAGAAGAACAACTTTCCCATTGAAACATTTAGTACTTCACCCAGGGAAAAGAGTTAACATACACTGCGATAAACAATGTAAAACATCCTACATGTGATGTGTTGAAATTTACAAAAGTTGTTTAGTATAGAAGATAAAAGTGTAATATAATACACGTTACTTGCTCTGGGGAAACATGAGACAGAAAGTTTTTTTCTTTCATTAAAATAAATATCATTGTGGAGTGTTGGGAGTTTTCCATGTAAAGTATCATGTCATCTGCAAATAGTGATAGTTTTACTTCTTCCTTTCCTATCCTTATTCCTTTCATTTCTCTCTCTTGTCTAATTGCTCTGGCTAATGCTTTCAGAAATATGTTGAATAGGAGTGGTGACATTGGACATCTGTGTCTTGCTACTGATTTTAAAGAAAAAGCTTTCAGTTTTTGTCCATTTAGTATGATGTTGGCTGTTGGTTTGTCATACATAGCTTTGATCAGATCGAGGTAAAGACCATCTGTTCCTCTTTTCTGTAGGGTTTATATTATGAATGAGTGATGTACTTTGTCAAAAGCTTTTTCTACATCTATTGAGATGATCATGTGGGTTTTGTCTTTGGCTCTATTAATATGGTGTATAATATTTATTGATCTGTGAATATTGAACCATTCCTGCATTCCTGGAATGAATCTGACTTGGTCATAGTGTACAATTTTCTTGATGATTTGCTGCAATTTATTTGCTAGCATTTTATTGAGTATCTTTGCATCGATGTTCATTAGGTAGATTGGTCTGTAGAAAACTCCTTGAATTAATCAACAAATTCGTAGTTTAGCCGGATACAAAGTCACTACTCAAAAATCAGTAGCATTCCTATACACAAACAACAAGCAGAATGAGAGAGAAATTAAGGAAACCATACCTTTCATGATAACATTGAAGAAATTGAAATATTAAGGAATCAATCTAACAAAAGAAGTAAAAGATCTATTCAGTGAAAACTACAGTACTCTGAAAAAAGACATTGAAGAAGATTTCAGTAAATGGAAAAAGATTCCTTGCTCATGGATAGGAAGAACCAACATTGTGATAATGGCCATACGACCAAAATTGTTGTACAGATTCAATGCAATTCCCATTAAAATACCATTAGCATCTCTCACAGATCTCAAGAAAACATGCCTTAAATTCATCTGGAACAAGAAGAGACCCAGAGTAACAAACCCAATCCTGGGCAACAAGGATAAGTCAGGTGGAATTACAGTCCCTGATCTGAAATTATATTACAAAGCTACTGTAATAAAATCAACATGGTACTGAATAAAAAACAGACCAGAGGATCAATGAAACAAACTGGAAGAAACAGCCACAACTACAAACACACTCAGCTCCCTAATCTTTGATAAAGGGGCCAGACAAACTCACTGCAAGAACGATACGCTCTTTATTAAATAGTGCTGGAAAAATTGGCTTGCTACTTGCGGAAGACTGAAAACAGACCCAAGTCTATCACCATGCACCAAACTCAGGTCAAAACGGACCACAGATCTCAGTATTAAAACAAAAATACTAAATCTATTGGAAGAAGAAGTAGGTAAAAATCTTGAAGACATAGGGGTAGGCAGACTTCATGAAGAAAATCCAAACCATATGGGAAATACTTCAAAAATCAACAACAGAGATCTCATCCTACTGAAAAGTTTTTGCACAGAACTCACCAGCAGAATAAAAAGGAAATCCACACATTGGAAAAAATTTTAACTGCCTGTCCCTCAGACAAAGGTCTTCTATCTAGAACACATAAAGAATTAAAAAAACATCAGTCCCCTCAAATTCAGAGACCCAATCCACAAAGGGGCATCTGAGATGAATGCACACTTCTCAGATAATGAAATACAAATGGCAAATAGATACATGAGAAAATGTTCAGCATAATTAGTTATTCAAGAAATGCAAATTAAAACACATTGAGATTTCATCTCACCCCAGTAAGAATGGCTAGCATTAAGAAATCAACCAGTACCATATGCCGGTGAGGCTGTGGTGAAATAGAAAGTCTTCTCCACTGCTGGTGGGAACGCAGACTGGTGAAACCACTGTGGAAATCAGTTTAGAGATTTCTCAGCAAACTAGGTCTAGAGGTCCCACTCAACCCAGCTGTTCCCCTTCTGGGTATTTTTCCAGAGGATCTGAAAACATCATATAACAGCGATATATGTGCACCCATGTTCTTAGCAGCACAATTTGTAATGGAGAAATCATGGAAGCAAACCAAATGTCCATCCATTGAAGAATGGATAAAAAAAATTGTGGTACTTTTATATAATGGAGTATTTCTCAGCTGTAAAGAAAGATAAACTCGAGGCTTTTACAGGTAAGTGGTCATACTCATAAGTAAAATAAATCAGACCTTCCAGGGCTGGGGATTTAGCTCAGTGGCACAGCGCCTGCCTGGCAAACTCAAGGCTATGAGTTCGATTCCCAGTACCTGAAAGAAACAAAAAACAAAACAAAACAAAACAAAATCAGACCTGCATGTGTAAGCAACATCTTACCTCACTAGTGTAAAAACCTGAAAGAGCGAATGAAAATTAGGAGGTATTATAGACTTTGTGAAAAGAACGGAATCTGCTTAAAAGTAAAAAGCAGCTGGGAAAGTAGAAAAGAAAAAAAGGGAAAACTATGAATGTATTTATATACAGAATGTCTAACATAGTTTTACTACTGGCTTCTAGTGCTTTACTGAAAGGAACAGTTAATGATTAATTATTTGATCAGTCTTGCATGTCTATGTTTGTTTTCCTAAGAAACCACTTTGAAGATATCAATACATAATACAATAACAATTGTTAATTTCCTACCACTTTCTCTGTAATTCAGTATTCATTGTATTGTACTTATGCTATTTTGTAAATGGATGTCTTTTTGTTAATATGTTTACCTTCTTTTATTTTTAAAATGAATAAAATAAAATAAAATAAATAGGATTAATACCATAGGTATAGAGAACTAAGTTTCAGTGCAATAAAATGAAGTATACATAAGCTTATCCAGTGGAAATTCCATCAACATTCTTAGTGAAGGAAAATGAAAATGTGAATAAATTACCATCAGTGCCTGAGCACACCAAAAACTGCTTGGATGTCTTCCCAGTTATCTCACTGGTTTCATTTCTCAGATGAGATTTAATACACTACACAGGCCTAACACTTTGAAGAATAATAATCTCACTATCCCAGCCTAACAGCATGGCTTATAGTGTATTACTCACACCTCCATGTTTTTTCTTCCTACTAACTCGTTGCTAGGTCACAGTTTAGATAGCATTCTCTGTGAGAAATTTGGTCTGAGAGAGTAAGACTTCATGAAAGAGTTTGAAGATCTCTCTCTCTCTCTCTCTGTCTCTTTCTCTTCTCTCTCTCTCTGTCTCTTTCTCTCTCTGTCTCCCTCACTCTCACTTTCTTTATGACTTATATATAGATGACCTCACAAAGACTCATATGCTCAAAGATCGGCCTTTTGGAAGGTTACTAGATCATGAGTGTGTGATACTGGGTCATGGGGGTTTAATGCTGAATTAGTCCACTGATGGGTTTATAGCTGGGTACGATGCTGGCCAGTGAGGCCTGGTGAGATGAGGCGGGTCGACACGGGCATGGTCTGGAAGAGTATATACCGGTGTTTTTCCCATGATGCCTCCAGGCTTTCTGCCTCCTTTGCCATGAGCTGATTCTCCTCGGCCACACCCCTCTGACATGATGCTCTGCCTTGGAGCCAGCCAACTTTGGACTGAAACTACTATCAACTACGAGCCAAAATAAATCTTTTCTCCATTAACTTGTGGGTGTTGGATGTTTTCTCCCAGCCATGAGAAAGTAACCAGGACACTGCTTAAGATAAATGTGTTTGGTTCAGTGCAACTTACTAACTTTCACAGACCTCTATGAATCAGGATCTGAGTTACTAATTAGTTTTTTTTTTTTACAATATCACAATTTACATAGGAGAAAAGCCTTTATGCAGAAGTTCAATACAATTACCTGGCTGAAATAAATGATCAGCTTTGGTATAATCATGTAAATCTAAGTTAACTTTTTATCATCTAATATTTAATGCTTCTTTTTTTGTTTGTTTTGTTTTTCTTCTGGTTCCAGGAATCGAACCCATGACCTTGGGCTTGCCAGGCAGGCATTGTGCCACTGAGCTAAATCCCCAGCCTAATATTTTGTGTTACAGTATGTTTCTGAGAATTTTCTTTATACATAAAATGGTACATAGCTCCTCAAATTCCAAATTTTTTTTGTACCTACATGATTTTCCTTTTACAAGAAAATATTAAATAATATATGTATTCTTCAATGTATGTTTATATATAATATATCTATAAATTTAATATTTCAATATATATAGAAAGAAAAATGTTATTTGAAATTCAATTAATCAAATTTTCTTTTCCAGATAAAGTTTTATCTATTCTACAATGTGACAATTTGTTTATTTCAATAGAATAAAGCTGTAGTTTCATAATTCATAAGCACAGGATAACTTTATTTGGTTTTTCTCCGGTACAGGGAACTGAACTCACGACCTTGCGCTTGCCAGGCAGGCGCTTTTGCCGCTGAGCTAAATCCCCAGCCCCCAGGATAACTTTATTAACTGTTAAACACACAAAAGGCGTATTCACATAATGCTTTATTAACATTTAAGCTCCTTCAAGAAAGAAAATCAGTTGCAAAATAACCAAAGATACACAGAAAACTGCATTGCTAAAAAGGAAAAAAAATTAATAAATTTGGATTCTAAAAGCAAAAATTTTACCTTATATTCTGTCTCACTTCATTATATGAATGTTAGCAAAAACTAAAACCCAGCAGTAAGTGAAAGGTATTAATTACAAAGAAAGTGATAGAAATTAAAGTTGTTACCATATTTTGATCCTATAGAATTTTTTTCCCCTGGTATTTGGTATCCTGAACCAAGAACTGGACAGGACACAAGGAAAGGAGATGAAGATTTGTGTTTATTGAGGGTGGAAAGGAAACGCCGTATGCTCTGCAGTGAATATGGGCTACTGAGCAGAAGCACAGCAGCTATGAATAAGATTGTGGGGGTCTCTACATATGCAGTTCCCAGATCGCTTCTCCCTCTTGAAAATAAGTCATTCAGGACAGCTGTCCTATCAGGAATTCCTGCGGCCTGGCGGCAGATTTAATCTGTCCTATTGAAGGCTTACTGCGTTTTTTGCTAGATGTAAATGAAGAATTAGAGATAGCGCTTTCTCAGTGGTTCTATCACAGTGTTCAAGAATTACCGAGTCATCTTGGATCCTGCGTTCTGAGCATGTGTCCTGGGTTTCCATGATTTACACATGGCACTTGCTCAACTGGTTTGCCCTGTCCTAGTCTCCTACCTCAAAGACAGCATATTAAATTTCAAGTTGTAAGTGCTTTTTTCTTTTGTTTTAGCTCACACTGGCATTGAACTCACTATGCAGCCCAGGCTTGCCTAAAACTCATAGAGATCCTTGTGATCCAGCGTCCCTATGCTGGAATTACATAGGAGTGTCAGTACTCCCAGCTTAATTATCAATTTTTAAAATGCTTTGTTTTTTAAGATTCACTCCTACTTTCATGTAGAGTTATTTGACCAAGATATTACAGTATCTTAGGTACAGATTTTCTGAACATGTTTAGTTTATATTTGTTCTAATAAGAGTCTAACTATATAAGATAATGTACATCAACAGCACCAAAAATTGATTGTGAGTTTTTGAAAAACTGTCAAAAAAGTTGAATTTTACTGATTTTTCTTTCTATTTCAGAAATCAATAACAATACCTAAAATGAAGTACAGAAACAACCGTTAGGCATATAAAAATTAAAATCTTTCCCTCAATCCCCATTTAATTATAAGAAATATAAAACAGCAAGTAAGTTTTAAAAAAGTGAGAAAAATACTTGTCATTTCTTTGTCTTCTAGAATAAAATCAATGATACAGTTAGAAATATTAAAAAAATCTACACTTACCTTATTCTATTGATTAGATCCTCTCTTTTACTCTTGTTATTTGTTATTTTTCTTTTGTATATCTCATTATTACAATAAAAACACTACAGTAACTTCCCAATCCTAGGAAATAATGAATAAACTAACTATAGTAAATGTTAATAAATGTGGTCTTTACTCAGGTAGTGGACTAAAAAGATAAAATTGGAATTTATCTAACTGCATTTGAAAAATTTGTGAACTTATAATTAATGAAATTTTTCTTTCTATCTAATTTTTGTCCTTTAGTATACAAAGATTTTACTTGCATTATTTCTGGATGCAAAATATGAACTATGGAAGTTTAACAGCTTAATTTAAAAATTAAACTTATTAGGTGGTAAAATGTACTACCAGGAGAAGAAGGTAAGCTATTAAATTAAAGTGTATTTAAATTGCACAAAAACTCTGGTTTAGAACAAATAATACCTTTCATTTTGCTGCAGCTGGAGCATGGTTAGAGACAAAAGTAAAATATTTTTAATCATTCAAGCTTTTGGTAAGGTTGTACTACAGATTTCCTTGGATGCATTTCAGCTAAACTTGGACACTCTGTGTAGAGGACATTTCCTACATTTTGCAGGTTCAAAACCCTGCACATGATGGGAAGAATAGCATATTTGAGAATTGCTTCAGTGTGTATGTTGATATACGGATAATGATGATATATGCACATTTTATAATATTTAAGTATATTTTGTACAAACTAAAATTTTATTAGTATAGATTATTCACAAAATTCTTATTAAAGGTTTCATGTTACTTTTATAAATCCTAAAAATATCTTAAATTTAACACAGGTCTGAAAGGCCCTCTTCTGTTTCCGTAGACCTTAAAATTTCAGAGATACATGCAGTAAGAGATACAGTTTAGAAATACTCATTGCTTGTTGGAAAAAGAAAAACCCTTCAGCTAGATAATTTAATTAATTTTAAATGAAACATCTGTTTATACTGGGAATTTGGATATTTCAAACACTTCAAGTACTGCTTTTAAAAATGAAGCATATTTTACTATCAGTAAAAGTGTTTTCCAAACTATTTTGGATCAGTCCATAATTAGAAAGTCATAAAAAATGATATTAAGGAGATACAATGAATTGAGCTTTAACAGAAATGACAAATTTAAAATGATTACTTTTGTATACTACATTTGAGAAGTTTTGATAATTTTTTATACATAACTCCTTTCCTTTTCTCTTATCACATATAACATCTTTCACAAAATATTTTATGCTATACTTTGCAAATTTACCTGTACTTTCTTCTCCCTATCATTTCTACCAGTAGTGCCCCAGTCCAAGCCAGTATCATCATTTAAGTGGTGTGCTGGCCAGGAAAAGATGACATGCCAAATTTCTAATGCAGAAGATCACTGGATCACTGGTTCCATCTGATATACTCGGAAATCTCCTCTTGGATTTGTGCTGCTCTTCTGTTTCAAAAACTGCTCCCAGCTGTGGATTAAACACAGCAAGGATCTAACACAGTCATTCCTGAGAGATGGGAGATCCATGTGACATATATTCTTGACTGTAGAATCCCAGATGGCCTTACCAAGCTGTCCTAGGATCATTCAGTAACCTAAGGCAAACCTTTGTTTGCTGACTCCTCCCTTCCAATCCACTTCTTCCTGCCATTTTAGAGCGATCTGAGCTACCCCTCAGGTGTGGGGATCCTACCGGCCTATCTCCCTCAGGATTGTCTCTCACAGGGCTTCCCTTCAATAAATATCCGGTACTTGGAATCCTTTCTGGGAATCTACTTCTCAGCAGACCCAGAATAACACATCAGAGTTATTGGAATAACCTTAATGAACATACTCTTTATACTTTTATTCCCCAAAAGACTATTCTCAATAAAACAGCTAGAATACCCTTTAAAAATGTAATTCAGAATATTGCTTCTATTTCTTATACTCTTATGTTTTTCTTTTTACTCTGAGTAAAAAAACACAAAGATCCTTATGAAAAATAAGGAATAGCTAATAATGTGCTTGTATTATCTGAACACTGAACTCATAATTTCACCTCCACTCAACATTTGCTTAAATTCTGTCACTTAAGTGAAACTTTCCCTGGGCAATCTTGTGAAAATCCCAACATTTTTCACATTCAAACACTTCTTGTCTCTCTTTCTTCCTGTATATTAAACAACTATGGTAGTTCTCTTCTTGTCTGGCAAGATGTAACTGGAGTCACAGAACTGGTGTTTCCTTTACCTGCAGTTTACTTCAAGGTTCAATTTAGACAAAGGTCTCCATGGTGTAGGAGCAAATACGCAACTGATTTCAACTGGACGTTGTTTACTCTCCCTGGTAAAGTGATTTAATGATTATAAGTGACTAGCTCCATGGTATAAATCATAGGTCACATGTAGGGACTACACCTGTCTCCTAGACTTATGAAATGTGAAACCAAGTGGAGGCTAGTGACTGTCCTAGAATACAACTCGAACTGTGTAGTGAATTCAAGTTCTTTCTTAAGCTAAGATAGTGACTTTTGTAGGTTTCTAAAGATTTTGGATAACTTTTCTAATTGTATGTTTAAATATATATACAGTGCTATTGTGAGTCTTTAGGATTTATTTCACTTTTACCACTTTGTCTGTGAGTTCTAGTGTACATTACACATGTATTAATATTCTTTGTTAGACAACTTTTTATAGAGTACATTTTAGTTACAGTATATATTTGCTTTCATAATTTTCAATGTAAGCTTATTGACACAAGAGATTACCCATTTTTTGTGCTTATATATTAATAGTTCCTATATAATAGAATAGTTATGAAAATGTTTCCGAATGAAACTAACATAGATAAGTTACATCACCATAAAAGATGTAGACAATATCATTACAACAAAATATTCATGAATTTTGCTAAAGATGCATTTTGCTATATGTCTATAGCTGTATTTATTGTAAATCAATGAAATGAAAAGTTATCAAATCTCTGGAAACCTCTAAATATCAATATACGACAGGCACAAAAATTTTAAGCAACTTGATAAGAAAATATTAATGCACAGTTAGGCAGAAGATGAATATACAATATTACCAAAGAGGGAAAAAGAGCAAATAGATGGAGGAAATGACAGGATAAACATTTTTAATAAAATGATTACAATAAAATGATAATGTATTTTTTACATCTACTCAGCAAGGATTAAGTGGAAATGATAATTTTCAATTTAACCAAGACTTCAGAAAGCCAATTATTATTTCTGTCATGGTGTCTTTTACTCTTTTGAGGGCAATTAAATAATTAATTTCAAAATTAAAACTACTAATGTTGTTGGACTAGAAAGTATAGTTCTACCAAGTTGCTAATGTGTGAAGATTAACAAAACATGACAAAACTGAAGTTTTAAGTAATTATAATTTACTTCTTAGAGCAGTTTTAGGTCCATTGAAAATTACAGAGTAATGTATACAGAGTTCCTGCATGCCACCTCACACATAAACACACACACACACACACATATGCACACACATACACATACACACACATACACACATACACACACACACACACACACGTACACACACTCCTACCATCAGTATTTGGTATCAGTGAGGAGTAATGTTATACTCAGTGAGGAAACAGTAACACATCTTTATCTACCATCCTCTATAGTATTAAGTTTGGTTTTAAGTCTGCCCCCCAAAACCTAGATCTAAGGCAATCTGAGATGCGTGTTCTTCCAAACAAGAAACTTCCACCAGAGACACACATGAAATTGATATGATTAATGAGCTAGTGGTAAAACTCTGAGATATTTTGATCCAAGTAACCTTCATGTGCTAAAGACAATTTTATAACTTCCAAAATATTATTATTTATAAAATGTGAATCTATCAGTAGTTATTAATATGAAATTAAAATGATTTTATGATATCTATTTATTATTTATTTAAAATATAATAAGTAATTCACTATTAGTGCAAACTGCTTTTCATGAGAAATGCTTATTTTTCCCCAAAGGAAAAATTGATTTGAAGCATAATTTTGTATTTTTTCTAATGTGTTGGTCTGTTTCACTAGAGCTCAGATTTTCGTCGTTTCATTTGCATTCAGTTCATTGTCTAATGTTTTGATTTATCTTCCAGAGAACAATTGGCCTTATTCAGATATACCCCTACAAAGTGAGATTCTGCACACAGCTGGACGTTTCCTAGGAATGACATCGGTGCTCAAGACACTTTGGAAACTTTCAAGGTGGTCTATGCTCAGAATACACATGAAAATAAGCTATTTGAACTTATAACAATTAAATTAAAGACAGAAATTATCTCAACACGTTTAAAAAAAGAAAAACAGTTTAACAACAAAACTCCTCTGATATAAGAATATAGGAAAAAATTATTCTTGTGAATTAAAGACCAATCTTAATTTTAATCACAGAGGTAGATGCCCCAAATAAACTTTAGAGAGAACATAACAATACTGAAGTAATTACATGTCATTAAACATATAGATTTTAATCCAAAAACATACAATAAATTCAGCAGTAGATAACATGTTAATAAAATCAAACATACTTATATTTTAGAAGTATAAAATATAAACAAAGTCAAAAATTGATTTTAAAATTAATTTGATTAAAAATTCTTCTTCTCATTATTATTATTATTTTTTGTCTTTTTGAGATGGTCTCACTCTGCAGTTCAGGCTGAAATTGAGCTTACTTTGTAGCCCAGGCTGGTCTCAGGCTTGCAACTATCCTCTTGCCTCAGCCTCCCAAGTGCTGGGATTACAGGCATGTGTCACCATACTCAGTTAACACTATAATTATTCTGACAAAATATTGTAATATTATAGCAAAATTATAAAGTTTAATAACCACCCATCAATGTTTTCTATTTATTAGTGGAATATTACATACATTTTTATTGAAATTAGGAGCTGGAAATGTAGCTGAGCAATAGAGTTCATGGCTGGCATGTGTGAAACCCTGTGTTTGACACACAACACTGCAAAATATGTGATTAAAATAAAGACATCACCAATACAATCTAAATGTAATGAGAAATAAGTACACATTTAGAAAACATGTAAAAAAATCCTATGTATAAATAGCCTTAACCCATGAGATAATTATGCATAATCATTTTGCATAGCACTTTATGTAAATTTTATCTAAAATTAATCTAAAACTATTTTTTGAATAGCTATTTATCTAAAATTAATATATCTCATTTGCATAGTGAAATATTTAAAGAAATGTATTAAATGCAGCTTACACAAGGGATTTATTTTGATAAGGTCTTAAAGCAGAGTTTGGTACTCAGGTTATTGCAGAAGAATAGAATCATAAAGAGGAATACTAGGTCTTTTGGAATTGATTGTCTAAGCTGCTTAGATTTTGAGGAACAGAAGAGTTTAATTGGTGAAAATATTTGTTACCAATGGCATGGTGTGGTAAAACAGATATGCTACACATAAACAGAGATGCAATATCATTGTCTTTTATTACTAACAGAACACCTAGAAAGTTAAGGTTCTATGTGATTATATGTTTAACTTCAAGCACTTTCATCAAACTAAGAAAGAAAATGAATTTAATGCTTCCAAATGAACTGGAAAATATGAGTAAAGAAAAGAATGAAATCAGCACTTGAACTTCACTTCTCAAAGTCTGTGATTAGCCATGTAGGAGGATCTACCTGTTCCCTGAAAGATATCTTTATAGCTTGTAGCCATAATGGCTCATGCCTCTGATCCCAGCACTTGCGAGGCTGAGGAAGAAGGATCATTGCGAGTTTGAAACAAATCTTGGCTAAAAAGTGAGGTCAAGGCCAGCCTCTGTCTCAAAAAGAGCCTCTGTCTCAAAAAGACCAAAAAAAATAAAGACTAACATTTTGAAAGCCACATTCAGATTTTATCTTGTGAGTGACTGAGTTACAACAGGAGTCAGTCTGCAATACCTCAGGACATTTTTCATTGAAGGTAAGGATCAATTGGTAAATAATCATATTCTAATATTTGAAATAGGGATACCAATGAAGCAGAAGTTACTTAGTCCATAAATTTTACTAAACCTTGAAGTGGATATTAGAAAATGGAAAGATACCCTTGCTCTTGGGTAGGATAACCAATATAGTGAAAATGGCTGTACTTCCAAAAATGGCACTCCAAAGATTCAAAGCAATTCTGACCAAAATTCCAATAGCATATCTCACAAAGTTACAGAAAACGTTCTCAAAATTTATTTGGAACCAGAAGAGACAGAATAGCAAAGATAATTTTGGGCAACAAAGGCAAGGCAGGGAGCATCACAGAGTATAATTTTGGAGAAATTATACTCAAAAACTACTGTAGCAGAAATAGCCTGTTACCGGCCAAAAAAAAAAAACAAAAACAAAAACAAACCGGACCAAAAGATCAGTGAAATAGATTAGAAGATGCAGAAACAACTCCAGACATACTCAGCCACCTTATCTTTCAAAAAGGTGCTAAATATGTTCACTGGAAGATATACAGACTTTATTATAAATTGTTCTGGAAAAACTAGCTCTGCATGTGTTGAAGATTAAAATTGGATGCATATCTTTTACCAAGCACTAAACTAAATTCAAAATGGATTGTATATCTAAATGTTAAAACAGAAACCTTAAACCTGCTGGAAGATAAAATAGGTAAAACTTTTGAAGGCAAAGATTTAATGAATAAAACCCTGATCTCAAAGAACTATCACAAAGAATCAGCAACTGATATTGTGTCTTATTAAAAAGCTTTTGCACAGTAAACTAAACCACCAACAGGGTGAAGAGAGAACCCACAGTTTGGGAAAAATGTTTGCCAGCTGTTCCTCAGATAATGGATTACTATTGAGAACATACACAATACTCAAAAAATCACTCATTCCAAATTAAAGGCCCAATCAAAAAATGAGCATCTGAGATGAATATACACTTTGCAGATGAAGAAACACAAACAAAAAATAAATACATGACAAAGTGTTCAACATCACTAGTTATTCAAGAGTTTCAAATTAAAACAACACAGATTCCATCTCAACCTGGAAAGCACAGCGACTGTCGAAAAATCAACCAATAACAAATGCTAGAGGGCCTGTGGGAAGAAAAGGAATCCTTTTCCCTTACCAGTGGGCATTTAGACTGGGGCAAACACTGTGGAAATCAGTTTGGAGATTCCTCAAAAAACTAGGATTGATGGTCCCATTTGACCTAGTTGTTCCCCTACTGGATATCTTCCCAGAAGAATTAAAAACATGGGTAGCATACTTGTATATGAGCACCCAAGTTGTAATAGCTAGATTTTGCATTGTGAGCACATGATCTTGGAAATAAACCAAATGACAATCATCTGAGGAATGGATAAAAAACATATGGCATTTTTACACAGTGCAGTACTAGTTAGCCATAAAGAAGGTTAAACTGGAGAGGTTTATAGGTAAATTGATGCAACTCATGACTATACTTATAAGTGACATAAATCAGACACAGATGTGTAAACATCATAGTCTACATAGTGTGCAAAGCTGAAAGAGTAAATAACATCCAAAATGTACAATAGGTGTTGTCAAATGGGAAGAAACTTCAAAAGGAAAGAGAAATTGAGATGGGGGATTGGAGAAAAGAAGGAAGGGAAAAGAAAAACAAACAAACAAACAAACATATATATACATAAAATATATCATATATATGAATGATAGGTAGGACAGTTATACTACTCATTTTAATAGTCAGTGAAGAGAAAGGTTTGTGCCAATATTGTTGGACAATTAAATGCTGATATCTTGTACTCTGAGAAACTAATTTAAAGATAACAACACTCAATGTATTAACCATTGCTACCCTCCTATTATCTTGCTTTAAAAATTTGTTTTATTTCTCTCCTTAAAATAAAAAAAAAAACTAAAAATACCACTAAATCTTAATTTCTCATTAGAATTAGCCCTGTAATTTATTTCTAGAAAAGTGATCTCTAATTTGCCTTGTTATGGCTTAACCTAAATTTGCCTTGCGGGGCTATGCTAATTCTATTTCTTCTGAAGTGTGAGTATGGGTCCATGCTCACGGAATTCAGTGACATTAATATGTCTCTTGTCCTTTTCAACTGCTTTCTTGACAGATTTGTGCAAAGAAAGGTCATATCCTGCAAGACTGGACCAACGTCTTCAAGAAAATATTTTGTGCTGAAAGTCTGTGTCCAATATATAATGTCATTTAGCACATCACTGGGATCCTCTGATTCAGCAATCAAAGGGTGAGTGCAGAATGCTTCTCCAAGTAGCTTGGTCTGCGTCAGGTATCTACCATCCCTCCCATAAACTTCTGAGGAATAACAGTGGAATGTGCTGTGACTACCGCATCCAGATACAAGAGAGAGATAACTGGAACAACTTAGGGTCTGTGTTTTCTCTCTAGAAAAGGATGTACAATGTGTTAGAGCTTTGTGTTAAGTCATCTTGGTCAGGAACCTCCAGTCAGGTTGCTTTCCTGCACTCCCAGCTGAGGTGCAAGAAGGGCGTATGCAATTACAGATGAAGACCTGTAATGGACAGATTTCTTGCAAATGAAGGAGTAGGTCATATGAACCTTCTGAGGTCCTTTGTTGCTTATCTATAAATAATAAATCTTTTTCATGTAACTTCTTGTCAGCGAGTATTTACTGTCCTCCTGGACTCAGATTAGTTGACAAGCAGTGCACAGGGGATCTGCTCCATCCTGGGTATGGGAGGGAACCACAGGTTGTTAACTCTGCTGGCTTGTTGGCAATAGTTTTACTTCCTATTCTCATTATGACATACCTTCCTGGGCAAGATGTCTTTACCCAAAGGGAGGAGTGCTTCCTGTAAGGCAGAACATCAATGATTCTGAATGGGAAGTTAAGATTGCCATCCATATACTTGGAACTTCCCACATCCTTCTGTAAGGGAAAGACAGAGTGGGTAGTGGCATAAGGTATTTACAAAGACCAATTGCAAAACTATCAATATAATGTTTATGAACATTTGTTTCATGTTTTGTTATAAATATATTGACAGATACATATTAAGAAAATAATTTAGCATTTTCCCTCAGTTATTCTGTTTTCTTCTAAAATAAGACATATTTATATGACCAGTTTTACTTCACAGTTTTTAAGTTACAGAATGCCAGGGAGAAGAAGAAACATCACCTAAAGCTTTTCAATACTCTTCTGGGAAAGGGGTGTGTATTAGTTCTAAAAATTTCTGAAAGGATTATAAGGGTAGCCTGACATTTCACACTACAAGTTGTACTTATCTGTAAACCTAAAATAAACTATAGCAAAAGTTATGTGGAATATGACAAAATGTTAAAAATTGTACATACAAATAAATATTTACAGACTATGCAATTAAAAAGACAATATGAGAAATATTTTATAGATGCTTTAAGTGCAACTAAGGTTTTGCATTGGGGTGCCACCATGCGCTTGAAATGTTATTTCTTGAAAGTCCATTCTATTGCATGCTATGTGTTTAATAACTGAATAATATTTCATTTAAATGCTTTTAAAACTAGAAAAAATGAAGAAGTGAGTGAAGAATGAAATTTTTACATTTGGTTTTAATTTTAGAAAAAAATCAAACTTTGGATCAACTTTACTAGAGCAAGTATTATTTCAACAGTTAAGATATTTTTAAAAAGTTAAGAGAAATCAAAAACTATATCCAGTTTTCATAAATAGTTACTTTTGATTGAAATTCAAGAATATTCACTGAAACTGGTATCACAGCTACTTATGGTGCTATTGTGTGAAGTATAAGCCACTGCCACAATGTTGTTCTATGAAACACATTTCGATCATCTTTAAATCAAACAAAATATGCCAAAATATCTCCTTATCCTAGAGAAAATAAACATACTTCTCGCTTTACTGAGACTAAAACAATATTGTAGGATAGTCTACTTAGTCCAATTCTTTATTATCCTATACATTATGACTCCATATATACCCAACAAAGGAATAATCCTGATGGCTGGCAATAATTTTCTTTAATGCTTTTTTAATAAGACAATTTCCTGCACACCCTTTGTGGAATTCGTACAAAAGAAGGAATTTAAGCTCTTGAAGTTAATGGGCTACACTTCTAGTTATGGATTTGGCTAAGTGACGGAAGAAATCACTTTACTCCACATCACCAGTGAATGTCACCGTTATACATGAGGAAGTTACCATTTAAAATGCATGTTCAAGAAAGAAAGAAACTTGCTTAAGGAATGATTTTCTTTCATAATTTGTTGCTGCGTTTCAGTTGATTATTTTATTCCTACTGTAGCTTTGTTTTTTCGACGATTTCTGAGAAGTAATGATAGGAGGACTAATTATGTTTTCAAATGAATGTATAATTTTCTATTTAGAATAAAATTAAGAAAAAAAATTTAAGACACTTATCAGTGCAACTTATTAAGATTTCTCTATTGAATTGTTCTTGGAAATAGTTTAAGTGGAAAATTATCCATATTAAAAATTTAATTTTCATACTTGTTATAAAGAATAATTAGTTTAGCATCCAATCCAGCTTATTTTCCCTTGTGAAGGGGAAGAGTTCATAGACTGTATTGTCTAGTAATTTTATCTAAAATGGTAAGGAAAATGGCTTCCTTTTGCTACTAGCTATCTACTTTTACTCAGTTTGTTTATCAGCTTTATCACTTGTTCTTCCTGTTTGTTCCCATGGTAAATGTAGACAAATTTGCAGTCCTCCTTTGGGGGGACTGAAATGCTCTCAAAGGTCTTGCTTAAAGAGACAAACATTTACTGTAGGAAGAATTTTGTTCTGTGCCTCTTAAACCTTGGCCTTTCTGCTACAACTTTTGACAAGAGTGCTAAATCTAGTGGTAGCCTTTGATTTATCCTATTACGAGCATTTGTGTCCCTTAAGCATTGAGCTGAAATCTTTAATCCATTTCAGGGACCTTGGACACCATCCAGATGGTAGTTCTTTTAGTTAAATAAAACTGAGTTTGAACTTAACACCTAAATGTGAATTATTTTGCAGTGTATTTCTTTACTTTTCTTTTTATTTTAAAGATAAATCAACCAAAACATATTAACAAACATACAGACATAAATAAAACAACATAAAAACAATAAAATCATACAGAATTTCAGGCAAGGTGATGGAAAATTAACAATAGTTGTATTACGTATTGTTATCTTCAAATTGGTTATTTATATAAACAAATATAGGCATGTAACATTGATCAAATAATTAAACATTAACTGTTCCTTTCAATAAACCAATAGAAATTTGTATTACAATTATCATAGCTTTCTTGTGTATAAATAAATTCATATTTTCTCTTTCTTCTTTTCTTTTTTCTGTCATCCCAGTCATTCTTTCCTTTTAAGCAGTTTCTTTCCCTTTGACAGTATGTATTGTACCTTTTAGATTTTATTTACTTTTTCAGGTTCTTATACTAGGGAGATAATATAATGTTTAGATATGTGAGTCTGATTTATTGCACTTACGAGTATGGTCTCTAATTATATCTACTTACCTATAAAAGCCTCGAGTTTATCTTTTCCTATAGCTGAGCAATATCCCATTTTGTAAAAATATCACATATTTTTTATCCATTCCTCAGTTGATGGGCATTTAGATTGTTTTCATGATTTAGGTATGACAAATTGCCCTGCTATAAACCTGGGTGCAGATATATACTTCTTTATGATGAGTGATTCTCCCTGGATAGTATTCTTAATAGTCCTTAACTAATTTTTCAGCATTGTGTCCAAAGAAAACTTACAGCTTTGGAAGACCTAATTTAGAAATAATTATATTATCAATGTCAAGACATACTTTGGTATCATAGACTTTGTTTGTTTTTGTCCATAAATTATAAACTGAGACTCTGTCATACTTTGTGTATTATTCAACAGGTACTTTACATTTGTAAGCTCATTTAATTCTCAGAGTAACATGCTAAAATAATTGTTACCGTTTTATAGATGAACATGATAAACTTCAGAAGATCAACTGAACTTTTGAATATTTACAGTTTTTAAGAAATAAACCTTGGATTATATCAAAATTTGATGAGCTTTAAAGACTTTACTCTTTCCACTGAATTTAAGAGCTTTCTATGATCTATCTTCCCCAAAATTCATGTGTTGAAACTAAAATGTTAATGTGATGGTATTTAGAGGTTGATCATGTGGGAAATTATTACATCATGGGGCTGTGGCTTCATGTTCTTCTAAAAAGTGACTAAAGAGCACACCTTAGCAGAACCTTTTCCCTTAAGTTTCTTCGATCATGTGTGGACTCAGCATTCATCTTCTCCCATGTAGGTAGTGCTCAAAGCCAATTTTCAAAAGAGAGACTAGGTCCTCCCAGATGTGTAGCTGCTAAAACTTTGATCTTCCCAGCCTCAAGAACCTTACAAAAGGTCTACTCTCAGGCATTCTGTCTTTACAGCAAAAACAAAACATGGAACTGTTTACAGTTATGGACCAAATTATCCCAATCATGCAGAAGTGTCAAAGTTTAGCTTAGATAGCTCTCTAGAAGATCGAAATTTCACAATAGTCTCATTTTCCACTTGATATCATCTATAGTTTATACTACTTTATGTATGCCATTAAAATAATTAAAATGAATTAAGGTTTATTATGTATTTTTCTTCAAGTACTGGACAACACTAAGTGCTCTAAGATCTTTCTTTAGATTTATTTTTCTATTTTAAACAGTACTTCCACAAGTACAAACAATATACCCCAATTTGAGAAGTACAGAATAGCACAAGAAGTAAGTGATGTGAACCATGCCATGGGGCAGCAAAGGTCTGGGCAAAGTAAAAGCCTTCCTGTGTACATGGATACTAGGTGCGCCTGGGTATGTGCTGGCTTCATTAATGTGAAAACACAGAAGGCCTGAGTTATAGTCCTTATTGTTTAAGCACACAGCAATAATTTGGTTATAGAAAGTAGCTTGATAATAAATAGAAGTGCATGTATCCCAACACCCTTTTTATTGTGTTACTGATATAACAGCAAAAAAATTCTCCTAGATGGTGCCATAGTACAAACCTTCATAAAAGGTAGATTAGTTCCTACCCTCAAAATATAACCTTGGACAGGAATCACACATAAACTGGAATTGCAGCATAACACAGTAAACATCGTAATAAAAGTGTATAGAGATTACATAGAAATCACTGAAGAGGGAGGTATTTTGAGGGTGTAGTTCTTCCTACATTTTTGAGCATCAGTGTCAGAGAGAAAAAAGGATAAAGAACAAAGCAAAATAATGATCTAGCGTGACATTTTTGGTGAATGTTAAATACTTTGGAAGGCCAAACTGCAATATAATGCTTATGCTAGGAAAAATGAGGTGGGAGGAATAGTCTGTAAAGTGAAATAAGAATGGTAAGGCCTCTTTTAAATATGCACTTGGCTTGCTGCACTTCTGCTTTGTAAGTTTCAATGACCTTATAATTGCTTCTTCAGGGGCCGCCTTCTCTACTAGACTGGAAAATCAAAAATTGCAGGGGCTCTGTCTTGTTTTCCCCTGCTTAGCACAGTCCCTGAGACATAGCATGCATAAGGCTTTGGGAAATCTCTGAAGAAAGGTTAGGAGATGTGTACTTTATGTAGTGCATCCGAAAAAGCCAGTGATTAAAAGTTATAGCAAGCAGAGCACTATGCTGAAAGCATATATGAGCAGACTTGATGAGGACTGATGTGATTCCTTACGTGAGGAGTCGATGTGGTAATCCACACTTAGCACCACGGCAGGGAGGGTGAAGGGCCTGCGGAGGAGCAGCAGACCGTGTAGGGGAAAAAAGGAATGAGTCAGAGACACATGTGTATGATAATGTTGTCCAGATCTTTGCATGGTTCTATAAAAAAGCAAAAGAAAAAATAAGACAAAGTACTTAATTTTCATTTTGAAAATCAGGAGGACATAGAATGACTTTGAGATAAAAAGAGCTAGTTTGAATGGGGACATTAAAAAGAGATATTAACAAATATGACTTGAAACTACTAATGTTGGTTATTCTAGAAACTTAAATCCATAGGCCCTTTTGTCTAAGAATTTCATTGTTGATGTCTTAAAGTCTCATTGTTTCAGAGTAAAAACAATATTACATGAGTTAAGATCGTTTCACTACTTCAGACATTTGCATTTTTCTTTAATTTGCTGCATGGAATGTTCTTTTACCAATGTGAATATGTAAAAACTATTTAAGATCATTCCGCCTGGCAAAGCAAATCCACATATCGGACCTCTATTTGTTGCACTAATTCCAATAAGCAGGAATTTACAACCTTTGGAAATGGCTTGTGTGTTCAATACATTGTTCTGCGGTAGGCCTTTGAAAATCTCCCCTTTGTAAACCTATGAAAAAAGAGTAGTGAAAAATAAACTGCTTGATAACAATATCAAGGGAATATTTCCAATTAATTCCTTGGTTATTTATTTCTTGTGTAGAGAGGAAATATCTGTCTTGTATTCTATAACTGAAGAACTTCTTTTCCATGTAATGTGGTCTTGAAACCTGTACACTGAACTAAAAACATGAGCACATCAGGGTTTCTTTAATCGCTAGATGAAATGCAGGGGAAAGACCAATTCAATGACTCAATCTTTCTTCAAAAGTTTTGCTTCCCAGGAACCAAATGAGAATTATAATAGTGCTTACTTTGCTATCTCCTATGATCAGAACTTTACAGGGTGGTTTTACAGTAAGAAACAGATTTCATCTTCACATACAAATATTATCCTTAGAAACAGAAGGAGAAAAGATGAAGAGTTTAAAGGTGCTTTAAGAATCATAAGTGATGTCAGATCTAATAAGAAAAAAATTACAAAAAGGACAGGTTAAGGGGCTGGGGATTTAGCTCAGCGGCAAAGAGCCTTCCTGGCAAGTGCAACGTCATGAGTTCTGTTCCTGGTACCGGAGAAAAACCAAAAAAAAAAAAAGGACAGGTTAACATAGAAGATGTATTTTGGAAGTATTCCTTTGCTGTAAGGAAAAAAGTAAAATGTAAATAATTAGTTACATTTAAAACAATCAAGGGACCATGGCAGAAGAAGAAAGCAGTGACAAAGACATTGAATTCTAAAAGCTCAAGTAAGGTACTTGGGAGGAAATTAATATACTAATGGTATAGGTGTCTAGCAAAAAAGGAAATAAGGAAAACGAGGTTAATTTATTTATTTACATAAAGTGGGTAGAAGGTGAATACGTGGATACTACAGAAGAAACAAGAGATTACGCTGAAATCACATTTCTCTAGATGATAGTTTATAGCATGTGACATAAATTTCTTGCACTAGGAATTTTAATAAATCTTAACAAGAATATTCCTACATCTAGATAAATTACATTTATAGTGCATTACTTTTATGGTACATTATCGTATGTCCAGTTTCTTACAGTACATTAGTACTAAATTATTATTTTAGTATAAATTAACTCTACAGTAACTTACAAGTATACAGTTCCTATTTATAACATGCCGGAATTTTTTTCAAGTTATACGTTTGAATTTTTCTACAAAACAAACTAGTTGTCGACTTAAAATATCTGTGCCCATCTATACTTTCTCAGCAGTATAAGACATATCAAACTGCTCTCTAGCATATTAATAATATTGAATAGTATATTTAAAACTATACACAGTAAATGTTTAATTAAAAAGTCCTTGGCATTAATCTTTCTCTCAGATGTTTTGAACACATTTACATGCTCATTCTTGCCACTTTCTGAAGCAGTTTTGGAGGTGTTCTTTCATGAGCGTCTTCATGTGGTATGATAAATATGCAGTCAGTTCTGTGGCTCGACAACCTGAATAACCGGTTCATGAAAACATTATAGTGTGTCCTTGTCCACATTATTCATTTGATTTGAGACCGTGAGATTCTGGGTCTTGCCCAACATCCAAATGACCATGAAAAGTAAATGTTTTGAATCAATTCATGGCATTGAGGCAGCCATGACAGCAAAATTAAAGACATTCACAAAAAATGACTTTGAGAACTGCTTCAGGATGTTGGGAGAAACAGGGGATAAGTGCCTTTTGTAGTTTAAAGAAGAAAATTATAAAAACATTACAAAATTTCAAAAGAGGTGAGTAGGTGAATAATTGATAGTACACTGCTCATTGTTGTCTTTAAAGTAGTTGCTCAGATTACAAAACATAGGCATGAGAAACTGTCAGTTGATATAAGAACACACTTTCCTTTTCAATGGACTAAGAGAAATTAGAAGCATAGCTATCTTAAGTATATATA
>NW_004955434.1:14746909-14783753 GCF_000276665.1 Chinchilla lanigera
AATTCCCTTTCCCTTTCCCTTTTCCTTTCCTTTTCTCTTTTCCCTCATTTCAGTTTCTCTTTCCATTTAAATAGTTTTTTCCCATTTACCAATATCTATTGTACATTTTGAATCTTATTTGCTCTTTCAGCTTCTCATACTAGGGAGACAATACCACGTTTATACATGCAAGACTGATTTATTTTACTCATAAGTATGGTCTAAATTTGCATCCATTTTCCTATAATATTCGCAAGTTTATCCTTATTTATAGGAGAGTAGTACTCCAATGTATAAAAAAACACATAATTTTTATCCATTTCTCAGTTGATGGCATTTGGGTTGTTTCCAAGTTTTAGCTATGAGAAATTGTTCTGTTATAAACATGGGTGCACGTATAACCTTGTGATATATGATTTTTTCTATTCTTCTGGGAAAATACCCAGAAGCACTGTAACTGCATTGAATGGAACCCTAATCCTAGTTTTTGTGGGAATCTCCACACTGATTTCCACAGTGATCACACAGTGTTTCCACAGTGTGTGATACACAAACAATAATCTCCCTGACAGAGAAATTACTGAAACCACACCCTTCACAATAACATCCAAAAACATGAAATACTTAGGTGTCAATCTAACAAAAGAAGTAAAAAATCTATACACTGAAATGACAGTACTCTGCAAAAGGAGATTGAAAAGGATATCCAAAAATATAAAGATATCCTTTGCTCAGAAATGGGAAGAACCAACATAGTGAAAATGGCCATACTCCCAAAGTTGTTGAACAGATTTAAGCAATCTTAATTAAAATACCATTAGCATATCTCACTGAATTAGAGAAAACATTCCTAAAATTCATATGGAACCAGAAGTGATCTAAGATAGTAAAAACAATTCTGGGCAGCAAAAGCAAGGCAAGAGTTATCATAATCCCTGAGTTAAAATCATACTATAAAACTACTGTAATAAAACCAGCATGGTACTGGCAAAATAGAATGGACCTGAGGATCAGTGGAATATTATAGATGAAGCAGAGACAACTACAAAAACATGCAGCCACCTTATATTTAACAAAGGTGCCAAACATGTTCACTAGGAGAAAGATACCCTCTCTAATAAATGGTGTTTGGAAAAACTGGCAGTCTACATGCCAAAGACTAAAACTAGACTCATGATTACCATGATGCATTAAAGTCAAAATGAATCAAAGTTCTAAATATTAAAACAGAAAGAATGACTCTACTAGAAGTGCATTTGATTTTAGGGGTAATATTTTAAGAGGGATTACGGGCAATATATAATTTCCTATAATAAGTTTTATTTATAAATTTTCCATATTTTTATAACACAACTTGTACACATACATGATTTTGAAAAGTTCTTCTCTGCCCTAACTTAAATTCAAATAGATATGAAGAATTAAATATGCACTAGCAACATATTGTGTATTTTTTTGTTTGTTTGTTTTTGTTTTTGTTTTTCTCCAGTACCGGGAACCGAACTCACAACCTTGCGCTTGCCAGGCAGGCGCTTTTGCCGCTGAGCTAAATCCCCAGCCCCTTGTTGTGTATTCTTAATGGGTGAAGCACAAATAAGCATGTTCTAATCTCTACGTTCACTATATTCAGAGTTGAAGAAATAACCTACAGAGAAAACATGTCTCCCTGGATTTTGGAAACATGAGCAATCCAGTGATTTCATTTAGCATTTGAAATTATTAAAGGCATTCATTATTTGTAATTTAACATATATATATCATATGAACTGTGACCATTTTGAAAAGTCTAATTCTATCTATTTAGAAACAGAATACATTTCCATTTTCAGATGTCCTCTTTCATCTCCTTTGTGGAAGTACTGTATGTTTTGTTTATTTATTTGTTTATTTAGAGTTCTTTCACTTCTCTGTTAGGTTAATTCCTAAGTACTTTTTTTTTAAGCTACTGTGAATGACATTGTTTTCCTAATTTCTTGCCTGGTTTGTTCATTATTGTTGTATTGGAAAATTATTGAGCTTT
The DNA here is from genome assembly GCF_000276665.1 of Chinchilla lanigera. NCBI lineage: Eukaryota > Metazoa > Chordata > Mammalia > Rodentia > Chinchillidae > Chinchilla > Chinchilla lanigera. Next base: position 14,748,909 of record NW_004955434.1, read on the forward strand.
GCGTTGACTTTTCGTTCTGCTACTTTGGTAAATTTGTTAATTAGTTTTAGGAGTCCTCTGCTAATCTTGTTTTGAGTCTTTTATATAAATGATCATGTCATCTGTGAAAGGGACAATGTGACTTCTTCCTTCCCTACACATACTCCTTTTCCTTTTTACTCTTGCCTGATTTCTCTGACTGAAATTTAGAGTACTATATTGAATAGCAGTCGTGATAGTATATATCTTCGCCTTTTTCCTGACATTAGAGGAGAAACTTTCAGTTTTCCCCAATTTAATACGATATTTGCATAGGTTTGTCATAAATGGCTTTTATGTGCTTGCAAGTAGCTTTTTCCATTTCTTGGTACATTGGCAAAAATTTTTTTATTACTATTATTCAAAGAACTGGCTTTTTGAGTCAGTATTTTTTCCTTTTTTTTAAATCTCTATTTCGTAAATGGTACGTATAAAGAAAGATTAACTCGAGACATTTATAGGTAAATGGTCACAACTAGAGACCATACTCATAAGTGAAATAAGTCAGACCTGCATGTGTAAGCAATGTATGGTCTCACTAGTGTAAGAACCTGAAAGAATGAATAAAATTGGGAGGGATGACAGACATTGTGAAACAAAAGGAAACTGCTCAGAAGTAAAGAGCAACTGGAATGAGGGAAAAGAGAAAAGAAAGAAGGGGAAATTATGCATACATGTATACACAGGATAGTTAACATAGTTGTTTTAAAGACTGCTATAGCTTTATTCAAAGGAATAGTTAATGATTAATAAATTGATCAATCTTGCATGTCTATATTTGTTTTCCTGAGAAACCACTTTGGAGATATCAATATGTAATATAACAACCCTGGTTAATTTCCTGTCACCTTGTGTGTAATTCAGTGTTGCTTGTTTTGTTCTTGTGCTATTTTGTAAATGGATGTCTGTTTGTTAATATATTTTTGTTCTTTCATTTTTAAAATAAAAATAAAATTACATACATGGCTTTTATGACAAACACATTTTCTTCAGGATTACGTTATCAGAAACAGATGCTGTACTTTATTGAAGGCTGTGGTTGATCCACTGAGATTATTCTGTTGATATTACTGCTCGTTTCTACTTATGTGAAGTATTGTATGATTTTCTTTGCACATGGTGAACTATCCTTGCACTCCTGGGGTGATGTTTACTTGGTCATGAGATATGATCATTTCAATGATATCTTGCATTTTATTCGATCATGTGAGAATCTTTTCATTTATTTTCATTAAAGAGACTGATTTATGGTTTTCTCTTAACAGAGTCAATGTCTGCTTTTGGAATCAAGATAAGTTTGACTCCAGAAATGAGTTTCACAGTACTCTTTTTCTATCAAACTGAAGAATTTGAGGTGTATCAGCATGAGACTGTCACTAAAGTTCTTCTAGAAATTAAGGCTAAATATGCTGAATTCTGAGTGCTTTTTTTCTGACAGGATTTAATATAAATCAATATAAAACTGTGCCAATTTCATTGGCAGGTATTAGATCATTCAGGATTTAAGACCTTCTCTGTTCGGTTTGCATAACTCAGAAGTATCTAGAAATCTATCCATTTCTCCTGGGTTCTCTACTTTATTAAAGTGCAGGTTTCTAAAGTCATTACTAATAATCTGAATTTAGGTGGTTTCTCCTGTGATTTCATCTTTTTCATTTCTAATTTCATCAATAGAGGTCTTTTTCATGGTTAGTAATTTGGCTAAAGTTTGTTTATTTTCTTTATTTTTTTGAAAAATATAGCTCTTCCACTTATTCTTTGTGTAGTTTTTCATCTCAACTTTATGAATATCTGCTCCAATATTTATAATTCCCTACCACATAGTAGCTTTGGATTTGGATTGTTTTTGTTTTTGTAGGATCTTGAGGTGAAACAGTAAGTTATTTATTTGGGCTTTATAATTATCATCTTTTTACTTTGCTAATTTTTATTCAGAACAAACAATATCTTCATTTTTCTCTCAGAGAGCAAATCTGTTTAGATTACTACTAGGTGACTATTAAAGTCATCTGGTGGGAGCATGAAGCCTGTATAACTTTGATTTCAAACCCATTACTTTTCTGGAAGTGAGATAAGTGTTCTGAGTGGAAAAGAATGGAGACGTTTTCAAAATGAATTGTCAAAAGAGATGTTGTAGCAAACATTTCCCCCTACAAAACTAATTTACTTTGTAAGTACTCCAGCAGTAGAAAGTGAACAGGAATTTCATGATCTTTTGCACATTCTCTGTGCATATGGTTAGTAACCTTAGGGAGTAAAAACTTTATTTAACACGTACTATATTTATAGTTGGTATTATTTGGAGTTTGAGTTTTTGAAAGAAAAGTATCATTTTCAGAAATGTATCCTCTAGCATTACTATCAGTTACTGGCACTGGAAAAATGATTATTATTATGATCTCGAAAAGTTGATCTGTGATGATACTTAAGCAGATAAAATTCTGTCAAATCTTTGAAATATATTAGTAATGTTAGCAGATGCTGATCTATAGGAAAAGTCGGATGTTTGAAATAAGGTTGCTACCCACCTATGTGGACAACTTTTGCAAATGTGGGCAAATATGGACAGACATTAACACCTGTTCTGTAGAGCAGGGATTGAGCTATACCTCTGGGATAAGTGCTTCATCAAGAATACACAGTTGACCTGCATATATGAAAAATAAGCTCAATAACCTTAGACAACATTTACACTAAACTGTAGTTGAATGTGAGTCTTTTTAATACTCTGAGTTTTGTGTTTTGTCAAACTAAAAGCAATAATTTTTTGAAGGATTAGAAATGGAGCCTAATAAACTTATTGAAGTTGAATGATCTTGTACTTCAAGAGCATAAAGATTCATGCATGCTCTGAACTAGAAAGCTAGGGAAAGAGAGAGATGATTTGGCAGTGTTGGCTGTGAGAATACTAGATGGAGACAGAGGTGAGAAGAGGACCACACTTGAGGACAGGAGGTGAAGACTGATGCAAATCCGTGTAAGGCAGACACGCCCCCACCAAGTGGGTTAGCCACACACGAGTGTGAGAACTAAGCCATGGTCTTTAGCTTCTTTGTGCTTTAGATCCCTCAACTTTGTTAGGCAATAGTACGATGCTGATTTCTTAGGGTTTCTGTGGAGATTGAAAGTGTTTACATTTGTAAAGTGCTTAGAACGAAGATCCCTGACACACTGTAAGAGTTGTAGGTGTATGCTTAACAACAGCTATGTGCAAAAGAGTTGAACAATTGAGTCTTCAGATGAAATATGAAAACAGAGAAAAGTTTGTTTAACTGGATAGTAATTCCCAACCTTTATAAACTGCTTTTGATGTGGTACCCGAGACATGCGACACAATGGGTGTGATGCTGTGCAGATGTGGGTGACATCAGCTTGGAGAAGTCAATCGCTCGAAGTTCCTTCAGCATTCATGAGTTGCTAGTCACGTCACTCCCTCTCAGGGAGCCGTGCGTACTATGTTGTCACACTGCGCTTGCCACCATGATCGCCATGAGCATGTGACATGGACAGAGTCTGGATAACTGTGCTCACTGGTAGCAGGTAATGCAGAAAGGTAATGCGGTCCTTGTACATAGAGGAGTGCTACTCAGTAATAAGGAAATATGAACTTTATTTGTGGGAAACTGGATGCACCTTGAGACCCTAATGTCAAGAGAAATAAATCAGATACAAAGTTTCAATGGTATAGCTTATTTTATAGTCTGATTTCCCGTATATGAGAAATCAAGGATATAATTATGTAAACAAATTAAAGCTAACAAGAAAAGGGGGAATGGATATTTTCCAAAATAGATGGAGGTCAATGGATGGAGAAGGTAGAGGGCAGGAGGAAGTATTGAAAAAAATAAGTAACAAGTGTTGGGGCTGGGGATTTAGCTCAGCCACAAAAGCGCCTGCCTGGCAAGCGCAACGTCGTGAGTTCGGTTCCCGGTACCGGAGAAAAAAAAAAAAAAAAAAAAAAAGTAACAAGTGTTATGTACCTGTACCAACTCCCCCATAAGGAATGAAACCGTGATGTATCACAAGTGTGCACTAATAAAATGAAGCGGTTGCACTCACTGAGACATCACCATCGCAGGTGCAGTGCTGTCTGAGCAGGCATAGGCTCACCCGAAGTGGCTTTCGGAAAGGGTCCAGGACAATCTGTTAGCTATTGTGTTTGGCACATCGTCAGCTACAGCAGATTGACACCACACGTCTGCACGTTACTTCGATCCTGCGAATATCCGCTGTAGGATATTTCACTCACACCCTTACCTGCGCTAGTCAAAGCTATAATGTAGACTTCTGCCTCTAAAAATGATGTGTTCGACTTTTTAACCCGTGAAGTTGTTTTCAAAATAACTTCCGTCTACTTGAAAGGAACATATCAGTTTCATATCATTTATAATAAAATACTAGATTTTTTTTAAAAGAGAAACCAACTTGTTAACCATAACTAGTATATCATGAGGTATACAGGTGTATGATAGTTCCAGGTTACTATACATGGTGTCAGCTCATCAAAGGATAATTGTATTGTTTTGTTTTCTCCAAATACAAGTAAAACACTGGTAAATCTCACATTGTATCTTCAGTTCAATCTGAATGTTCACAGTGTTGACAACCATTTCAGAGAAATAACTGCAATTATTATTCCTCAAAATTAAATGCTTTTGGGAAAATAGTGAAAATATAATTTCCATTGTCATTATTTCCCATTTATGTGTCTTTCTCCATTTTCCACATTCATCTTTTGGTTCATGTACCATTTGTACTAACTCGGAGTGTTCCTCAATATATATTTCACTACCCATCTGTCATTCATGTGAGCATTGTTTTTCTCTGTCAAAAAGCCCATCAGGATCTATTACAATATTCCATTTTATTTTGTTGTACTCAAAAAACCACTTTTCCTACCCAGGCATTAATTATATTTTTATTAAGAAGGAAGAAATAGAATAAGTGATATATTTGATAGCAGATATTACAGTAGATGACATGTAGATAGTGATAAATTATCTTGGGTACAAAAATGCCTGAGATTCAGTGAGTCAGGCATAACAAAAAGGAAAAACAAAGAGAAGGGTGGAAGAGTAAAAGGGCGTGTGCATTTATGGAGAGAGAATATTCTCAGCATGATAGGCTGATGAGGTATGAGATGAGAGTGGAGGCAGAAATACTGCAGACAAGGAAGAAATATTCTTTCAGTGAGAACTGGGAAAGTTTAGTAGCAGTGCCATAGATGTTCAATTTCAAATAATTTTGTTTGCTATTATGCCATCCTCTTTAATTTTTCTACTCCACTAACAAAAGCCACCAACATAGAATAATCTTAGGGTAACAATGCAAAAAGGAAAGGGCCTGTTTTTCAGGATTGGAGAAGTAAGAGCAAAAAGGAAGAAAGTCCTGTCACTAAAGGCAAATGAATAATGAGAATGAGAGAACAGAGAGGAAGAAAAATCAGACTGTGCACATACATAGAAACCACAAGAATAAAGAAACATCTTGACAATGACGTTGCAATTTTCACAGTGTTTGAGATGCCGAGAGACTTAGGAATTTTAGTTTGTTATTTTTCATTTTCTAACACTAATTAGAAATCTGAAGCTATTTGTATTAAGATCATGGTATTAACAACTTAGAAAATACTTACATATTAAAACATTTGAATAATGTAAATATTGATGATATGTCTTTCATATAACACAATGACATCATTCATACAACTGTATCAAATTAAAAATATAAAAAAATCAGAAGATCAGAGGTAAAATAATATTCACCTAAAATCATGTACCTTATCCAGGAATAAATTGAACAAACCATACAGTATTTTTTTCTAAACAAAAACTGTAACAAAATGCTAATAAGTGGCTACATATGTGTAAAAGCATTATTGGAGTAATTTTCCATAGTTTCTTGAGTATGTCTACAGAATAGATGCATCATTGCTATAACAGAAAAGTGTCCTGAAAAATTAAATTTGTCAGTACAGTTTGATATATTGCCACATTACCTTTTTTGTAGGCATGAGGGGTGACTATACATTATTTCTTTATTGAAGTGTGAGAAGTGGAGATTTCAGGTTGGAAGGAAAGAAGGTTTTCGGTTATGATAAAAGCAGAAGTGGGGGATGGGCACTATCAACACTTAGCAATGAGACCCTGCAAGCTTGCAAAATAATTGAAAGCTTGGAATATCTGTATAGGTTTTCTAGCGTGCAATAATGTATAAAAGATGATTCACTTACAAATGTTTCCAATTGGCTCTATTGAGCACCTTCTTTAAATGAGAAATCAGCTTGGATTTTAAAATTGAAGTCAATGAAAAACTAGACTCATTTCATGCAACTGAACTCTCGAGCCAATTTTTCTGACTTCCATCGACTCCATAAAAATGTATTATTAATACACTACCTATAATATAATAGAAATTATAGTAAAATTATCAAACCTCAGGTTTACAAAGCTGTTTCTATCATCTACCTGAAATCTACAGTGGATATAACTTCAATTTTCATTTACAGTACTCAAAAAGTGAAATATGTCATCTATCCAATTTTCAGCCTTCTTGCTATAGGGAAGATGTTTTTGTTTTCCAATCACTGCTTCTCCAACTGGTGGGTCGTAGCCACAGAAAACATGCAAACTTGAAATTGACATGCTTTGCAGCATCTGAAACAGAATGTTTCTCTGCCTCTCAGTTCAGGCAGAGCATGTAATTATTTTCACATCTCACAGGAGTAGTCCTTTCAGCATTAGGTTTCCTTAATGCTGTGTGTCAGCAATGACAAGAAGGAAAACAAGAAGGAAAAAACATGTTTGGGGACTGTCATTTGCAGTCAGTTCTTTGAAACTAATTTTGCAATCATTTTTAAATTTTGTGAAAACATTTATCAGGCAATTCTCTTGGTGCAGGAAACAGCTGTTTCTGAGGTAAATTTGCCATACGTTTCCAAAGCTCTTTGTCTTTTGTTTGTTGGATGCGCTGTTTTTGGAAATGCCGTCACTGTCAGGAACGTGTAGCTGTGGCTTCAGTCCTAAGAAAACTTGTTAATGCATTTTCTTGTCCAAGGTATTGGTGTACTGACTGTGGCACAGGGACTTGCCGAGGTGAAAATCGCAAAAGTATCATCACTGCAAACTCTAGGGCTCAATCCGCAAACTGGAAGATGAAGAATATTAGCACGCCATAGAGTATCTTTTCTCTGTTAGCAACACACTTCACACTCAGATCCTGGAGACAGTTCAGTATAAAATGACTTAATGTTAGCAGATAGAATTAATACCATGGAAGTGAAACTACGTTAATGTGTTAGGATGTGTAATGAAACAGGTAAATCAGTGGAGTGCCAGTAAATCCAGTCTAATCACAACTATGTCACTAATCCTTTTATGTAACCCTTGCTGCAAATTAAAAACTTACATAGGATTTTACAACAGTTCACATAGCAAGGATATTATTTGCTTCTATCCTGAAAGAGAATGTTGATTGAATAAGTAAAAGAAATGTAAAGAAAAATTACTGATAATCATGTAAGCTTTTAATATTCTATTCCTAAGGCTTTCCGTAGATTTACATAGATGTGAGCCATGAATAAAAGAGGTTGACACAACTTTTGTCATAACTCAGTATGAACCCAGAAAGCTTATTTTGAAACAAATTTTTTTCAGCTATGAGAGCCACTGAATTTTAAGCTAAATAGTAATTATTCTTGAAATATTGTCAGGAGCTGAAGTAGAAGTAATCAAATAGATGTCAAATTTGTCATTTGAAAACAAATTGATCTTTGCAATTTTCGCTGAGATTAGAAAAACCATGTTTCACAATGTCTGAGTTCTTGTGACTGTGGCTAGGATCAGGTCCTAAAACCGGCGTAGACACAGCTGTCTTCACAGCGTGTAACCAGTCCTCTTTTGGATTGATTTTCAACCACTGTTCTTTTCTTTTTTCATAGCTTTTCACAGTGACATCTACTCAGAAGGCACCAACACCTGTCTCATGTATTTATATGTATGTTGTGTCTACTTGCACACTTCTTTCTCACCTGAAGAATCATGGATTGCAATTCATTTGTTAAACCACAGTTCTGAAAACTCTTCTCTGAAACCACACAATGGCCATTCTTTCTTTCTTTGCCTCCAAGCATTTTGTGCATTATTTTGTTAGGACTGTAATCAGTTTAACTGTATTTTTTTCTGCCATACATGCAAACAAGATGATAAAGTCCTTCTACTAAGGGGGTCAGCTTCCTCAACTATACTTATGAACTCTTGATATCTCTTTATTTTATTTTCTGCATATCCTTAATGGCACAATGCAGTAAAGGAAGAGTTAAAATTGGCACAATGCAGTAAAGGAAGAGTTAAAATTGGCACAATGCAGTAAAGGAAGAGTTAAAATAAATTCTATAAGGGGCTGGGGATTTAGCTCAGCGGCACAGCGCCTGCCTGGCAAGCACAAGGTCATGAATTTGGTTCCTGGTACCGGAGAAAAAACAAAAAACAAAAACCAAAAAAAAATTCTATAACATATTATCCATCAAATTTTTTTCTCTATAGATCCTCTCCAGGCCATACCACCTCTACCACCATTTCCAAAACTAGCTGGAAAGAAGTTTCAGCTTGTGTATCATGGGGTACACATTGAGGTGAATTTGGCATAACTAAATTCCATTTCAAATCTAAATTTTGGCAGTAAAGCACCTAGCTAGGCAGCTTTGGTTCAGGTGCAAGGATTCTGCCAAGAAAACGAAACACAAGATTGTCTCTACCAAACCATGCATAAAATTAAAACCTGGACCAGCGGACTACATAAGCAGTATCTATCAAAACTAGCCAGAATTCTGTGGTTGGAGCATGTATCAAATAGCAGAAGATAGAAAATAGCTGCATCTCCGTAGCAACATTTTGATGAGGGAAAGCAGTCCTGCAATTGTGAAATTTTCACTGTTGTGTGATAAATTGTGTACTTTTTTAGCCTTCTATAAACAACTCAGAATTTTTAAGACTTTAAATGTAATCTATTTTTATTATTTTATGTAAAAATGCAACAAAATTTCATAACAAAATTATAGGACAATAACAGTAGTTAATACACTGTGTATCAGAATCACAAGAGGTTTCTCAGAGTACTAGATAGAAACACTTACAAAGAAAAAACACATAACAGCACAAAGTTATATTTTCAAAGAACAAAAGGAAACTATTAGTAATCTAATTTTTAAAACATTACATTACTAGCATATCACACAATAACTTACAAAAGAAAGTTTTAAAGGAATATTGTAGGAAAATTCAAATAGGAACAAATTAAGCATTTATATGATGAGGAATCCATTACAGTGCACACTATTTTACATTAGGTGGAGAGAAAACTAAAAATTAAATATAGTTCCTAACATTAATTTTAAGTAAATTATTTCAGAGTGATGGTAAGAAAAACACTAAAGCATGACTTTCAAAATAGCACAGTTAAAAAACTAATATAGACACACAATCAAATGTCTAAAGTGCACACACTTACTGGTTTAATATATATTTATTTAAAATACTAATTCTATTGAGAAAACATAGGTATTTATTAATAGGATGGTAAGTTAACAACTCATGAATTAGTTATTTTTACATTTCTAATAGAAAATGACAAATTACTAAATTGAAAAGTTGAGGTACAAGATTTACTTTACAATCTTATTTAATAAGTATATATTTATAAATATACACACACATTCATTGCATATGATCTCATTTTTTTTTTTTTTTTTTTTTTTTTTGTGCAACCAGATTTTTGTTTTGAAAACCTTTCATTTCAAGAGATCTATTTATTTTGGTTTTTCTCTGGTACCAGGAACCGAACTCATGACCTTGCGCTTGCCAGGCAGGCGCTTTTGCCGCTGAGCTAAATCCCCAGCCCCAATATGATCTCATTTTATAAGTCTATTCTGAAAACATATATACCATGGTACAGAATTTTAAAAATATATATTGAAGAAATGCATGACATTCCTGGAATATAAATAAACACCTCCTATTTTCCTTTTCTAAAAATGTCTTTTTTTTTAATCACCTCAAGGAAGTGAAGTGATAAACCATAAAGGAAAAGGAACATAATTTTTCTCATTCCAGGCTGCAAAATCAAATATCCTGGACTCTTTTATTAGCAAAGAGATTTGATATTTTAAGGACTGAAAGATTTAGCTTCCCTTCCCTTCTTGTCTCTCAAAGCTAAAAATACATTGTAAAAGGAAGAGGAAATGGGACAGTATGTCTGAGAACATAGATGTCCATGAATATCTCCTAGGATTCCTGAGCTGTGCATCTTTTGCTTGTTCCATTAAGACTGTCTAGACGTAGAGATTTCCGTGACTTAGACTGATACAAGTAGTTGAATTATTTCATTCTCAAAAAAATATGCGCAAGTCTATCCTGGTGATCCTAACCCGAGCCTTACTTGCTCAATGTCAGACACCAGGAAAGACCAATGTTACAGCTCAGCACTTACAGGCCTCACATCCACACAAGGTGATTTGAGAGAGTTACAGTAAGACATCTTCTCTGTGTTCTGTCACTTTACTTCCTTGAGGTGCTGTGGTGCTGTGGTGCTGTGCAGATCTTCCATGCCTCAGATTTGACTCTAAAATAAGGGTGGGGCCAAATAGTCTCAGTCATTTGGACAAGAAAGGGTATTGAATTAAAGTAAATCTTTCTCTGTTTGATCTAGCAGATTCTAACACTGTAAAATTTTCATCTCCTTTGTCTTCTCTTGTCCATAAAAGATAAGCAAATAATTTATTTCTACACTGTTCTTCAATATCTTTAATAATTGGAAAAATGTGAGCCAGTTTTTGTGGTTTAGTGAATCAAACTCAATGTTACCTTGCTTACATATATTTTAAATAGGCTTGATTCTCACCCTTCTGCTTGTACAGTCTTGGAGGAGTATCTGTATTGTTACTTAGATTCTTTACATTAGATTCACTTTTTGCCTTACCTTCAAAAGATGTTTAAAATCTAAATGATATGCTCCTCCAATTTCAAGCATTATTAACAGTGTATTCTAAACTGCATAAAGATTCAACCATAGGGAAAAAGTTTCAGTTTATTTGAGACGAAGAATATGCCTAAAGGCTTCTTAGTTCTGAATCTCTTGTAACCACTTGTGCTTATACCGTACACATAGCTTTTAAAGATTTTCACTGTGACTTACACTGAAGTTTATTAGATACCAAAACTCAGAGAAGAATAAAGCTATGTCTTACTACGTGTGACACATTGTGTATTCTAGTATTTTCAGTGTAATTTAACTATATTCATCATGAATGGAGTGATCCCAATATCAGTTTGTCCAGGTTTATGGTCCTTAACTTCATTGGATTATTTGTAGTATTGTTTTGCTCTGTAAAGTATCTCATACTTTAGTAGGAGTTCTTTGTTTCTCGGTTAAAACCTATTATAATTGAAAACAATGCAGTAATACTTTCATCCCACCTATCTGAATGTCTGTATTCTGGATTAGAGTTTTATTTCTCAGAAAATATAAGGGCTTCTCATAATTCATCATCTACTATAATTGATTGAACAGTGTTTAGCCATCTTCTTATGTCTTGATGATGTACCCAAGACTGGGTTTATGAACACATTTTGAAGCTATGTTAGTCTTACATACTTAGTACCAGAGTCATTTAATTATCATGACATGTAAACTTTTACTTCTTAATTTTTAGAGAGAGTGATTAAGGTCTTTTCAAAAAAGAACATGTGATATCTCCTATAATCTCTATGTTTTGTTTCTGGGATTGATTTGAAATTAATCTTCATGTGCTTTAAAACTTTTATAAAGTTGCAAAATATACAGTCTCACCCTGGAAACACTAGGATAGCTAAGCAAATATCTATTCACAATATTCACGTCTACTCTTCATTTTCCTTCATTTATAGGATCGCATTATATCTTAGCTGTGAGTTCTGATATACAGTATTCCATACCTGATCCAGCAGATATGCTCTAGAAACACTTCTGACCAAGAATTTTGGTGATAATTTTAACTTTAGAAAATAGTGCTGATTTCCCCATATATCCATCTATATCTCTATATCTCTATCTCTACATCATCTCTATCTCTATCTATCTCTATATCTATCTCTACCGCTATCATCTCTATCTCTGTGTATATCTGTATATCTATCATACCATCTATGACATCTATATCTATGTATGTATAGTATATATAGCTACTTTCAGGAGAGAAAACCTGATTCTTAGATGAAAAGCAAAGCCTTTTACTTCCAAAGAACTAGTGAAACACATGACCTGGCTTTTCAAAGATAGCGTTGTCAACTTTCCTTTAACGACATGCACTCTTCCAGGGTCCAGCACTGCAAGACTGTGCTGAGCAATGTGCTGCCTGGGAGATAGTGATTCACACACACATATCTTTATGTATGAGAAAAATTTGATTTTAAAAGCAGTACTCTGGAAATGTGAGAAAGATAAGGAAAAGAGCTACCCTGGTCACACAGAAGGGTTTAGTTATCAAGAGACTCTTCTAATCACTGGTATGTGACACCAAAACAAGCGAGCTCAAAAAGTCAGAAACAGGACACACAAGAACTTGGAAATGAGGAAGGAAGAAAAGTAGAGTCTTTTGTTTATGGTCTTCTCAACTAGCGCAGTGTGTGCTGTTGCAAATTACCATATTAGAGCAGTTTAAATTAAAGAGCAACTCATTTCTATAGCCAGAAATCAGAATCATGTTGAAACCATTTAAAGGATGCATGACTGGAATACAAAACTAAAACGCCACAAACCATTGTTATCGTTCTAGCAAGAAGCCCTTTAGAATGGGTAGAAACATGTCTGGAGTTGTTAAATGATACATATGCAATAAAATCTTCATCTCTTATTGGGCAGCTGTCACCAAGAACCACCCTCTCTGCTAATCACACCTTCCTCCATGGCTAGAGATGTTCAGAATTTTTAATTCCTTAAATATTAAAGACACTCACCACATAGAGTGACTTGCTAGATGCATATTATATATGCACATATTCTAAAGATCTAAGCCTTGGAAAAAAATTCTACTGACCTCAATGAAATGCCAACATTATATAACTCTAAAGAATGTTTATTTTCTTCGGAGGAGAGAGGAAGATTCTCTTTGTGATAGAAACCATAGGCTATTTGGAGTAGAACATCTCATTACAAAATCAAAGGAGGACCTCACTGATTATTCAAAGTGAGAACCAGTAGGAAGGCTGATCATTATAACTGGGTGATCCAGTTTGCTTTGTGATAGGCTAAATGAAGTTCTGGCTATGATGGAAAGCTTACATCAAAATTAAAAATCTATTGCTTTATGCATTTGTGTGTGTTTATGGATTACCAATCCTTGTAAGAAGTACCAAAGGTAACAATGTTGTAAATGTGTACCATGAGTGTGAAGGAGTTTCCACTGACCACCTGTAGCTAAGTTTAAGCAAGGAATCTATGGGGCAAGAGAAACTTTGACAACATAGACTAATCATTTTCAAGTTTCTTGTAGGGCTAACTTTGAAAGTGGAATCGAATGTTCATCCTTTGGCAAGAGATTGATGATTTAATCATTTTGTATTGAGTTGAACAGCCTCAAGAAAGAAATATCAGACTTCATGTTAAAGCAATAGGTAAGAGCTACAATGGTAAAGATATGTCACTGAATGTTTATAATCATATTTTGTCAAACAGTTCATACTACTACCCAGGGAAAAATACAAAGAGCCATAATTTGAGGATTTAGGATAGAATATACAACAATAAGCTCAAGAGGAGCAGTACGTCCCAGAGATATTTTGCAGGGATAGAACCTATAAAGAAAAGTAACTGACTGCAATACTAGAGGCAGGAATGCTGCAAAAATATATCACTTCATTCATACATTCATTTTTATACTACTAGGCATTGAAACCAGAAACTTCAAATTAAAGTAGTTTTCCAAACTTTAACTTTTTTTCTTTTTTAAATTTTGAAGCAAAATTTCACTATGTTGTCCAATCACCAGACTAAGCTCAAATTTGTGATCCTTCTATCAGAGTCTCCCAAAGGGCTGGGATTATAAGAACGAGTCAACAAAACCACTTTAACTTTAGAACCATATTTTAATTTTAAGATTGAAATTTTATGCAGAAATGGAATGTCCTTATTTTAAAATTTTCAAAGTTCCCCTGTATTTGAATCATATTTGAGAAGACACGGGTCAGGTTGGTGTCCAGTAGGCTATCATGGTTTAGAAAAGAACAGAACCATGAACTAAAAAGAAAGTGTGTACTTATAGTTGTATAGTCCTTGACACAAAATTCTTTAGAAGAAATATTGTTTTGTGTCCAATGCACAGAAAATCCCCTGGAGATATCAAGAAAATTCATGTGTTTTCCAAAATATGAGGGATTTTAATTAAATCTTAATGTGCTGAATGCTTTACATACCTGGAGGGATTGAGGTCATTTACGAGGGCAATCTATCAGTTCCATTTGCATACCTTAGAGATGTTTTTATGTTAAGATATTTTAAATAGTAAGAGAGAAATGATATTTCACAAGTTAAATAAGGAAAAATTTCAGTATATATGCATATTTTCTTCTCTCTGAGAATAAATAGCTTACACACAGCTATGCAAGGGAGGTTAAAATATAAAAAGTTGCAGGTCAATCAAATTAAATATTCACATTAATGAGAATTTATATGATTAGTTTGGAGGTCATTCATTCTTTAAGCAGGCATTACTAATATATGGTAGAAATAGGAATATGGTGTTGTCCGTATTTTTGAGCAAAAAATTGTACAAAATAGGAAATAGGTTCCTACATAAATAATTCCAATAAAAATGTGCTAAATGCCCCAGTAATAATCCCCCTCAAAATGGATTACTGGAAGAGAAGTAGGTCTTCACAAAACAAAGAATAAACTCTTCTTCAGAGGAACCATGGTGAGGAGCACAGATGCTCGTAGGACCATGATACTCCCAGGGAGTATGAAATAATTTACTATCAGGAGAGAATAGTGTGCAAAAGGCATGGTGGAAATGTTTCTGGAGAAGTTTGGGTATCAGGTACTTTAGTCTTTGTGAAATTTTGAGTGATGATGTAGGAATAATATATTATGGGAGTTTTGTGTAGGCAAGAGTGTACCTCAATGCTATCTTCATGAACTGGGCCAAAATAATGTCGCTTCGACAAATTGAGTGGTTTAAAGCACTTGCTTATGTAACATGCCCAATGAGGACAGCAGGCAACTCTTCTCCAAACTGATGCAGAGGATCTTTCTGTCTTGAGGATATTTCTTCTTCAGAGACCTTCTTGCCTTCAGAAACTGGTATACTCAGGAAAATAATTCAAAAACACACAAGCATGCGTAAAATGTCCAACGATGCATTGTCAGAAATCCCTTCTGTTGATTTCACCATGGTCATGATGCCATGACTAATTAAAAAGTAGTTTAGAATATGTTCTTCCTGTAAGCCCAGTAAAAACTGTAGGTGTGCAGTTCAAATCCAATTTCCTTAAAGACACTTAATAAAGATGTATAGATTCCTATTGAAGATAATTAACAATGAGCTCACTAATGGTTAAGAAAATTGAAATACAAAGTGCTGGAAATATTTATTTCAACGTGTTAGCAAGAAATGGAAAAAACTGATACTTCTAACCTTGCTGTACTTAGAAAAGGAAATACTTTTAGTCAAGCATTTGTTAAAAAGCAGTATATAGCGCCTTTAAAATATTTCCCAGAAAGGCCTTTTCATCTGGTGACCTCCAAAGAGGCTCAGGGGGCCCAACATACACTTAAAATGAAGAGGGCACTGCTGTAGACTGGGAATGACTCAGATAGAAAGATAAGACAGTAAATGACTTCACAAGAAGTGAAAAAATTGGGCGTCTCTTGTGAAAATCGGAATTTTTTTTTAACTTGAACACTTTGTCAAAGAAGAAGCCATCTGATATTCTACAGAGATTATGTGAATTGATGAGAAGAGTTAAAGAAAGGACAAGTAGGACTAATCTTTAGAAAGAATTTCAAAATAACATAGATGGCAGGGGACATACAAATCTTGAGCTGAATAGACGCAGGAAAGAAAGCAGTTTTCCCACAGAGTCTTCCAACTTGGAAAATATTTAAGATAAAGCTCAGATACACTTCATAGGAGCTACAGACCTGACTTGTGACCTAAATAAAACCAGGTTATTTCCCCTCGTCATTTAACTCAAGCCATAATATTCCCCGAACAGAATTTAGCATTAGCAGCAAACTTCCTTGAGGCACTTGTAGCTGTGAAGTTGTGCACAGACCCATATTTGATGCTATTTCATCTTAAAGACAATTTTAACACGATTTGACTGCATAGTGAAAACTTGCCATTATTTTACTTTAAATCTCTGCTTTGTCACACTTGTCCTACGAGAGTGTCTTACATCTTATCTCACTGAACTCTACTACATTCTGTTTATTGCTGCCAGTGTAAATATTCTAAAGTAGAAGCCTAATTATTTCCCTTCACAATGGCGGCTGTGCCCATGTGCACCACGTGCATAACCCTTTATTATTAGTAGTAGTATTTGTTTTTGTTTTGTTTTATTTTTCTCTGGTACCGGGAACTGAACTCACGACCTTGCGCTTGCCAGGCAGGTGCTTTTGCCCCTGAGCTAAATCCCCAGCCCCAAACCCTTCATTATTTATGCCCTGTGTTGTCTTTCTGTTTTACCTCTCATTCATTTCTTACCAGCATATTATTCCTCAATTATGCTGTAATTTTTCTTTAAATTATGAATCCTTTTAAATATTTTAACCAATTTCTATCTGTATTGATACCTATTTCAATATTTGTTTGAAATACATGCTTCTAGGAAACTCTCCCCTGATTTGAATATGATGTTCATGCTGTGCTGCTCTGTTCTGTTTTGTTCTGAGACAGGGTCTCACTATGTTGTTCAAGCTGGTCTTGAACTCACTGCATAGTTCCAGCTGGCATCAAAGTCATAGCAATCATCCTGCCTCAGCCTCCCAAGTGACAGAGTTATAGGTGTAAACTATCAAGCACAGCTTCAAAATACTCATTCTTTATACTTCAAGAATGTTCATGTATACATTTCTCATTGATCTTTTAGATATTGTTGTAACCACTGTTTATTTGATTTTCAAGGTCTTTCAGGGTATGGTCTATGCTTTCTTTCTTCTTTCTTTTTGGGTACATCAATACGTGGAACAGCATAAATATGCAGTATATAATTAATATGCATTTACCGAATAATTAATATTCAGTGTGGTGAGTACAGAGATCTCCCTACATGAAAGGAATTGGCCAGATGTCAGAAGACAGTCTCCACCTAGCACCTCCTTCAGAATTTGTCTTCACCATAAATAGCTTCCTAACCTAAGGACATAGTTTTCCAAGTGTAGCCTACTACAGTGAGTTGGAACACAAAATCACAGTAAAGGAGAGGCTAGTGATTTGGGTCCCCTATCCAAAGCTAAAGGATCAACAGCCTTGTCAGAATCAACACGGAATCTTCCAGGGGTATAAATAATGGGTTGGATCATTTGTAGGGAGCACAGATGGCAGAGTTGCCATAGCTAATAGTTTAGGAAAGATTAAAAGATTCAAAAGAAAACAGGTCATAACAGCATGGCCATGACATGACCTGGATGACCTATGATACTGGTAAGAAAGATGCTGACCTAACTCAAAATGTAGTCGTGGTTTCCTTTATTCTTTGGAGATGAAACTATACAATTACACTAGCAGACTCAAATGGGGATCACAGTACCCCAAAATAATCCCAGTAATGTATGATATTTAACTGTCAGGATATAAGTGGACTAAAATATCAAAATGTACAGTGTGTGCAAATCACAGGGAGAACCACCCCACAGGAAGTCTCAGAGGTTGGTATGGAACTTGGTGCTCCTCTCTGAGAGTACAAATGATGGATGACAAGAACACTCGTTATCTGGTACATCTGAACAAAACCAATAATGGATGGGCAGAAAGCTAGAGAAGGTAACCTTCAAATAACAGATGAAAATGTAAAACAAAATAAAATTCTTTGCAGTTTTCAGACCTGGAACCAATTCCCTAAAAATACTGTATGGTCTGTTGGAAGAAAGACCTTCTAACACCATAGAAAATTCATCCATCAAGTGCTCTCTCAAAGTTTTACATAATCACTTATTTAGACAAATGTGTTCTGGAATTAAAAGTATCCAAACCTATTGGAATACGTTGGTTAGAAGGTTACCACTGATAGCTGTTGCTTGATGCACATTTATTTTGCCTTCTTCTTTCTTTTTATACCAGGGTATTAATTCCATTCCTGTGGACTCTACCCTTACAGCCTAATTTCCACCAGAAGGCCTTTCTTCCAAATTCTAAGCACAATGTGCTGTAGCATATCAACTTATAAATGTGTTGGTAAGGGGGCCAATACTTAGTCCTTAACATCATCTATGAAATTACCCCCATCCCATCCAAATATGCAATTTGAAAATAGTGTAGTATCTGTGGGCAATGGGAAAAATTAGCTTCATTCTAAAGAACCTGAAATAACAAGAGGTTGCAGAGTCTTTATTAACTCAGCAGCCTAATTGCATCAGCTGAACAAAATGTGTCTTGCTCATGGGAGGACTTACTAAGACACATGCGTTCTAGTGGATGATGACACCCAGCAAAAATGGAGGAGTTTTCCACATCTGCACATTATTAAAGGACTTGACTATCACTGCCATATGAGAACATCCATTTCAAGGGAAGGGATAAACATTTTGGCAGCTTGTAACTCAACCACAAGAAAAAAATAGTGTATTAAACGCTAGACCTCTTCAAGGTCTAGAAGAGTGTATTTTTAATATAGGAATATTTTTCCAAGCCCATGTAATGTGTACCACAAAATCCTGCCATCACTGAGCAGAAAAGGGCTTTGCAACAGATGCAGATGTATTTTGGAAGACCTTATGATATCAGAGGTGGCATCAGGTAGGCCAAACTATCTCATAGAGTTTATTGTCAGTGCTGATGAATGTGTCAATTCAAACCATTCTAGGGATCTGGAGCAAAGTAATTTTCTTTTCAGGGAAAAGATAAGCATTTTGAGAAATAATTCCTAGCATAATTCTGATGGAGACACAATGCCTGCCATGGAATAACAAGAGATTACCCCCCTGAAAGACTGTCATGACCAACAAAGATCTCATCCACGGTGTCTCAACATCTGCAGGTATATCCAGCAGCAAATCAACATAGTCTATCATACCTCCAGTATCACATATGACCAGAACCAGTGACCGTAAGCAAACTGCATTGGCGGGTAACACAGATCCAGAGATTTTTCATCGTTTTTATCTCTCAGCTTATAACATGAAATAAGGAAATTCAATGTGACCGAGGAGGATGAGAGATAATCTGAAATTTTCCTTGGAATCTTCAAAGAACAGGTGTAATCTTTGTTACAGATTCAGTCAAGTGTTGCCCTGAATATTAACACTGATAGTAATTTCCCCCAATAAACAGCTTCAAACTAACTGGTGACCTAATTTACAAAGAAGCAAAGGTAGTCTGAGTTCAGAAGATGCACAGTCTGATATGCCCCAGTAAGTGAAATGACACTAGAAGTTTTGACTGAATCTAAAATTAAGTACAAATGGCAGAAAAAATGAAATGATAGGAAAACACTCAAGGGTAAAGGGCAACTGGGATGTGGGAAAAGAGAAGGGATAGAAGAAGAAATTTTGTTTGTATGTATATACAGGATAGCTAACATAGTTGTTCTACTGTCTTCTATTTCTTTGCTAAAAGAAACTGTCAATGAGTCCTTGATTGTTCAATATTACATGTCTCTGTTTTCATGAGAAACCACTTTGAAGCTATCAATATGTAATACAACAAGCATTGTTAATTCCCTACCACTTTGTTTGTAACTCTGTATTGTCTGTACTGTTCTTTTGCTATTTTGTGAAAGGTTATCTGTCTGTTAATGTCTTCCTCCTTTTTTTTAAAAATAAAAAAATGAAAACAAGTGAATGAGCATAAAGTGTGAAGATCTGTTATCAGTGCCCATCATAAAGCATGCACAGGAGACTTACAGGATAACAAGTGCAGCAAAGGACCTGACAATTGATGTCAGGCAGCCTCAGACCCTGGGCTTATAAACGATGGAGCGTTTAACACATAAACACGGTGGCCACACAGATGGCGATTGTACATTGTACCAACAACATGAGCTCTTGATCCCCAAGGGTGGGTTAGTCATAGCTGGTACTAAATGTTCAAACTACCAAAAGTAAAGACTAATATTTCTTTGCCAATATGATATTATTTTTCAAAGGCAATCCATTTTTTTCTAGAATACTGTACAGGGGAGGCCTGTAATCCTGGGATGGCCAAATATTTGTTCTAACAGGAAGAGAGTGTCAGTATGGTTTACACGAATGCTAGACCTCAACCAGCTCTATGATTCTTTTCATCCTTGTTTCATTGGAATAGCGTCCCATGTGATATTTTATCAGACTGGTGAAGGGGGCATGAGATTGAGCCAACTTACCTGGGAGTTACTGGTTGTATCAAATACCCCATCACCCATTTATATTCGCTTGCTCATGACTTCATATGGGCTCTTGAATTTGCAGGTCATATGTCAGCCTGGAAATGGTAATATACAAGGATGAAACATCATTCTCAGAATGTAGAACATTTATGTATTGCTTGTCTGTAGTAGGGAAATACATGAATCTCTATCAGTTTTCTTCTGCACTGCTACCAATATAGTCCCCACCTTTTACATACTTTCAATAGAGAATGTACAAGTTTGTATTGAATGGTTACATATGGTTTCTACTAGATATAATCAAGCTAGTTTTCTAGGATAAAGAAGGTAAAGCAGGAGTCATTACTTTGACACGAGTAACTGAACATGATTGCCATGATACAGAACTACCACTTAAAAAGAACACAGAGGCTGGGGAATTAGCTCAGCTGCCCAATGCCTGCCCGGAAGTACAAGGTTGTGAGTTTGATTCCCTGTACTGGAAAAAAACAACAACAAAAATAAAATAAAATAAAATAAAATAAAATAAAAACACAGAGAAACAATGTAAACTCAGGTGATGTTTTTATGTTTTCTTTACCAATCTTCACAAGTAACTGTGAAAGTCAAGGTGCCTCAGATGCATCAGGTATGAGGACTTGTTCGTGCCTCTAGTAAAGCCACAAGGCTAGCAGAGGTGGTAGTTAAGCAACAGTGGGATGAAGAAATGATTAGGTTTAATGAAAGCAATGAATACTGGCTGTGATGCTGAGATTAATGAAATACAGCGATGGCTTGGGCTATAGAATTTTCAATCAATTTAGCATTTCTATATTTCCCCCAGGTGGAGGAGTGTCCGAATGGACATGAGACATCACCCAATAAAAGGTTGTACTATGCTGGACAGAGCTATTTGTATTAACATCACTCTTTGATGGGTGACTAATTAGCATATTAGCACATAGCCTCCAATTCTTAAAATTTTGCCATTACTTGAGGTCTAGAAAGTCTTTATGCCCAAAGGTATCACCTTGCTGTAGTAGCCCATCGAAAACTGAGTTTCGTGATCATCTAAATGTAATGATAGAAATGTGGATATCTCAGTTTAGCATGGGACCCTTATGAAAGATGATGCTCCAGAGCCCTATGTTATACTGTGATATAGTTGCAGGTTAGAGACTTTTACCTCTGATGAATATCATGTGTGCCAAAGTCCACCTCAACTTCTGTTACTACACACTCAGCTGGCCACAAGCAGCATCAAGTTATAACTTCTATAGCAGATATGAAAATAATATCATAACATTTAATGGCATGTAATAGTGGACACCGGTTTTAATTTTATTGTAGCTTCCTGTTTCAGTTTTTCTTGTGTTGCTAAGAAAGAGTTAGCATTTCAGTGCAGGTGCAAAGAAGAGTGACCAACAGATGTCACACCTGTCAAGGGAACATACAGTTAGGTTCTCCTCAGTTGTCTTATGTCTATCTTGAAAAGTACAAACATCATTTCTGCTATTTATGTATTTTTTTACTATTTAGTAAATTATCAGCACCTCAGGAGAATGGAAAATAATTGAAAAAAATTAAAATACAATATCCCAGACATGAGCTGTTAAAAGTTATCAGCTGCGTGTAATTAATCTATGCATTTTTAGTGGAAAAAGGAGGAAAAGTACTGTGAAAATACAAATATACTTAAATAGCAAATTAAATATACATGGTATCTATATGGCTTCTATACATTACCTTCTACTTCTGTGGCCAAAGAGCCTGGAGAAGTAGTGAGGTTGTGAAAGAAAACAACTAAACCAATCAAGCATGTTTTTCTTGAATAAAATATTTCACTAATGTCATTTCAATAACAAATTCTATTACTGAGATGATGCAATCAGAGGTTCAGATGTTGAAGTCATAACTACTAGGTATGAACTAAAAAATATGAACTTTTATGAGACTGTGAGGATATGGATTCATCTGTAAGGGTACATGTGCTCTTCTCTGTGAAATAGCAGACTCTGATTCCAGGTGCTCATTAGAGGCAATTATAATAACCAGAAAGTAACAACTGCTGCAAATACCTTTGGAGTGGTAGTTGTGTGACTTGGATATAATTTGTTCTCAATTATTTAGAGTCATTTCTATTTAGAAGATTAGTGATTCTTGCTCAGTGAATTTAAGTAGATTACCCAAATTCACAAAGCTAAACCAAAGAGCAAGTAATAATTGCTATGCCTGTAGGTCTGCATAATAGGTTAGCAAATAAAACTCCCATACAGTACAAGAATTCTCCAAAAATGATGGAGGAAATATAGACATTGACATATAGATAAACAGTCATCTGCCAAATAGTAAGAAGCATGGAATAGAAATGACAATTTCTCTATGTCTATGTTTATGTCTGTAACTAATTTGTAACCATATGTTTGTTGTTTTCTTCAAGATGCAGATGTAAATATATCTTGCTAAAGCTCAGACACATATTCTATTTCTGACATTGGTACAAAGGATCTCTGGGGGAAAATTATTTTGAAAGACAATATTGCCTGCTAAATACACAGTATATACTTGGACTTTTGATGCAGGCAGACAGAGGAGATACGATACCAAGCTGAAATCCCCATGGCCGAAGGGGACTAAACAGGGGTCAGGTGACAAGGCTAAGAACAGGTATCACTCAGTATCATGAAAGGAATATCCAGAGAGAGAATGAACATTCAGCACCACTGATGAACATGGAGTAAGACACAGACTCCCCGGCAGTCGATGAAAGGGTGAAATCTGGATGGACTTGGTACAGTTGATTCTCTGGTTATTTCACAGTGCTTTATAAAATACTAAAGAGGAGGATGAGGAATTGGAGGAGGAGAAATAGGAGGAAGAAGACGAGGAGGAGGAGAAGAGGGGAAGCCCCGGGGGGGGGTCTTTTTTAAAAAGTAACTTTGTAAAGTTCTGTAGTATTACTTTGTGTTTAAAATTAAGGGAATAGGTAAAGAAACACCAGGTGATTTTCTCAGAACCCAGAAGTTAACAATGGCAGACTGGTTGCAGTTTTCATGTCATCTATTGCAGCATGATGCCTGTATTTCTTTGAAGAGAGAAAAAAATTAATTAGCAGAAAGGTGTAGTTAGCCCCCTGTATCCACAGGTTCTGCATCCAAAAGAACCTAATCAACTAAAACTAGAAAGTATGTGAAAGAAAATCTGTGTCTGTACTGAAAATCTACAGACAATTTTCTCTTTTCACTCCCTAAAATGAATAACATGACAACTATTTACATGGCATTTTCATTTTAAAAACACTTGCAAGTGATCTAGACATGTTTCAGTATACATAGGATCATGTGAATTGGTTGTATGTAAATACTATTCCATTTTATATAAAGGATCTGTAAAACTGCAGATTTTGAATTCTGAGGGGTCTCTGGATTAATCCCCTGCAATACTAAGGGATGACTGTACTTTTTTTTAAATGATACAATAGCCTACAAATAGGAAATGCTTACAGTTTGACTTACTTTTGAATGAAGGGAAACTATTTTAAAGCACAAATAATCTTCGATTCATAGTAGTAAGGTTCTTTGGAGAGAGCGGGTATAAGCGAACAGACACATGGTGAATGTATTTAGCCTTGAAATAGCCTCTGGTGCTGCTCGACAAACCTGTAATGTGTCTTGCAGAGCTGGCTGCTCTTCGGAAACCACTGAGGGTGCAATCCTGCTGCCCTTGCATTTCTTTTATGCTCACTCAACTCCCAATAACATTGCTCAAAGTTCAGGGTACGAGGCACTATGGCAATCTTTCTCTGCTTCTTCAATTCTCAAATGTTTTGCGGACATACACATTTAGCAGCATTTTCTCAATAAAAAAAAAAAAAAAAAAAAAAAAGAGGAATTTGCACAGAAACTAGAAAGCGGCGGGAAAGTCCTCCTTGCTGCAGGGAATCGCTCTACGAGCTGAGCTTTGTGACACATGGCTCTGGTAGGGCACCAGCTGCCTGGAACCTCCTCAGGCCTCGGGACTGAGAAGAGAGAGCTCCCATTGGCTGGGTGTGTACCCCATTGGCTGGATGACAGAAAAGCCTTCCAGCCCAGCGTTGTTTGTTCCAGTATTCACCAGATGCAATTAGCAGAGTCAGAAGGAAGCAATCCATAATCTGCCAAAAATAGGTCAGTAATCTCCTTGTTTACCCATTAGCTATCACAGGATATATGTTTAAGGGCAATTAAAGTCCTTTGAAAATTATGCAAAAGCTTCCATTATGCCTAAGTCTCATCATGTTTGGTAAATATTCCTTTAAGAAATTGTTGTCTTAAAAATGGGAGCAATCAAATGGAGATGTTTTTCTTTACAATTTGTAAAACTCCTAAGAAGCCTTGTCAAAATAACTAAAGAAGCTCCAAACATGAAGGTAAACTGCACTTTGTTTGCTGAGACCTTCCACACTGTTTTCATATCTTTACAATTTGCACTTCAGTCTAATATTTTTCCTATGAATAATAATGCATGGATTACTTTATTCATATATTAAATGTGAAATATGTCATATATGAAATAACCATTCATATTTAAAAGGATGCCAACGAGACACTATCCTGTGAAAAACACAAACAAAACTGCAACCATAAATAAAGTGCTACCCGTTAAATTATTATTTTTGATAAATGTTTTGCATTTGAGAATTACACTACTACCTGAGTTCAATCCATTTTTATCTTTCCTGATATTTTTATTAGAATTTTTGTTATGCAGATGTCTAAATCTTACTAGCTAAAATGTAAATCCTCTTTTGATGCAGAAGCAGATGAAGCTCTTTCCAAAACTCTTTGACATCCTCAAGTTCAGAAATAAGGACAAGGCTACATGAAAATGGCACACAGGAGGGGGCTGGGGATTTAGCTCAGTGGCAAAGCGCTTGCCTGGCAAGCGCAAGGTCGTGAGTTCGGTTCCCGGTACTGGAGAAAAACCAAAAAAAAGAAAAAAAAGAAAATGGCACACAGGAAAAGTGCAGTGTGCTTTTTATCACATCTTTTAAAAATACTGTTAATTGTTTCCGTTGATTATTCTAAAGCATTGCAGTGTATGTTATATATAATCATATGCAGGCCACTGAGAAAATAAGTGCTGTCACTGTAATCAGTGATTTAACTCACTCTGAACATTTTCGGTATTAGTAACAAAAATGGGACTTTTAGTGTGAACAGCTGTGGAACTTACTTGCTGCTTTTGTCTCTAAAGCAGTGAACCTTCTCATTCTTCCCAGAGTTTGCTGTTTCTAGATTAGAGCAGGGAAGATGACACCATCAACACCTCGCGCTCCAAGGCACCCAGTACACTATCCTTCCTCAGGCCTCAGCTCCCCTCCTTGGCCTCTATTCTTAAAGTGACGGAGTGATACAAGACACTGAGAAAATGAGTGAGAGGCTCAGCACAATTAAACAAGAAGCAAAGAAACAAACTTGAATGACGTTGAAACAAGCTGTGCCTACCTTTCTAGGTTTGCATCATGATGCCTCTTTCAAAGGATTCAATATTAAATTATGATGTTCTTCCTTGGTGTAAGGAAATTTTTCATTGTCAGATAGATAGATATACATATACATGTGGAAGATATACTCATAAATATACGTATAGCTGTAGTATATCATATATATGTGTGTGTGTAAGCTACAGCTTATTGTGTTTTTGTTAATATACTTTTTTCTATATTAAAGTCAATTATGAAGATTTTAAAGTAGTTTTACTAACATAGGGATATTTTTATGACTGTATTATTGATCACCTTGACTGGAAATGGCATATGCAATTGTTACCCAATCCTAATGATCAATTTAACCACAGTATCGAAAACAAACTAGTTTATAAAATGAATAAATATTGTCAAGCAAAGATATATGCCTATTTATATCAGCTTAAAGACACATCATTTTGGCTTTAAAAATTGATATCATAGCTTAAAATTTATTGATTGATTGACTGACTGAATGATTGTCTTTTTGAGACAGGGTTCACTATGCAGGTCAGGCTGGTCTTGACCTCACTTTGTAACCCAGGCTGGCCTTGAACTCACAATTATCTTCCTGCCTCAGCCTCCAGAATGTTGGCATTACAGGTGTGTGCCATGGTGCCTGGCTTAAAATTTGTATCAGTACATGATTGTCTATACATTGGCACTTAAATAGATATACATTTTTTGTATGTTTACCACAAAATTGACATCATGCTGGCCCTAAACAGCTTAATCTATATGTAAAATTAAAGACTCCCATCCAAAACTTAGATAAGATTCATTTTGTTTGACCTTGTTAAACAGTTACTACCAAATTCTAAAGTATATATGGAAAAGCTACACTCTTATTATTTCTCATCCAGTTAAATGTATGATAAAGGTATTTCTTCAGTTAGAATTGCTGTGTAGAATTAGAACTTGATGGTAAGATTTTTATCATTATCACTCATTATTGTCTGTTAAATTTATTATCAACAATAGCAGCAAAGAAAAGGAACAAACAAAACCTAATAAACACTTTTGCATCTGTGAAGACATTAATATTCGATTTAGGATAAAATATAGTTAATGTACACAAACATTCTGTGGAAGTCCTTTACTGCAGAGTTTTGCTGGATAACTCCTCCCAGGAGAATTTATTATTTCCTCAATAAAGGAATGAATTAGTTGGGACTCATACCAGATGACAACTTGCTTAAGAACCTCACTTAACTGTATTGACTGAAATTACTATCCTCATCTGATTACCTGTGATATTCCCAATCTTTTATAATTTTTCGTATCTCATCACTTTTCAATGTTTTCCAAATGTACTTTTAAGAAAGAGAGGGCCAGTGATTCAGCTCAGTGGTACAGTGCCTTCCTGGCAAGCATGAGGTCCTGAGTTCGATTCCAATACCAAAAAAAAAAAAAAAAAAGAGAGGAGAGATTAAAACATTTGAAACATTTTGGCAGTATGTTCAGGGCATAGGCTTGCAAGTTTCATAAATTTCTACAAAAGGCACCATTTTGGCCATTGTAGTAGGTATGCGCTATGTTAATTCCAGCCAATGCTAGAGAGTATGAGAAAATAGATCTTGATTTGGAGAAAACGATAGGCGAAAGGGTGTTTGAGGTATTACCCTTCACTCAGCCAGACAAAACAGAATATGTTTTTTCTCACTTCTATGAAAAATACTGTTGAAATTTTAGAGAGGTGACCATAAATCCACTGATTGTTTAAATAGTAATATTTTAATACAATTAAATCTTCCAATCTATGAACACAGGATTTGTTTCCATTTGTGTGTCTAGATTTTTTATTAGTATGTATTTGCAGCAAAGAATGATTGCATTCATCATGGGGAACTGAGACATGGACATAATACATCTTAAATCTTTTTACTTCTCCTTTTCACCGCTCTGTCCTCGCGTGTCTCTGGCATGCTGGACCTCTGAATGTAGCTACACACACTCATCGCCAGCAGCATTCAGAGGATGACCTCAATATTCCCCTTAATTTTTCAAAATGAGCATTTCATGGAATCAGTGTGCAGACTGTTTAAGAGTCCAGGATACTTTGTTTTTTCTTTTTGCTTCTGTCTTTCTTTCTCTTTTTTCCTTTTTCCATCCTTATTTCTCAGATACAGAGAAGAGGTAATGCTGAAAGCCACCGGATGAAGCAAGTCAGTTTTAATACCTTGAAAAGTACAATTAGGGAAAGAAAAACAATGAAGAAACAAACTCATATGTCTTCCAAGTCAACTTATATATTTATGCCAAACTAAGTTGGTAGTGCAGATTGTTTTCGGTTTTCTATGGTATTATTGGAAAGATATTAAAAAGAAAATCTGTTCGTATTTTGGCTGTAATATGAACAGTTTTACAATACTTGTGTGATGTTTTTATGGGATACAAAAGTATTATGAAATTTTATTAAAAGAACTGTCATTTATGAAATATATTGTCTATACCAAAAAATTCATTTCCATTTCTAGAGCATAAATGTCATGCTTTTAACTCAGCCATTGCATGGCACTTGGACTGGTTCCTGCGGATGACACTGAGAGACAGTGGTGTTCATCTTTATGTAGCAGATGACAAATGCTTATTCTTCTTCCTTAATGTTTCAACATTACCTTTCCATTACTAAAGAAAGATTTGGAGCTCCCCAGACAACTAATGCAAAGAACCTCTTTAAAAGCAGGCAGTCATATAAAATTCTAAACATTCCCAATTCTTTTATAACATTTAATTAAAGGATTATATCTGTCAGTGCACTTTGTTTATGTTTTTCTTTATGTATGTTTTCCTTTTGATAAGTAAGAATAGATATATACAAAGAAAACATAGTTAAAAAAGGATGACAATTAAATTAATGAAAATGACTCCTATAAAATCTCTTTTCCTAAGGTAATGTATAATTTGAGAAGTAAAAAGTCATGATTTTTTTCTCATGTTTTAAGAATGTTTATATGATTTGAGTTTAAGGAACTTTTAAATATAAGAATAATAACCAAGGGGCTGGGGATTTAGTTAAGCGGCACAGCGCTTGACAGGCAAGTGCAACGTCATGAGTTCAATTTCTGGTACCAGAAAAAAAAACAAACCAAAAAAAGAATAATAAACAATTAGCTGGAATCTCTGTTTACACATTCATCTAACACCCATTTACTTATGTTATTAGGTATGTTGATAAGCATGTCTATGAATTAGTGTCAGTAACAAGGAAAAAGTGGAATATTATGTGAAAACATGATTGTAAAACATAAATTTCAAGTATTTTTCTTACTGATATATGAATTACCTATATCATAGTAG
The DNA here is from genome assembly GCF_000276665.1 of Chinchilla lanigera. Classification (NCBI taxonomy): domain Eukaryota; kingdom Metazoa; phylum Chordata; class Mammalia; order Rodentia; family Chinchillidae; genus Chinchilla; species Chinchilla lanigera. The sequence goes on from NW_004955434.1 coordinate 14,778,264, forward strand.
GAATCTCTACTGTTTGTATTAATTATTCTAATACTTTCTTAATATATATTTGAGAAAAGTCACTCAAAATTATGAGAACAAGTGAATTTCATGAATATTTTTAAAGTCTTATTTAATATAGATTTAAAATATTACCTTTTGTATTCAAAGTTAGAATGTACTTGGGAAAAATACAAAATTAAAGCAAATATCTTTCAACATTATGTCACTAAATTATTAATGTTATATATATATGTATAAATATATACATTTACATTCATTCATGTATGGTACTGACAGGTCTAATTTTTATCTAAAGTAACTAGAAAAAGTTTGAAAAAATTTAAACCTAACTGATCTCATTAATCATGATAAATTTTAAATGTGTTTATTATCACATTATTTTTTTGAAAATATGGAAATACTCTAGTTCTGGTAAGTATCCATTTAACATCTGAACCACAAAAGAGATATGCTTCTAATTTTTGAAGATCTAGAGAAATTTGCTGAATCTTGTGAACATTAATATTCTAATCCAATAAATGAACTAATTCATGTGGTTAACTGTAATTATGTTTTTTGCAAAGATATAAAAATGAAATTCTCCAATTAGAAATTTCTAAGCAAAAAACAACTTAATTACACTGATTTTTGTCATATATGAAATAATGTCTGCTTTGAATTAAAAGATTATATGAGGTCAGCAGCATAACATAGACGGTTCTTCAAGTTAAATGTTGCATTTAAAATCTGTGCTATAATAATATAAATTTTAAAAAGCAGCATTAGTTTCATTCATTACTAAATATAATTACGTTATTTGGAAAATCTTTAAAATTTTCCTTTTTCCTCTAGTAAATTCTCCCTGTACTCAGAAGTGATTTATCTTCCCTTCATGGACATAATTGAAAAAACACTCAAATAAGTATAATTTGAATCTTAACACTACACATTATAAGCCTTTCATGTTTATTAAACTTCTAAGAACTTTTTAATCACAAGTAATTTTCATTGAACCACAAATCATGAATTCCAGCACAGCAGAATTTTGCATGTAATTTCAGGAAATGTATGTGCTTTGTATCCACAATTGAAAACATTACCAGACTTTGTTGTGCTATGACAAAGTACTTGACACTAGTAATTTAAAGGATGACAAGTTTCTTTGGAATCAGAGGTTTAGTCATCATCAACTAGCAGAATCAGCACAGTGGTATGGTGACAAGGCCTGGTAGATGGAATACGTTGTGACAGCATGAAGAGGAGCAGAAGGAGGACACAGAGATAGAGAGAGAGAGAGAGAGAGAGAGAGAGAGAGAGAGAGAGAGAGAGAGAGAGAGGTGTCAATGACATTTTAAACCATAATATTCCACATCTGACTTCCAAAAGGCTTAGATTCATACCGCTATGCAAAATGCATTTAGTCTTCTAAAATACTCAAGGCAAACTCTTAACTGGAATTCCTTGTGAGAAAACAAAAACACAGCGAACAAACAAAACAAACAAATGAGTGAAATACTTCCAATATATAATGGCACTGCATAGTCCTCCCATTCCAGAACAGAGGAGCAGGAAGACAGAAATGAATGAGGCCAAAGCAAGACTCCCACACAGCAAGACAAACGTAAACTCCTACAGCACCAGGTCCAGCACCCAGTGCAGGATGTTGGCAGAAACTAAGTTTGAAAGGCTAGGTGGGAATATCACATCGCTTCCCTGGAAACTGAAAGTGTAAATAAACTGAAAGTGAAAATAAATGTAAAATATATGAAAGATATTGTGAAATATGAAGAAAATGTTCAAATGGATAGGGGAACTAGGAGCAGGGGAGGGGAAAAGAAAAAACACAAGAGGGAAAAATGGAAACAGAGCTTTTGTAAATAAGGAAGATAAGAGAGAGGGGTCGAAGGGAAAGGGGGATAAAGTGAAAAAAAAGAATAAAAATATATCATGTCCAGGTCCAAATTTCCTGTGATACATATGATTGTTACGTATACCTAAAATAGACCGAACAAACTTAATTAATTAAAAATGAAAAGTAAAACAGACAGAAAGTTAAAAAATCATTTGTTCCCTTTACAGTTAAGAATCAATTAAATTTCTTTGAACAAAAGATACCACTTTGGTTTCTGTTTATGTCAAAAGCTTTTAAAACAAGTGTATTATCATAATTAACTACAATACTTTTTGTGTGCAATAAGTGAGAATGATGCCTTTTACATACAATTTTATGTTTTCCTACATAGACAGTAGCATATTAATACATTGATATAGATTTGAATATTCATTGAAAAGAAATAACAATATCCCAAAATTAGAAATTTGCATTGTATCTATTTTAGTGCCTATATGAGATAATTACTTCTCTTAAATAGGTTTTGTTAAATAAAACAATAAAAATGTACACTGTAGAAAATATATTTTAATATTTTTAATAATTTTCTAACAGAAGCAGATTTATTTGTATCTTTGCACTAGAGCTTTAAATATAATATAATCTGTTAATAATTGCAGCATTTTTTTTATTTTAGAAATAAAAGGAGGAAAATACTAACAGATCGACAACGTTTTACAAAATAGCAGAGGATCAGTACAGATTACAGAGTTACAAACAGAGTGGTAGGGAATTAACAATGCTTATTGTATTACATATTGATATCTTCAATGGAGTTTCTCATGAAAACACATATAGACATACAAAGCTAATCAACCAATGCCTCACTGACAGTTTCTTTCAGCAAGGAAATACAGGACAGTAGAACACCCGTGTTAACTATCCTGCATATACATATATACAAACTTTCTCCTTCTTTCCCTTCTCTTTTCCCATATCCCAGTTATCCTTTACCTATGAGTGCTTTCCTATCAATTCTCAATGTCTATCATATCTCCTAGATTAAATTAATTCTTTCAGGCTTTACACTAGAGAAAGAATGCGGTGCTTGCACATGTATGTTTGATTTATTTCACTTATGAGTATGGTCTCTAGTTGTGACCATTTGCCTATAAAAGCCTCGAGTTTATCTTTCTTTACAGCTGAGTAATATTCCATTATGTAAAAGTACCACAATTTTCTTATCCAATCCTCGGTGGATGGACATTTGGGTTGCTTCCACATTTTAGTAATTACAAATTGTGCTGCTATGAACATAGGTGCACATACATCACTGTGATACGATGTTTTTAGATCTTCTGGGAAAATACCCAGCAGGGGGATAGCTGGGTTGAATGGGACCTCTAGACCTAATTTTCTGAGGACTCTCCAAACTGATTTCCACAGTGGTTTCACCAGTCTGCATTCCCACCAGCAGTGGAGAAGGGTTCCTATTTCTCCACAGCCTCGCCAGCATTTGTTATTGGTTGATTTCTTAATGCTAGCCATTCTTACTGGGGTAAGGTGGCCCCGTTTTTAGGGGCGGGCACTTGTGTCACCTGATGGCCGACCTTCTGGTCCAGCGTCCCCTTGCAATTCAGTTCACGTGCAGGACCTGACTCAGGTTGCACTGGTGGAACAATCCCGCTCCAGTGGACCTATGTCTCCAGGCGGTTTAGGGTACAGGCATGATTCGGACACAAACTGCAGGGTCTACAGTTTGTGAATCACCTAAATCTATGTCTCCACTCAGTTCAGGACTCATACAGGAACCAGATTCAGCCCAAATGGGTAGCAGTCACAGACTTCCCCAGCCTTTGCCTCGCTGGAGGGTCTGGGCAAGGCAAAGCACAGACTCGAATCCACTGGCCCTGCAGCTCCTGGAGTACTTGCTCTCTTGGCGCAGGGTGCGTGGGGCTCAGAGAGTCTGCTTGCCTGGCTCAGACAGCCTGCTCGCCCAGCCCCCAGCCAGAGAAGACCCTGGGCCGTTCAGTCCCAATCTCCTCTCTGCTGCCACAGCGACTCAGTCTGTAATGTCCGCGGGGTCTTTGTTCTGGCGTCCTGGCCTCCGGGATTGGATGGGGCCTACCTGGCTCTGTGCGCGTTTTTCAGCTGGGAATCGTGGTGGTATGAGTCCAGCCCAAACTCGGACCCAGGAGCCCTGCCGCTCCCGGAGAACTCACTGCCTGGGCGCAAGGCCAAATTGCAGCATTTTAAAAAACAATGTATGCCTTATAATGGTACACAGAATACGTTTCACCTATGAAAAGAAAATAATACTTGAGAAATGAAGTTTATGAGTTTGAGATGGATGATTCTGAAAAGAGTAGATTGTATGAATATTTGTCAACCTAGCATCTGCAGTATATGCAACTCAAAGGAGATTTAATTGTTCTTTTTAAAAACTGTATTAGTAAGAGGACAACATGTGAAAGATTGTCAATTTCTAAAAGTCAGATTTAATTTAAATCACTGCTCTTCTCTTGACAGTTGACTTTTTAGTATCTCTTAGAAAACTTAGAAATAAAGCTATTAAAGATGGATCTTTAGCACCAATAAACTTTCTGGGCTCCAGCAGCACCACTTACTTACAAAATTACTATTTATTCTGATGAGACTAGCTTTAAATTAGTCAAAACTCATGTAATTATGAAAAATAGAAATAATTGAATTTTGGAAATGTGTGTTGCTAAGAAGCTGTAATAATATTGCTTTAGTAAGACTGCTGTTAGTTATTTCTCATCAAAAACTTTGGTAATTTGGTTTTCTCATGAACTTTTCAAACACAGTTATGATAAGCCACTTTTAAATGATTGATATAATTAAATTTTCTTTTATTTAGAAAACCTAGTGGCAAAGTTATTCCTTGTCTGGAATGTTTTAGCTTTATCAGTGTTAAACAGATAATATATATTTTCTTTAATAATGAAAGGAAAATGAAATGCTGAAAGTGGAACAAGAGGGTGGAAGTGAGGTACATTGCTCTTAATTCCTTTCAGCATGCTCATATCAGTATTTTTCGTTAGTTAAGAATGCTTCCCAATTACACCTAATTTTCTTTAATAAAATGTTCAAATGCCCTGTATAAGTGCCAGGGATTGTTTGCCCTGTTCCTTAAGGGTTAGATTGAAGGCAGAAGTTTCAAATCACATAGCAGTAACTGCATTATAGAGCAGAACTGAGAACTGAGACTTGATTCATCCAAGACCCTTTGCATTTATTATGCCTTTTTATTTAATATTATCCTACAGACTCATTGATTACTACAATTTGAAAGAACATAAGCTATATCCAAGACCTAAGAAATAAAACGATTTCTGGAATCTCTAAGATGAAGACAGTGTGTTATTTAAAGAGGTTGCAGGCAAATCTAACAAAATTTTAAAAAATTATTCTGAATTATCTTGCTTGTATACTACTAAGTAACTAGATATGTTAACATTCATTACATATGAACACATATAAATATATTATAAATAATGAACAGAAAAGTATGGGGAAAATTATTCTACTTTCTTGAGTCTTTTTTTTTTTTTTTTTTTTTTTTTTTCTCTGGTGCCTGGTCCCGAACTCACGACCTTGCGCTTGCCAGGCAGGTGCTTTTGCCGCTGAGCTAAATCCCCAGCCCCTTTCTTGAG
>NW_004955434.1:14783915-14794875 GCF_000276665.1 Chinchilla lanigera
TTTTTTTTTGCTTTTTTTCTGGTACCAGGAATCAAACTCACGACCTTGCGCTTGCCAGGCAGGCACTTTGCCGCTGTGCAAAATCACCAGCTCTATAAGTGGGAACTTTCAGAATAAGTTCAACCCTACAACAAACTATGAGCCACTGGAATTTAATTATACTTCATTTCTTTCCAATATTATACCGATGGATACAGATTTGCTGAAAGCTTTGTTTTTGAGCAGTGACTCAGTATATAGCAAAGGATGTATAGGGAACTATTTTCTCACAAAGATAATTTATTCTAAGTACTCAAAATTTATACATTTGAGAATATGGAGACACATAAAAAGTGGAAAGTAGAATTGCAACAAATTACCTTATATAAGTTTGTGAATGACTTTACAAAACAATACAATGTTGAGATTATAAAAATCTGTACTTAGAAAAAACGCGTAGCACTGAATACTATAAAATATATTTTCCAAATTTAAAACTGATGTTTTGCTTTAAGTGCTTTTTACGGAAAACATAAATAGAGAATAGTAGGATAGCAATGAAAATTTTGATGTAACATTGTCTCAATAATCAGTTAGTAGTGGATCTATTTACGAAGATAATGACAGCCACAAAGTTTAGAAACTTGTACAGCTTCTACAGAACCATTTTCTTTGAAGACTTTTCTGATTCAGCTCTTTGTCATCACACAGATTTCAGTTAACCTGTCCAGTTCTCGTGTAGCCGTTTCTTAATTACCCCTGGTGCCTAGCTGTATAAAAGCCATATTTACATTACATAATCATTTGTTTAGGCTCAGCACCTTCTCTATCTTTTCAAGTGTTATATCCCAATTCTCAGAATAATCCCAAGCATACAGGAACAAATATTTGTTGAAAGAATAAATGCATAGAAAATCTTCAGGTCACTTCAAAAATACAGTCAGCTCTAATGTGTGCCTGTCCTAGAAAAGACATGTGTAGTTATGTGAAGGATGATAGAAGGAGCAGTCTAAAAAGACGGATCTTACATATTATTAGAAACATTATCTATTTTATTGGAGCAAGAAGAAATTAAAATGAAATGCCAAAACATTATATATATATATATATATATATATATATAATTAAAATCCCAACCCTGTGATCCTATGATGTAAAGAAATTTGTGCACAGAGCGCCCTGTTACTGAATGGTGGATCACAGCTAAATTCTTTCCAGGTTCTTGATATTGTGAACCAAGATTTGGACAAAACACACAGAATGTATTGGAGATGCACATTTATTAAAGGTGGAAAAGAAGTTCCTTCTGCAGATTGAGAGTTGCCCAGTGAACAGACTCACAGCAGCCCTAAGACAGAGGAAAAGAGGTCTCTACTGTCTGTATATCCTGGATTGGCTTCTTCCTCATGCAAACAAGGCAGTGACATATCTGTCCTATCAAAAACTCACTTTTCCTGGAACCAGATTTCAATAGTCTCATGAAAGAGTTGGTTGGTTCCTGCTAGATGTGAAGGAGGAATTAAAAATAGCACATTTCTTATTAGTTCTATGTATTGCGCTCAGGAGTGGGGAGTCATCTTGGATCCCGGATTCTGTACATGCGCCCTGGGTCTCTGCGACTTTGGTAGCCTCCGCCCATTTGTTTGTCTGCTTTACCCTAACGCTAATCTTCTGCTTCAGTCCCTCCAAGCAGTGTTTTCTTTGTTCAACACGAGCATTTCAATAAGGTCCCCCTAGGCCTGCAGGGCAGTACAGCCTATACAGCGCTCAAGGGTATACAATGACATCGAGGGCACATTAGCCAGACATGAGGGAAAATGTGAACCGAAAACGTGGCCTCCTGAACCCAACATAATTGTGTTGACAGCAAAAATAAAGGGAATTTCAACTTTTTAATTACTATCATATTATCAGAGTCTCACTAGGGAATTAGTTCTCATATTGTCTTGTAAAATAATATTCAATTGGAATACTCAATGTAAACATTCTAAGGCTTTTGGTAACTTCCTAAAGTACACACTTAGTGAACCAAAAGGAGAATATGACTGAAAAAATTATCTCTCTATTTTATTCTATTTCTGATATATTGGGTTAAAATGAAAATTCCTTCAAACTTGAGAAAGTAAAGGCTATATTCATTAACAGAGTGCTGCCAACAAAATTTTCTCACACTGCTCCATATACAAGTACTTACTATCATTTTTGAGGCTGTGGATGGCTGCTGAAAGCTAAAGCAGTAGTCTAACAAAGGCTAATCTAAAGCTAAAGCAGTGACCTAACGAAGGCTAACAAAGTAGTCCAACATATGAGGACTTTTAGCCAGTTCTACCTTGAAAAATATAATGCAAATATCATAGCTGACTGATGTAAAGCATTTTGCAGTTGGCCAGAAAGGAGGCTCAGGTGAAGCTGGGGTCAGCAAATCCAGAGCTGTGGAGAAAATGGTGACTGTAAAGATTAGCATTTTTGAAAAGCCTAAAATTTATTATAGAATGATAGGAAAAATGGCTTGAGAATATCCCCAGAAACAGCAAAGCCATTTCTCCCTTCACAGGGTCAAGTATGAAAGGATGAAAAACTACTGCGAGAAGAGACCCACAGGACACTCTTTTGGAGAAGGGCTACATAAATAATTGATGTTTCCAGATTCAGTTTCAAATCTCAGCCATCCATACAAGGTGTTAAAGGTCTGGGCTACTGCTTTAGCTTTCAGCAGCACTTGGCATCATGCATAAGTTGCTGGTTGTCTGCACATGCAGAATATAAGAGTTGTGGGGTCAGAAGAAGGCCTGCGAGACCACGCAATGTGCCCCTGGGAGGGCAGTGTGTTGAGCTGTGAGTGTGAAGCTGAAGGTACAGTGGAGGTTCCAGAGGGTTTTGACAGCCTGGAACATGGACTGTCTGAGGAAAGCTTCAGAATGAGCAAAGCCAGGCCAAGACAAAGATGATGAGGGCTGTAACCACCAGCAGTGCTCTAGCAGGGAGAACCGCAAAGGTCTTTGGAGTCCACATCTCCCCATAGTTAGGCTGCTGGATGGTTATTGAATCATGCAAGGTGCACTTTCTGCCTTGCTGTGAGAAGGCGAAGTCTGGTCAGAACAGACAGATCACTGAGGGTGTGAAGTGCAAGGGTGTATCTCCCTCCTGGATTCTCCTTTCTCTCTCTGCTTCCTGATCATTATTGTGTGAGTAACTTTTCCTCTGCTAGGACCCTCTGCTATGCCATTCCTGCTTGGGGCCAGGTGACCATGTAAAAACGCAGAATTTTGAAACTCAGAGCCTGAACAATCCTATCTTTCTTCATGTGCAAGTGTCAGGTGTTGTGGCTCAGTGAGAAGGTGCCTGGGTCACCCTCTATCAAATATTTCAGCTCCATTGGTTTACACTTCCTCTAGCAGCAGTGGCTGATGGTCATGTTGCTCTTTGGGTAAATGGATACCATCAGCTTTATTCGTGGAGGGACACACTGTTAACATGCACCTGTAATTAATTTGTCTCCAGAATTTTCTTTTGATGTGCAGAACACAATCTTGTTATAAACACTGAGACATTTCAAGGACATTTCAGTAAAATGCCACAGCTGGAAGGGATAATCAAGTTAGTAGCTCTCAATCATTTTTTAATGAGTATTTTTAAACATAATTTCATTTTGATCTCCTGTACACGTAAGAAATGAATATGGTGCTTCTGTATTGGTGTTGGTGGTGTCAAGGGACAGGAGGACAGGGTCTGTTCCCTCCACTTGTCACCGGAGTGGTTCCTCAAGTCCCACATATGTTACATGAAGACCCTGGTTTAAGCCAATCTTGCATTCACATTATAAGGATGGTGGATTTCAGGTGGATTTCTAGAGTTGGTCTAGGGTTCTGGTCTCATGTTCTTTTGCTAGTAATGGCCACCTGTCCTCAAATTCAGATTTCCTTCTTCAAACTTCCTCGTAGGTCTTATTCCTGTTCTCTTTTCCACCCATCACAAAAGAAATTCTGAAGTGAAAGTATTGACCTCCAAAGAAGGCAGGGCCTTCACGTTAGTCTAGCAGTCATCATTTGCAACTTTCCTCAACAAAGCACTGAATAGTGATTTTTTTCTCAAAAGTGTCATATAACTTAATATCAAAGGACTGTTTTCTTTTACTTAAATATTTCAAAAGTGTGTGAGTGTGGTGTGTGTCTCTGTATGTACATGTATGTGTACACGCATGTATGTGCTGTCTCTACAACTAGTAAAAACGCTATTTGTGTGAAAGTCACATACAAAATCATATAAAGAAAAATTGGGAAATTTTTATTTATGACTCTTTAGATTACCTTTCAAGAATGATAAAGTATTTTTAGTGGTTGTCAGCAGAGTTACAGTACTATACCATAAAAATCAGGGCTATTTCTTTAGATTTGTTTTTATTTCAAAATATTTACTTGAAGTAAAGATCACTTCTACAATTTTTATAGTTATATTACAATAACTACTTAACATATACTACGCAATGAATGTATCTATTTGCCTTACTGATTTAAATTTACCTTTCTGACTTTCACATGGATATGACTGACTGAGAAAACCACTTCATATCTGAATAAAGAAGATTCTTATATTTTGGGAAAAAGTATAAGGCTTCTGATGTTCACATTTAGAATAATTCTGAAAATTTTTTTTTTATTTTTGTTCCATAACACTGTCACAATGTTAAATATAGTATAATATTTACATATACCTTCAATCATTTTTTTAAATATAAAATGTATGAAAACATCATCGCCTACCAGGCAGTATAAATGCTTTTTATTTTGTTTACTTGTATGCATGATCTTGAATTACTATTGTCAAAGAAAATGTTATGTACTGGAAGGAGCTCTAAGTGATTACATTTCTTATTTCAATAGTTTAGGAGAACAGAAACAAAATCAAGTGTACACTGACACAATATTTTTTTTTTTATTTTACTTTCAAAGACTGAAAGGCATCTCCCAGACCTGGACATAATTTGACAAATTATTTGCAACATACAGTTTCCTTTTTGTCCCTTACTTCCTGATATCCTCTCACCATGTACTAAACTAAAATCAAAATAGAACAAAGTACTAAATATTAAAACAGAAACAATCTGCTGAAGGACAATATTGGTAAAACCCTTGAATACATAAGTGTGAGCAAAACCTTTCTGAAGAGTATGACAGTTGCACAGGAAATAATACTAAGAATCAACCAATGAAATCATGTCAAATTAAATCCTTTACTGTAGCAAAGGAATATTTTAGTGGAAACAGCCTATAGATTGGGAATAAATTTTCATTAGTCATTTCTCAGACAAGAGACTAACTTCTACAATATATGACTCAATCAAAAAGTTAGACATGCCCACAAATTAAAAAGAAAATGGACAACTAAAATAGAAATACACTTCTGAAAAGAAGAAATACATATTGTTAATAAATACATCAAAAATGTTCAATGTCTCTGTCCATTCAAGACATTCAAATTAAAACAGCATTAAGGTTTCATCTCACATCAGCAATAGAAATGATATCATCAAGAAGTCAACCAATGACCAGTGCTGGTAGGGATGCAGAGAAGAAGGAACTCTTCTTTCTTTCTTAGTCAAAGTATAAACTACTGCAACCACTATGGAATCAGAATGAACATTTTTCACAAAACTGAAAGTAGAGATTCCATTTGACCCTGGTATTCCCCTTCTAGTTATCATCTCTAGAGAGTTAAAGACATCATATTATGGTGATACATTCATACCCATATTTATAACAGCACAGTGCACAATAGCGAAGTGTTGGAGGCGACCTATGTGTCCACTAGCAGATGAATAAATAATGACACTAAGGTATTTGTACATAGTGGTATACTACTCTTCCCTAAAGAAGGATAAATTTGAGCCATTTTCAGGAAAATGGATATGGCTTGAGACATTGATGTCAAGTGAAATAAATTGAACTTACAGGCTAGATATTACATGATTTCTCTTATATGAGAAATCCAGAATATTAATAGAGTAAAATAAAAGATAAGCAACAGAAAATAGTGAGAGAGACTTTCAGGGTATAGGAAGGGAACCAAGAGATGGAGGAAGTGTAGGGGTGGAATGTAAATCATAACATTGCAAATTGTGATATGTAAGTGTAGCCAGCCCCTATGAGGAACGTGATTGCTATGTATTGAAATCATGCACAAAAAATTATAGTGGAATGGCTTTAAGTGAAGTGGGAGGGGAACAGAGGGGAGGGAAATAAAGCAGTAAGATTTTAATTATATACACCAACTCCCCGTGATGAATGCATTCACTATGTACTACTGATGTGTACTACTAATAACAGAAAGTTATGGCACTACAAAAGCAGGGATACTATGGTAAAATAAGTTAATGTGTTGGGTAAACTTTTGAAAAACTTTCTTTGTTTGTGGAGTTTACGTATCTGTCATAGGTTAAGCTGTGAAGGAGATAAATTAGAAGATTGATGTTTGGAGTACAATACTAGAAGACATTTAATAAAAACACGAAAAATCTTTAAGGTGGTGAATTTAATTATGACAGTAACGACTAGCAGGATGTATAAGAATATTTTCTGATCCTTCATATCTGTGATCACTGAGGAAAAAAATGTCAAAATACAGCTTTACACTTCACAAAATTGAGATATCTGATTAAAACTATTTTGTACCTGTGTGTGTACTCATACAACTTACAAATTGGTAACCAGTACAGGGAAAATCAAATAAGAGAAGTAATAAAATAATGTGATGTGACGATAGCTTAGAATAATAATGTGCTACAAATCAAGAAAAGCATTTTAAGCTAATTTGTAAGGAACATCTTTATTGCTTTTTAAATTGCACCAAATGGCATTTATAATAATATAAGAAATAAATCATCGTTGGGAGATCTAAATTACCTCTGAGATTCTGCATTTTTATAGTTCTCTTCTACATGATTCTGCTGGCCTACAGAAATTCCTTTTAAAACATATATATGCTCCATAGTTGAAAATACTGAACAGGGAAATTTTGTAATATTCAAAGGGATTTTAAAACGTTCTGATCTTAACGGATAACTTCTTTCAGTATAAATCCAACAGGTACACTTACAGAGTTTAAGTGTTATTCAGTTTACCTCAAAGCCAGCTCACACATGCAAGTTATTTGTAGAAACTTGGCTAATCTCTGTGTGAAGCATTGTTATTGGTTCACATACTTTATATACTTTTTCCTCCTCATTTAATGTTTTTGCTATTTACAATATTTGGAATGAACAAAATACTTTCTTTTCTGCAACAGCAACTACAAACCTGTTTAATATTTCTGTTCTAAAACTCAGCATATTGATTAGAGTGGCACAGTACATATATTCCCTTCTCTTGTTCATTACAACATGGGTTATTTGATGATGAAAATTATTAATTTTCCCCACTGTATTTCTAGCAACAGGACAACATTTTTTTTTTTTTCTGGTGTCGGGAATCGAATTCACGACCTCGCACTTGCTGGGCATGCGCTGTGCCGCTGAGCTAAATCCCCAGACCCCAAGGACAACATTTTTAATTCAGTAGAAGTCAATTTAATTTTAATTTGTTTTAAATTTATCAATGTAACATTCAATACATTTGTTTTGTTTCTTAAACAAATTATTAAATATAGATATATAAGATTAAAAGAAGCATGTTTGGACATAATTAAATACTTTAAAATTAAGATGAATAGAGAAATGTTACATTTTATCATTTTGTCATAAATATTTTCTAAATATTCCAATGTATCAAAAACTAGTTGATGTTACCATGGACCTTATGAAGTGTTATTCCATATAATTTTATTAAAATTGTCCGATATATATTTTGAAATAATATCATATAATTATACTTTGTGATCAGTAATATTTTCTGAAAAGGAAATGTTATTATTCTTATTTTCATCATCTTAACTTCCACAAATAATATATTAGAATATCTTAATATATTACTTTAGTTTTCATTTTAAAAAGAATAATACAGAGTTTTGAAACAAGATAATAGAGAACAACAATTAATAAATCACGTACTGTTATCTTCAGAGTAATGACTCAGAGTATGAGATACACGCACGAGATATTGCCAAAATGATATCACAAATTCTTTTAATGAACTGAGACAACCTAGCAGTATAACTATTTTAACTACCTTGCTTATCTTTATATATATATTTTTTTCCTTTTCCCATAGATTAATAATATGAGCTTTCCATTCCATGAAATATTTATTAATCTAAATTTATCTGTAGCTACACAGCAGTTGTTACTAAAAAGAAGACAGATTAACTTCTTGCTGTAAACTGACTTTGAATAATTTGTTATTAAATTTGAAATGAATCTGGAAAGGTGCCAGAAGAAATGTGTTGGCCATCTGCACCATATGGCCTTGGAAAGGTTGCTAATGTTCCAGTACTAGATAAGAAGTCCAGAAAGTCTTGTCTCTCACTAGAAAAACCATGTTAGCCTTGACTGCGTGAGATTCCACTGTGAAGAGCATGAGTGTGTTAAGGAACAGGACCAAAACCACAGCTTCAAGGCATCTTAGGAAAATTGACACCTAAAAGGTGAGGCCTATTATCTCTTTATGGCAAGTAAAGAAAAAGACACTCAGCCATGATAACAGGACATGCTGATCTAAGATAAGAAAATAAGCCACAATTATCATACTAGAGATGATGATTATAAAGTAAATTGATATTAAAATTATCAGGATAGTAACTATTTTTTACAAAGAAAGCTAAAGGTAAATATATTTGGAACAAACTTTGTCTCAAATATAATTTGGAGAAGGCTAGCAATCTGTTTAAGATACTGAAAATAACAATATTTAAATTTATACTTAGTAAAAAAGTCATAACAACTTCTGCCTTACACAATGTTTCTTTGTTTAAGTTTATTGTTCTCATAGTTATAAAAGTATGTGAAAATTCTAATAGTTTATTTTGCACCAAAGTTGATCTTGTTCTCTTTACGTGACTAAGGTCATTGTACAGAAATCATACTTAATTTCTTCCTTTTTTTTTTTTTTCCAGTTCCGGGAATTGAACTCATGACCTTGAGTTTGCCAGGCAGGCACTGTGCCGCTGAGCTAAATCCCCAGCCCTTAATTTCTTAATTTTGTGTAGGAATTTATTTACATAATAATTCCTATTGGTACTAACTATTACTCTAGAGATTAAAGAAGATAAATGCTACAGGCATAATACAGATCAAAGCAAGTGCACATTTGTTAACTGGAGCCCAATTATCTAAGATGTATTTCCAGCAGATTAAAGTCTGTGTCCTGAGTTAAAATATCATTGTGTACTGAATAATGAAACTTTGTCCACATAGGTCCGTCTTACTAATATTCTACCTTTTCTCTATCCTTCTCAAGCACTTAGTAATTTTTTTTTTAATTGCTAGTGACCTCTGCCCATCAGAATTAAGAGTGGACAGTCCTAAAACAAAATTTACAATTCATATAAAATTAGTGCAATTGAAATTTAAATATTAAACCCATTCCCCAAAATTGGATATTATCTTAAAAGGATTAAGAAGTAACTAGATGCACCGGTAAGGGGAAAATTAAAGTTTTAAGTCTGATTCATGTATACAAAAGTGCTCTAGTGTAGTTACCACCAACTTTTAACTACACCTTACATTTAGATATCTAAAGCTTCTTTGGAGAAAAGCAATAAGAGTACTCATAATTCAAGTAAAGGTAAGACAAGTAGATACACATCGCTGTACTGTAGAACAGAAAGGTGCTGCAGATGGTTGATATTTCCTTTTTTAAATCTTCCCCAAAAGCTTTCTTCAGCAGTAATCTATATAGGTAAGTACTGTGAGAGTAAGGGATTTTCTGAGAGGAGGGACAAAGAGATTTATCAGTATCCTTCTTGGAAATAATATCAGAATATTTCAAATGGACAGAAATGATATAGATTGAGTACTTTAAGCAATAAAATTCCACAGAGGTCCCAAAAAATAAACTTAAAGGATGGACAATGACTTTGGACTGGTGACACTGGATACACACTAACAATCAAAAGAGGGTTTAAGTGATCAGAGACTTTAAAATGATCGAGAGAGGGAAGCTATAAAAAATGAAAAAAGTATATTTTAGAAATCCTAAATAATTTTCTGATGGATATGATCAATGTTTCCATACTTAATAAATGTAGAATGTATTCATTTTATTTAATTGAAGACCTATTACTCTAAAGCAGTTATAGGACTATGTTATTGGCCAATTCAATGGCATGTCTATGTTCTGTTATGCTGTGACACACAGAGATACTTGTATCAGTATATTTACACTTATAGCCATATCTTCAGTTGCTAGGGAAGTGCTGATTAAATTGTTTCTATGAAAAAAAAAATAAATTGTTTACATTGAAGCACAATGATACTAATAGAAGTAATGATTTTTAAAAACACAATGTGGTTAACATCATAAATCCCAATAAGAGGGAATTACTAGAAAATAAAGTAGAGAAAAAAAGACATAAGTATGTAAGATCATACGTACTCATTACATTCCATAGAACAAGGACAAATAAATAGCTGTAAATCTTTCTGAACATGTACTATTCTCAGTGACTACATTAACTGTATCATAGAGCAGCAGATAACAGTTTTTATCTTGACTGTAATCAGGGAAAAATTTCTGAGTAGCAAAAGGGACGGCACGTAAAGCCACAGACACATCTTCTGAATAATGAATTTTAGTAAATTTTCCCTGAAAAATCATCATTAATTCTAATACATCAACTTTGTTGGCTTAAAACATAGAAAGTAGATTAGTATAGCAAGTTCCTAGGTGTGTGTGAATGGATCATTGATACACGTCTTTGGGTACCATGAAAGGTCCCTGACCCCTTCCTCACAGGAGCTGTTCACCCACTCTACAATGCTGTCGTGTTGAACAAACCCTCTGCTCTACAATGCTTTTCTTTTTTCTTTTGAAATTGCTGTTTTATATCTACA
>NW_004955434.1:14795115-14806072 GCF_000276665.1 Chinchilla lanigera
ATAAAATAGCAAACATAATTGGAAGGCCTGCCCTAGATGTTGGTAGCACCACCCCAAGTCTTGGTTGCCTGCAAAGAACAAAAGCAAGTGGTAGGCAGCTGGTAGTCCTTCTTCGCTACATTGCTGCTTTGATGTTGGCCATGAGCTTTTTCTCCTGTACAATGCCCCTCTACTATATCACCCAACTGTAGAGTCTTCCAACTAAGAAATGAAACCTCCACAAACTGTGAGTCACAGAAATCTTTATTGTTTTAACTTTGGGTGTTGGGTATTTTGCCTCTGCAGTGAGAAGAATAACTTAAATAGATTTGGAACTTGAGAATTGGGGTCCTGCTGTGACTATACATGGACGTGAAGTTCAGGAGCTTTTGGAATTGCCTTGCCAGAAGAGTTTGGAAAGTATTGAGATATTACCTGAAGAAGCAGCCCTAAAATGCTTTAAGCTGTACATAAATGATAACAGAGTCTGGTCAGAGTTCAGAAGACCAAAATACTGATAGAAATGCTACTGGTAAAGACCAGGCTCAGGTTCAGGTGGTTTCTGTTGGGAAGGATTGCATTGGCTATTTGACTCTAGACCATGTGTGTTATGCTCTAGCAAAAAAATTGTCTACATTTTGCTCATGTAGAGAGATTTTGCCTGATACTGAGATTAAGGGCATCAGACTATTTAATGTTGTGGGAGAAATTTCAAAACAGTCCAATGTTGATGCAGTGGCATGGCTACAGTTACGAGATTTTAGCCAGGTCTATGCTGAGAATCAAGAGCAAAGAGCCCAGCAGAATGATATAAAGTATTTTGAGTTGGGCTAGAAAGGAAGCTCAAATAAAGCTATAGCCTACAAAGATAAAGCAGATGAGAACTGGAAGATGAAGCAGGTGCAGAACAGTAGCAAGACAGTAGAGAATATGGCATGAGAACATCACAAGAACTACAGGACTTCACCTTTTATAGATTCAAAATTGCAAAGTGAAAGGCGTTTCTTTGAGAAGAGACCCCAAGAAAACAATGTTCCAGAATGTAGAGTCCAAGAGAATTTGTTTATTGGGGTTGGATTCAGGGTGCTTAGATATCCCTGCATCAACACCTACAGCATGAGAAGGAAGCCTTGCTAATGCTCCATTTGGTGGCAGACCTTGATGTCACCCACATTATTTTGGTCTTGAAGAATTCAAAAGTAATGGGGTCAGGAAGGCTTCCACCCAGATTTCAGAAGACCGGGAAAGCCAGGCAATGTGCTCCTGAGAGGGCAGTTTGTAAAGCTATGAATGTGAAGCTGAAGGTGCAGTTGAGGCCCCAGAAGGCTGGTGAAGCCAGGAGCCTGATCATCAGAGGAAAGCTACAAGGAATAAGGAAAGCCAGCCCAAAAGAGAAATTATAAGATCGACAAGCACAGGCAGTGATGTACAGGTAGAGCCACAAAAACCCTTTGGGGTTTACATCTTGGCCCAGATTGCACCAGATGTTGGACACAGCACTATGGTGCTTAACGTTTGCCCTCTTGGACTTTGGACTTGCTTTTTCGTCCTGTTCTACTCTATCCCTGTTCGTATCTTTTGGAATGGTAATGTTTATCTTGTGCCATTGTATGTTGAAAGTGCTTAACTTTCCTTTCATTGTTACAGAGGGTCATGGCTAAGAGTTTGCCTTAAATCTCAGAGGAGAATTTAGACTTTAATTTTTTAGGAATGCTGAAATTGTTAGGATTTTGGAAATTCTTAGAGGTGGACTAACTGCCTTTTGCATAAAGGGATATGCATAAGTCTTTGGAGGGCTAGGATTAGAATGCTATGGTTTGTGTCTCTATGTCCCCCCAAAGTCTCAGGCAGTCATAGGTGAGCTTTTAAGGTGTGGCTGGACCTAGGATGTGTGAGCTGGGATTAAGTATGCAATGCTGAATTTAATGGCTATATGATTGCTAAATTAGTCCACTGGTTGATTTTGCAAAGTTTGGGGTGTGCATAATAGGAAGGTGTATTCTGTGTGTGAGTAGCATTACCAAAAATGTTGGTAGTCTGTCACTACCAACACAAATGAGCATCAGGCTGCTGCTGTTTAACTTTGCTGCTTTGCTGCTTTGCTGCTTCATGCCCACCATGAAATGCTTCTCCTCTGCAGTGCCACCCTACCTTGGAGCCAACCAACTATGAAGTGAAACCTCTACAGAGGGAGCTACTATAAATGTTTGTTTCTTTAATTTGGGGTGATGGAAGTTTTGTCTCAGGAGTGAAAAAAGTAATTAAGACAAAAATAATTTAATTTTTTGCACTCAGTACATATTTTCAGTACAGAATGATTCTATTCACTCTACAGAACTCATACCTGTACGTTACCCATTTCAATTATTTTTTACCTTCTTTCCACACCCTATCATTTTTACAACTTCAGTTTATTTTATTTATAAGGCATTATAAACTTAATTATCATATATACATATTAAGAACCGGACTAACAGGCCAAAAAATACACCAAGCATGTAAGACAATTGTACTAAGTCAATTGTACTATGTCACTTTTAGATGAATTTTCTATCCAGGATTGCAATATTTTTTTCCTAATTTCTTTTCAAGGTGTATCCATTTTCCTACAAATGACTTGCTTGTCCTTCCTTATGGCAAAGTAGCACTCCATTGTGTAAAAATATCACATTTTTTTTATGCATTCATCTGTTTCTGAGAATATAGGCTGCTTCCCAGATTTAGCTAAAGAAACAACTTCAGGGACATTCAGCTCTGTTATCCTTCACAGAGGGGCAAACTCCATTTGCTGGAGTAAAAGAGCTTCTTTAACTAAAGGTGCTGGGAAAGCTGGGTATCCACATGCTGAAGGTTGAACACAGGCTCACATCTCTCTCCATGCACTAAACTAAAAGTTAAACTCATCAAAGACCTCAGCATTAGAGCAGAAACACTTAATCTGCTGTAAGTCAAAATATGTTAAAATCTTGAAGACCATAAGTGTAGAAAAGACTTTCTGAATGAAACCCTAGTTGCATAAGAAATAATACTAAGGATCAACAAATGGGGTCACATCAAATTAAATAGCTGTGAGAAGCTAAGCACAGATACATTCTTTTTCGTGTTGGACATATTCAAAATCTTTTCCACCAGGTCTGCAAATAATTAACTGTTACACATTTTGAACACAACAAAGAGAAACATATTAACAATGAAGAAGATAACAAATCTCTGCAGAATATATAAAACATGATAAATAACAATACAAAACAATTTAACTGAATAACACACTACATGGATTTTAAAATTCAATGCACATGCAGGAAAGATGAATACAGAAGTCAGAGTTAACATGGAAACAGACCAATTGAACTCATCTGGTGTAAGATGGAGAAAAAAAGAACCTAAACACTCTCAGAAACCTCTGACATAATATAAAAAATCCACTGGCAATTACCTTGGAGCTTCAGAAAGATAAGAGTGAAAGAATGCTGAAGGAAAACATTTTAAAGGAGCTGGAAAATGCAGCTCGATGTGAGAGCACTCGCCTAGCATACATGAAGTCCTGACATCACAAAATAATAGAAGACAATTTAAGGAATAGTAGCCATACTTTTCTAAATTAAGGTATGAAATTATGGTTTTAGTAAGCTCAGTGAAGTCAAAGCCTTACAAATACATTAGAGATAAGCACATCATACTCCAACTGATGAATTTCAAAGCTAAAATCTAGACAGTATTTAGAGAATAATGATATTTTGCATATAGGGGAAAAACAGTTTGGTTGATCATTGACTCCTTATTAAAAAGTATAAAAAACATAGAGGGCATATGATGTGAAGCAATAGCTTCACAATTTCATAAATTCATAAATGCATACTAACCAAAAATGTATAGCAACCAAAAATGTATAGTAACCAAGAAATGTTCACCAAGTATTCTATATCTAACAGAAATTTTCTTTAAGAATGACAGAGAAATAAAAACATTTATAAAAATATAAGGTCTGCTGCAGACCTATATTAAAAAAAACTTAACAGATTTTTGAGCATGTAAAAAAGATAACATACAGAAACTGAGACCTCTAGTAAGTAATGGACCTAACAGAGGGTGGGACTGAAATTTGTTCACAGAAAGAAAATCTGTGGTCAATATGAGGATATGCCGCCTTAGTACTCTTTCCATGAAGCACTAGTTCTAATTGCCCCAAATGGTGGACATTTATTTTTAGAAAGCATTCATTTGACAGCTTCGTCTGAATTCACCTCAAGCATGCACTGTTTACACGGAATGACTATTCAAAGGCCACATGGTAATGCCTACACACTTGTCAATTTTTAAAACATGTTGCCAGTGGACTATTTCAGCTTCAGAGTTTCCGAGAGGTTCAGCAAACTGTTAAGCTTCCACTGTGGGTAACTGTGTATAGAGTGGTGTTTTCTCATTCATTCCACAGGTTCTCTTCCAAGGAGTAATTCCTAAATAATGTCATGTACATCAAAATAGCACTAAAATTAGGGATTTTAAAAAATAATCATTGGACAGGACAGAAAGATATGGTAATGTACATAATTAGTGAAGGAAGTAAAACAACTATACAGCTGTGTTTTCAAATATGAGTGATGTTAACTACGTTTTTGAAAAGTTTAGAATTGAAGAGACCTTTCTAAAATTTTCAATTTTATTGCTAGAGTCCCATAAAAGCATTTATCTAGAGACACCAAACATTTGACTATAGATTTGATAATGTATACACACATTTGTTTTAATTATACATGGTTGTGCATGTTAAATAGGGAAAATGAATTATTTATTGAACAGAATGTTTAATACTTAAGCTTGTAATCAATAGAGAATCAAGAAAGTTTAAATAGTGTTCAGTTGTCACAAAACACATTTCCCCTGAAGCTCTTTGTCATGTACCTCACTTAAAAAACTGCTGGAATTTAAATTAAAAGCGATGAATTCTATATAAGATGTATATTGTATGGAGTTATTTATCTAAATATAGTTTTATTATTAATCATATGTAAATGAACCAAAGTTGACAGTCTGCCAGAGAGGTCCGTCTGTCTTCAACAGCTTCCAGTCCCGGTTCCACATTTCTTTTAGTGATAACAAATTAAATGTGCTGCTTCCTCTGCACTGCTTGAAGTCTCTTGCCTGGTGTGAGCATCGTTTGGTATTAATTAAGCCTACCTGTCTCACTAGAGATCTAGCAATTCTTAAAGACTTTCACAGTATCTTGTGGAATTATTTAAAATGCTGCTTCTGTTTAAATATATTACTAACCTGAGATTTTTTTTCAGATATTCTCAGCAAATAAGTCTGATCTTACATAGTGAAGTAGATACACTGTCAAAACTAACAATGTCAAATGATGGCTAAAACAGAAAGATATAGAAAGGTTATGATTAATGAGCACACTTTGCTTCTTAAAAGTAAATGAAACTATTGAAACCATGATCTAAAAAGAACATAGTGTTTAAAGAAAAACTAAAGATGTTTGTTTTCCTTACTTTTGGCTTTTGTTTTATTTTAAGTGAAAGAACTAGGTCAACATGCGCCATTTCTGCTGCACTGTATATGAGATTGTAATATGTTAGTATTATACAGTACTATGTAGTGCTAACATGCAGTCGTTGTATCTCATGAATTTTGTGTAACATGCTAGGGATGCAAAGAATTGGAAGATATTTTCTTGACTTAAAAGCCCCCTTAGCTCAACAAAACCACTTTTTCTGAACGTGGCTGCAATGTGAATTATTTCAGATTGGTAAAGGCTTGTGAAGATAATGTTCAGTGTTTGACATCAGGCAATTAAAACAGAATATCAAGATAGGGGTTGAACCCAATGTAACATGAAATGTGCATGAATATTAAGAGCACAACATGCTGATTTTTCAAACACATGTATATATCATCTCGACAAAACTGTGGAATGCTTGCAACTCTCTGAAAGCTTTACTTTTGGAATTCTTAAGCTATTTCTTTGACAGATGTAATCACTATTATGATGTCTATCTTATCAATTAAATTTTTCTCTTCTTCTACAACATGTAATGACATATAAATGGAATAATAGAATATAGAATGTCCAGATAGTTTAGCATATAAATTTTTAAAAAAATCTCTCTTTGATAAAATATTTTTTCTAATGTAGATAGTTTCAAGTGTTCATATAATTATCTGTTAGTTACCTCTCAACTTACTGTTCATTCAGCAAATGATTTTAATTCCTAAGTTTTGGTTGCTGCACATTTTTCATAAATAATAAAAATATATTAAAGAGTAAAATATGAATAAAAGGTGATGGCAGATTAACAATGTGGTGATAGATAGCCTCAAGTACAGCTGGGAACAACTGCTGTGTCTCTCCAAGAACTCTGTTCACCTCCAGATGTAGTTCTCTTTCCTTCCCCTTTCCTACTGGCAAACTATGTAACTCATTGTCCAATGAAATGTAGTGAAAACGTTGACACGAAAGTTCTAGTCCTAGTTCTTTAAAGTGCTTACAAATTTCCTCTTCATTTGAAATGTCTTCAATCCCTGCTGTTATACTGTAGAGAAATGCAGGCTATATAGTGAAGAGACATTATGGACAGATCCTGAAGAATGTCACACAGAAGAAAATTAAAGTGCTCCGGTTAGCTGAAGATGAACATAAACACATGTAAGATCATACTGAAATACTATGGAACTATTTGCTGAATGCACCAAATTATTAAATCATAAATCCATGTTTTGTGAAACCTGTACATATTAGTGGTTTGTTATGCAGCAATACATATAGTAGATATTGAAAAATGAAAATTACACCTGATACATTAGAGTAACCATTTCTGTTATATTTTATATGAGCATGGGATGCTAAAAAGAACAAAGTCTACAGTTACTATATTAGTTGCTGAAATGTCATGAATAATAATTTCAGAATTAACTAGTTACCAGTGATGTTCCTCAGCTGTTAGTGTGTCACTCCTCATTTATGATGAGGATCCCTGGGGAGTTTGCAGTCATACTGTCTGATCTGTACTTCCTCGCAGTGTTTGAAGGATCCAATTAAGTCCTTTGTGTGCACCTTGCATTAAGATGGACTCGCTCTTTGAACCCTGTACCAGGGTGTTGACCCGATCATGAGAGTGACTCAAAGTAACAAAATTTGAGGACACTGGACAATAAGATAATCTCTAGCTGAGGTTTTAGGTGTACCATATAATTCTGTACACTTTTCCTCTACTTCTGTGGTGTACTATGAGGAAAATATAATCAGCTTTGCAATAGATCTTGTCTCAAACAGCTTCTGGGAGACAAAATAAAACTTTTCTAAATGAACTAAATGGTGTCATTTCCAAGTTATCCTCAGAAAGGAACATCAAGGTTTTTATATATAAACTATTGAAATGTTGAGGTTTGATTAAGGGAGAGGATTGAATCATATATGCCTGAATATATTCTATGAATCTTTATAATAATTTTGAGAAGTTATATCAGTTTCTGATTTTGAAATATATCCTACTTTATAAAATTATAAAAATGATTTTCATAAGCTTTAAACCATCAGACATCTTTACAAATTCAAACAATTTTTCTAAATTAGTAACAGAGAATGTACTAATAGATCCAAGGTAAAAATATTTACAAATATATTTTATATAAGTATTAATTCATATACACATTTAGGCTCATTTTGACTTTTTCAATATATGAGCAAATAACTTTGAAATTTTTCTTTTTTTAAAACATTATTTTAGATATATTTTTCTTCAAATTGAAAATATTTACTTCCTTCTGTAAATGACTTAGATGAATCTTAAAAATCTCAGGAGGAGATTACATGACATACAGAAAACTTGCCAGGATTCTGAATGAAGACTTCTGACTTGTATTATTTATAACCATGAAATACAACATTTTTCTTAATTGGCATGGTCACAGAAAAATAAATATTAGTCCAGTACCTCTATTTTTTATTTCCTCTGAAAGAAAGCCAACAACAGTAGTAATAATAACAATAAAATAATAAACAATAAAGCCTAACAACAAATAAAATCAGATAAAAATCTGTGCTCATTAGATCAAAACATTCAGAAAAAGAGCTATAAATTTTGATTCTGTCTTTGGTGCATTAGTAAATAACAGAAGACAAGAAACCAAAAATTTGAAAAATCGTTAGAAGAAATACTAAAAATTGTTGTGTCCCTGTTTGCTGATACATACTCATGTGTTTTATAAAGTACAAGTAAAATAAAGACCTTTTATTTCAGAATGGTAAGTAGCAATTTTGCAGATATGATCTATATAAGAAAATGTACTTTGGGAAAGAGGGAAAGGAGAAGGGTGGAAGGAAAGAGGGAAGGCAGAAGACAGGTAGAGAGACAGAGAAAAGATGAGAGGAAGGGAAGAATAAGTGAAAGAAATCAAATTCAAGAAGACAAATTAAAAATGCACATTAAAAAGAAAGAAAACTAAAAAACGGCTCTAATGATCATGACTTCAAATAGCAGCTCTCCTTTGCTTTGGAATAGGATTTATGCATTTTGCACACACTTTGAAGTCTTTGTACTTCTCCAGGAGCCATATCTTCATTTCCTTAAAATTTCAAAGATCAATATAATAGCTCAGAGTTCAACACGGGAATATATACATACCCTATAAATTCTGGAAGAATATTTACTATCCAGGAAGCATGAGATCTACACAAAGGCAACCACTGAGGGTCTCCTAACTTCTTTTTCATTATAGATAGCAGCAGATATATTGACCTCTAGTCTATCATCAAGAACAAAATAATGCTGAAGACATTTTATTTTTATCAACCTCAATGAGCTAATTAAATCTTCACTATATCTAAATAATATATTTATTCATGTTTTACATTAATGTTGAAAAGTTCTGCTTCATAACAACTTCATGATGCAGCCATATTAAGGTTATCATTAATTGTTTGCAATTAAAATTTACTGATTCTTTCTTATATTATTTTTGAGATTTTAAATGCTTAAAATTTTAAAGTTCAAATAATCATCTCTTCTGTTACTTTAAAAATTAATTACATAGCTATAGCTAATTATATGCCTAAAACAGAATTTACTCACTTTTAAGAGCACTTATAGTTTAAAAGTTAAACAATGGAAAAGGTATTTCCTACAAATGGAAATAAAATATGAATGGGATACAGTTATATCAGATAAAACAAATTTTAATTCAAAAACACAGTAAAGGGACAAGGGGATTCAAAAGATCATATAAAATAAAAAACCCTGTAATCTCAAGGAAATGTAACAAATACATACATCTCTCTCTCTCTCTCTTTCACTAGACAGATCGATAGACAGATAGGTAGATAGATAGGTTCATATAGACATAGAGATAGTGATATGGCAGATATATATGTAGGAGATCTATGGGATATGTATATATAGGATGTCATATATATATGACACCAAAATACATCAGACAATTATTTATTCATCTATATGTAAGAAGGATTTTAACATAATAATAGAATAATAATAGGGTAGTTTAATATACTTCTTTCAACAAAAAACAGATTTTTAAATAGATGTTAAGATAAAAGGAACAATTATATCAGTAAAAGCAGAAAAGGTATTCAATAAAATTCATTTTACTTTCATAACGCAAAAAGACTCCCAACAAATTATTTATAAATGGAATGCACTACAATACAATAAAAGTCATATATGACAAACACATGAATAATATCACCTTCAACAGTAAAGATTTGAAGGACTCCATTGCTCAAAGCTAGACTTACCCTGATAAAAAACCCTGATCAAGGACTTAACAAAAAAAGAGAACTGCTGGCCAATTTCTTTAATGAATATAGATGAAGAAATCTTCTACAAGATACTAGAAGACAGAATGGAACAAATGATTAAACAGATCATATATCATGACCAAGTGGGCTTCATCTCAGTGAAGCAAGGAGAATTAGATATTCATAAATCAATACATAAAACATGCAACATAGAAGTGAAGATAAAACTGACATGACAATCTAAATTGATGCAATAAAGCCTACTACATAATCTGGCATCCATTCAAGATACACACCATGAATCAAATGTGCATAGAATCAAGTTGCCTCCAACTTGATTATAAAAGCTTATAAAAGCTACTTATGACAAATCCACTCTAATATCATACTAAGTAAGAAAAAATTAAAAGCATTCACACTGAAATCAGCAAAAAAGACAAAAGTGGGCACACTCACTGCTCGTTTAATATAATACTCAACACTTTAGCCAAGTTGTCCAGTAAGAGAATGAATAAATATAGGAAAGAAGTCAGTCCGTATTTACATATGCCACAGGCCAATGGAAGAAAGAAAACCCATCAGAAGACACTTAGAATTACAAACAAAGTCAGGAAAGTGGCAGGATACAAAGTCAGCACAACAAGATCAATACGTTTCTGTACACAAACAATCAATCCAAAGAGATGGAAATCAAGAAAGCAAATCCACTCGTGGCAGCTTCAAAAAATAAAATAAATACAAAGGAATTAATCTGAAAAGCAAATGAAAAAACCAGTATAGTAAAACTATAGTGCTATGAAAAGTTTAGGACTAGGGAAAAAAGACAATGAAAAGGACATTGCAAAATGGGAAAACATCCTCTGTTTCTGAATAGTCAGAATCACTGATGTCAAAATGCTACACTACCAAAAATGATATATAGTTTCAATACAATTCCAATCAAGATACCAACAGTATTTTTTACAGAACTAGAAAAGAAAAACCCTAAAATTACACAAGACACCCAAAGAACCAAAGCAATACTGAACAAAATGAGCAAAGCAAGAGACATTATTTTGGATTTAAAGTTACACTACATTATGTTGGATTTAAAGTTACACTACAAAGCTACATTTATTTACAAAAACAAACAAAAAAAAATAGCCTGTTAGTGGCACAAAAGCTGCCGTATTTACAAATGGGATAGAATTAAAGATGCAGAAACCAAAAAAAAAAAAA
>NW_004955434.1:14806290-14925645 GCF_000276665.1 Chinchilla lanigera
AAAACCCAAAACAGTGGTTGTTACATTACATATGGTTATTTTCAATGAAGTTGCTCAGATTATCAGATGTAAGAATAGAAGACTGATCAAACCATAAAGAGAATAAGATAATAATAATTTAAAAGAACATTAGAGACAATACATAGTTTCACTAGACAGGATTATAGAAATTCAGCAATGGTTGTTACACTGCAAATTGTTGTCTTCATGTAAATTGCTCAGATTACCAGATATAAGCATGCAAAGTTGTTCAAAGTCGTTTAATAAACAACCAGATATCAGCAGTACAGTTATTCCAGCTATTTATATATATGTGTGTGTGTATATATATATACATATATATATATACATATATATATGGTGCCTTAGTACATTTCTTTTCTTTTTTCCCTCAACCCAGTTGTTCCTTCCTTTGAGCAATTTCTTCCTCTTTCTTATTATCTATTGTACATTTTGGGTTTAATTTGCTGTTTCATGTTCTTACACTAGGAAGACAATGTGATGTTTACACATGTGGGTCCAATTTATTTCACTTATGAGTATGCTTTCCAGTTGCATTCATTTACCTACAAAAGCCTACAGTTTATCTTTTTTATAGCTGAGTAATATTCCATTGTATAAAAATACCATGTCTTTTTTATTCATTCCTCAGCTGATGGGCATTTGGATTTTTTCCAAGATTTAGCTATGACAAATTGTACTGCTATAAACATGGATGCACATGTATTGCTGTGGTCTGATGTTTTTATTTTTTCTGGAAAAATACCCAGAAGGGGAAGAGCTGGGTTAAGTGGGGCATCTAATCCTAGTTTTGTGAGGAATCTCCAGACTGATTTCCGCAGTGGTTTCACCAATGTACACTCCCACCAACAGTGGAAAAGTGTTCCTTTTCCCCCACAGCCTCTCCATAATTGGTCACTGGTGGATTTCTTAATGACAGCCATTGTTTATGGGGTGAAATAGAACCTCAGTTTTGTTTTAATGATGAAATCAAAGAAGAAATTAAACACTACATACAATGAAATGAAAATGTAGATAAAACTTGCAGGACCCTGTGGGATGCAGTGAAAGCAGTCCTCAGAGGGAAATTTATAGCAGTGAATTCCCACCTCAGGAAAACAGAATGAGTACAAATAAACAATCTTATGCTGCACCTCAAGCTTCTTAAAAAGAACAAATCAAACCCAAAGCCAAGAGAAAGCAGGAAATTATAAAACTCAGGGCAAAATGAATGCAATGGAGACTAAAAGAATTGCAAGGAATTAATGAATCAAAGAGATAGTTCTTTGGAAAACTTACAGAACAGGAAGGCTGGTCTAGAACTCACAAGTATCCTCCTGCCTCAACCTCTGGAGTGCTGGGATTACAAGCATGTGTCACCACGCCTGGCTATTTTGAGATCTAATATTTTGAGTTCTTTATTTTTTCTTGCTGTTAGTACTTTCTTTGAGGAGCACTTTACAAAGCTTTACTTTTTTTCCTGTTCTGTAAGTTGTGTGTTTACTGTGATATCCTGCGCTGTGCAGAAGCTTTTTAATTTTATGTAATCCAATTTTACATCTTGGTGTTATTTCTCATGAAATAGAAACTTTGTTCAGAAAGTATTTACCTATTCCTGTGTATATGAACATTGTATATTTTTATATTCCAGCAGATGGTTTTGTGTTTAATACGTAGGTTTTGCTCCATTTTGATTTATCACTAAGTGATCTACAAGAGTCTACATTTGTGTAAAACCCATTTTTCCAGCACCATTTGTTAAAGAGAATACCATTTTTCTATTGTATGTTTTTGGCTCCTTTGTCAAAGATCACACAGATAAATATTGGAGTTTCTTTTGTATCCTCAATTCTATTCAATTTATCCTCCTCTCTGTCTTTATTCCAGTATTACTCTGTTCTGATCACTGTAACTTTGTAATAAAACTTGAAAATGTGGGAATGGTACCTCTTGTCTACCAGGATTCCTGTTGTAATTTGGGTATCCTCCAATTCTTTATAAATTTTAAGATTTTTTTTCTGTAGTTGTGAAAGTTATGTTGTTGGTATTTTGGCTTGCACTACATTAAGTCACATATCGTTTTTGGAAATGTGACTCTTTGGACATTGGCTCCATCTATCAGGAAGAGTGGTTGTTTCCATTCTCTGAAGTTCTCTCCAACGTCCTGCTCCACAGCAGTATAGATTTTGTTATGGAGGTCTTTCACTGTTCTGGCTCTGCTAATTCTTAAGCATTTATTTATTTTTAAAAGACAATGTATGGGATCATTTTCCTTATTTCTCATTGTGTTCTTTGCTGTACAAGAGAATTATTGATTTTTGTTTGTTTACTTTGTATCCTGAAACTTTGCTGAATTTCTTAGTCTTAAGAGTCTTTGGGTAGATGTTTTTAGGTCTTGTGCAAAGGGTATTATATCTAAGGATAATTTGACTTCTTTGTTTCCTATATGTATCTAATTTATTTCTTTCTCTTGCCTGATTTCTCTGGCTAACATTTTGAGAACTATTTAAACAGGAGTAGTGAGAATGGACATGCTTTTCTTGTTCTTCATTTTCCAGGAAATTCTTTCAGATTTTCCTTTCGTTTGTGTGACATTAGTGGGATTGTTTATAACAGCTTATATTTGCAGGAGACAAGGTCTGTCTGCACATATTTTATTTTTCATAATAAATGCATTTGGATTTTTGTCAGGTCTTTTTCTGCTTCTTTTGAGATTCTTTTGTGACTTTTGTCCTTGCTTCTGTTTATGGGAGATATTTCACTATTAATTTACATATCTGGAACCATACTTACACACCTAGAATAAAGACAATGTGGTATGTTGTAAGATTATTAAATCATTTGTTACATTTTGTTCACTAGCATCTTATTGAGAATTATTGTATCTCTGTTGATTGATGATATTGGACAATATTTTAACTCTTCTGTTAAGACTTTGTCTAACTTTGATATTAGAGTAATACTACCTTCTAAAAATGAGTTTTGCATAATCATCCCCTTAGAATTTCATTAAAGAGTATGAGGAGGATTGAATTTAGACCTTCCCTGAAATTCTAGTCATTTTCTGTGGTGAACTGATTTTGTCGTGGGATTTTCTTTGTTGGAAGAATTTTTATTACTCCTTCTATTTTGTTTCTTAATTTTGGTCTGTATAGAGGTTTCATATCTTGGTAGTCAATTTTCTTAATTCTTACTTGTCTAGGAACTTTTCAAATTCTAGGTTTTCCAATTACTGAGATATAAATTTTTGAAGAAGTTTCTTATAATACTCTCAATACATGTCTCAGGTGTGATTTCACATTTTTCATTTCAAATTTTGTTGGTCTGTTGTTCTTCTTTCCTTTTGGGGTAAGCTTGTCTATGGGTTTATCAGTTTGTTTATCTTTCAAATAATTAACTTTGATTCATTGATATTTTGCATTTATTTCAGCCTACTTCATCAATTTCCACTGTAAGTTTTATTATTTATTTCCTTATTTTAATTTCAGATTTGGGTTGCTCTTGTTTTGCTAAGATTTTAAAATTGATTGTTGGGATATTTATTTGGGATTACTTTTTTCTTTTTAGTGTTTGTACTCATACTTATAGAATTCCCTTGGAGTGCTTTCATTGTGTCTTACAAATTTTGGCATGTTGTGCCTTCATTGTTATTTGATTATAGGAATGTTTCTCACTTAGGTGATCCATGCATTACTCAATAATACGTTATTCACTCTCCATGTGTTTGTGTAGTTTCTATGGTTTCTTTTATGGTTGTTTCTTTCTTTTTTCCACTATGATCTGATAGAATTCAGGGAATTATATCAATATTTTGTATACATTTAAGCATGTTTTATGGCTTAAAAAGTCTTACATTTTGAAAAATAGTTCTATTTGTTACTGAGAAAAATGTGTTTTCTGTTTTCATTGGATGAAGCACCATGCAGATATCTGCTAAGAACTTTTATTCAATGCTTTGTTTTTAACTCTGTTTTATTTATATTTCTCTAATTCATCTCTTTGTGACATTGGGTTATTGAAGTCTGCACTATGCATTGCTATCTGTCCATTTTTTTTTTTTTTTTTGGCTTTTCTCCGGTACCGGGAACCGAACTCACGACCTTGCGCTTGCCAGGCAGGCACTTTTGCTGCTGAGCTAAATCCCCAGCCCTATCTGTCCATTTATATACAATTCTGTTTTATGAATTTGAGTTTGCCAGGATTTCATGCATGGATATTTAAATTGTTATCTATTTGGTTTGGGTTAATACCTTTGACACTGACCAGTGGCAATCTCTGTTTTTCTTTATTTTAAAAATTAAGAAACTGACAAAACAATAATGAAGACAAAATCAAAACAACACAAAAACAACAAAAATGAAAAATGACCTCAAGGCAAAATGATAGAAATTTACAGTGGTTGATAAATTACATACCGTTATCTTCAACAAAGTTGCTCAGTCCATTAGACATAAGAATGTAAGATTGACCAAACAATCAAAGACAGTAACAAGTAAAAAACAACAAAAGTAATTAAAAAATTACATATGATGCAGAGCTTCACAGTACAAAATGATAGGATTTCAACAATAGTTCTTATGCTGCACATTGTTCTCTCATCAATTCTTCTGTGTCTAATATTAAACTAGCTACTCCTGCTTGGTTTTTCATTCAGGTTTCCTAGAGTATTGGTTTTTACCCTTTCTCCTTTATTCTATGAGCTTCCTTTGTGAGAAGACATATCACCAGTAGTCAACATATGGTTGCATTTTTTGTTTTGATTCAATCTGCCCATCTTCATTTTTTGCTTGGAAAATGTTAAGGCCATTTCCATAGTGACTTACTGTTGTAAGATATGATAACTCCAGTAAGTCCAGCATTATTCCAGTGCCCATTCATTTTTCTCTTACGTTTAACTACTTTCTTTTCCTCTTATGTTTAACTGGGCTTCAATGTATATTTTTCTTTGGGATCTTTTGAGCTGGAGGTCCTTGTTTCTACATATGATTTTCTTGAATATTTTCTGAAACACTGCTTTAGTGGTCCAAATTTTTTTGTTATTTGATGTCTCATTTGTCAATTTTGGATTCAAACTTTGCAGGACATAGACATGTGGGTGCACAATTCTTGTTTTTTAAGGTTGGAACACTTTGTTCCAATCACTCCTGGTAATTAAGCTTGTATTGAGACACAGGTTTTAATTTGGATAGGGCCACCTTAATAGGTTATTTACTTGTTGTTTTCCTTTAATGAATTTCAATATTTTCTATAGTATTTAATTTCTAAAATTTGTGTATTATGTCTTATAGAGAGGTTCTTTTCTGCTTGTGACTATCTGGAGTTCTATATGCCTTGAGTATTTCACTTTTCCTTGTGTTTGGAAAGTTGTTCAGTATGAATTCAGTGAATAAATTTGTTATACAATTTGAGTTATCTTCTAATTTTTTCTTCTTCTCCGTAATTCTCAGAGTTTTTTCTGAATCACGTAGCAGCTGTTGCAAATAGCTTCCATGACGTCTTGTAATTTTGGTATATAAATGAGATTTTTCATTCATTAGGTGTACCTTATTTTCTGTTGCTGACACTCTGTCCTCATGCTCATAAAATGTACCCATGATTTCAACTGGATTTTTCACAACTTTCCATTTCTGCTTGCTTTCTTTTCTCGCTGATTCCTTACTAAAGTGATTATACATGTTTTGTCTGACTCAGTTTGTTTGTTTATACTTTAATCATATTGACTGTTTCATAATTAATATCTTTTTTGTTTAATAAAATCTTCTCTGAGGTCATTACACATCATATGAATGTGCATTTATGTTTCTTCTTTTAGCTTTTTGATTATTTAGTTTTACTTCTGTGCATGTATGATTCGCTGCTCAGGTTTGGGGAGGCAATTTCTTACATTTGTCTCACATGTTTCTATTGGTTTTTGCACTGTGCACTGAAGATCTGTTAGAGTAGAGAAACTCTGTCACTTCTGTGGAGATCTCTCAAGTTACAGTCTTCCTCCTGGTGATTTCTATTTGTGTTTGGATTTTGTTGTTTACAACTTTCTTAATCTACTCAGTGTAACTGAGCCGATCACATCACCACATTGCAAAGAGAGAAAAATCATGAGGTATATCATCATCTACACAACCACTCATCTATAGGTCATGTAAAGAAGAAGTTATTTTCACAGTTCCATAATTTTTCCACTTAAATAACCCTTCCAAAATGGTTTGGAAGTGGAGAATGAGAAAAAGGAAGGAAAAAGCGAAAAGAAAACATATAGTTCAGGAAGAAGTGACCAAGAAACCAAAATAACAGCAAGTTATAAGGAAAGAGATACAGTTAGTTGTTAGGAGATGATATTTTTATGTCTGGAATGGAGAAGTGAAAGAAAATAGAAGAGATCTCTGACGATGGGAGAGAGAAAGCAAAGGGGGGAGATGTAGTTAGAGATTGGAGGAAGCTGTAAGAACTAATAAATAAATTAGTGGAAACCTGTGTTTGGATCTTCCATATACCATTTTTGGTGGCGGTTATGCTCACAAGAGCATTAAAGATATTTTAAAGTGTTTTTTAATCTTATCCATAATTTCACAGAAAGAGAAAAGATAAAATTGAGTTGAAAATAGAATAACTTTTTAAAACATAATAAATTTCTAAAGAAAAAATTGCACAAGAAAATAAAGACAGTACAGTATTAAAACAAAACAAAGCAAAATGAAAAGAAACGAAACAGAGATATACAGAAGTAATGAGTCTTCTCCAGGTGGGAGGAATCCTTTAGAATTCAGCTCTGCTCAGGTGGGTAAGACCACCGTAGCAAATTTCCATTCAGGGAGAGCATTCGTAAGCTGAATTCATTTGTAAGCCGGCAAAGTGAGTCTTATACGCCTTAAACACAGATACACAATTTAAAGCACTAAAAAGCCCTCTGTATCACCACTGCTTTCTCTCTTGTCTCTAGTCATCCTGGGCTCAGACTGAGCACTGTACTTCTGTACCCCACTTCACTGCACAGTAATCACACAGCCGCACAACTGGGACAATGTCCAGTAGACAAGGGAGCTAATTCTGTGGTTCATTCACACCTACGAGTGTTCATTATGCAAGTCACGTGGGTACCATGAAAGTTCAAAACTCGTTCAATATTCCTACTCAAGGACTAGCTGTACAGGGCTTCTTTCTTCCTAGCCCGTTTCCCTCAACAGAAACCTCCCCAGGTGTTTGCGTCCACTGGCTACACTCTACTGAGGTTGGACAGGACGTGCAGCTCCTCTCTGCCTCTTTCCCTTCTTCAAATTTGCTGACCACGCCCCTCAGAGACTGCATTTTGCCTTGGACTTCAGTGGTGCATGGAGCCATGGGGCGAAGGGCTGGCTCTTCTGCGTGGAAATTAGTAAGACGTGGAAGCCAATGAAAGAATACACAGATGTACACACGCACACGTTCACCGATGTTCCTGCGTGCCTGCTGTTTTGATGGACCCTACTTATGAAAGAGGAATTTAGGGAGCTGTGAAGAAGGAGCAATGGTGCGTAATCAGATCTGCAAAGCCGAAGAACATAGCAGGAGATTTAATGCAGATTTGGTTCAAGAGGAGGCTTCCGGTTAAACTGAAACACAGAGAACTGAATAGAGAGTAGTTCTTCGGTAAGAAAATAGACAAAAGAATGGAGGTAGCCAATACAAAACCACAAGATTAACTTTTTGAAAATATAGTGGGGAAAAAAATTTAATAGTTCAAAACTGCTAAATCATTTAAGATGTAAATATTTATTTTACACAAAAGGAACATTGAGTTTAAAATAAATTTTTGATTCCTCATAAAATTTTAATGTTCTATATTTTATGGTTAAATGAATAATGTCTCTAAGGTTAAGCAGAGCAAATTGAACATCTCAGCTCTGGGTCTATGCTTTTCACTTTTGTCTTAAATTAAACTTATTAAAATTGTAACTAGGATAAATAAACTATTTGAATAAATATGTGTGATAAAGTGGAAACCA
Organism: Chinchilla lanigera; assembly: GCF_000276665.1. Lineage (NCBI taxonomy): Eukaryota > Metazoa > Chordata > Mammalia > Rodentia > Chinchillidae > Chinchilla > Chinchilla lanigera. The sequence goes on from NW_004955434.1 coordinate 14,814,270, forward strand.
CCTATTCTGAAAAGCTTTGAAGATAGCAACTACTTTTCAAATTTTATTAATAAAATAACAAATAAGTCTGTAAAATTGGTGTTCATTCTGAGACATATACCATTTTTTCCAAATAAAAATGATCTAAAGCCACTGACAAAATGTAATACAATAAAACATGAACTCCGCAGAATTAACATTTCTCTAAGAAGCCTAAATTGTTTCTATTCAATGAATAGAATGGAAATAATTAATGGTCCCCATTTTCTTTGTAGGAAAAGAAGAAATTGACAATTAGGCTGAAGGAAAAGAAGGCACTGCATCTTCAAATAATAGCTGCCATTGTGGGAACTCAGATGAATCTATTGGAAAAGCATCCTCTCATTCATGTAATGTCTGTCAGACATGTCTTTACAGTGAAATGCTTTACTTACACAGGCAAGTAAAGTTACAAAAAGAGAAAACAATCTGTTTTGAGTCCTTTCATTGAGAGGATTAAAGATTATCTACAAAAGCAATAAAAGCCTCATCTTCCTCATACAGTTTGATAAAATGTACAGAAAAGATGAAATAGATCACTACATCTCCTCAGCCACATTTTCACATCTTGCTCTATTTCAAATTTGGTGATGTTAGCCGCAAGGAATTATTTGTTGCAATATTTACCTGGATGTTGTTAATACATTTGCTAGGATCCACTTGACTTTCTGTTTCTGAGCTCCCCTTGAAGTTATATGTAGTGTTTAAAACAAAAAAATTGTTATCATCAGATTTGTCCTTGTGTGGAGAACACAAAAAGATCTTTTTGTCAAAAGACATTGACCAGTTTCAAGGTAATTGTTGCTATCATTCCTACATATAGTTATTATTTTTCTTCTCAGTGGTTGGTTTTGATGCCTACTATCAGTTTAGATAAGTTCTGTGTTCATTCCCCTCTCATAATCCCTAGTTGTGTATTTTTGCTGTTGCTCTGACCAGAATTCCCAAGAGCACTGAATGTTACTTGTTATTTTCTTCTAATTGTAAACTTCTATTCTGTGACTCTCAAATTTCTGGGTTGATATGGCAGAGCCATACACAGTGATGTTCTCTTAATAGAAACTTAATGGATACAGAATTCAAAGCAAACCTATTGCTTTCTACAGCCCATTAATTTCTGGCTATACTTGTGCAGACAGCCCTTGCTGGCATATGTACAAGGATACAATGCTTTCTGGAAATTTATAGTCAGTTGTAGGCTTCCTACCAAGGACTACTAGGAAGAGTGTTACTGAAGGGAAGCCAAGTTCATTAAAAAAGCTGAAGTAAGGAACACTTAACTGAGAAAAAGATTTGGTTGTGGAATATGAAGGTCTCAGGGTATGTACTTAGAAGTTTTGATGTCTGACTCAAGCAGCTCAAGGTTTACTATGAAACGGACATATTTAGGATGTTTCAGATATTTATTCCACAGATTTAATGATGTTTAGTATTCATATTCATAGAAAGAAGAGGTTCTTTCAGTTACCCTTGGTAAATAGAGTGTTGATTGTTAAGCAAAATGTGTTCTCGTATAAACAAATATTTTGTTCAAGGAAATTTATTTGTAAGATTTTGCAGAGCCAAATAACAAAATTATTCCTTGGTTTACAACTTTATCTTTCTGATAATAATTTTAGGACAATCAAAGGGTAGAAGTAACTTCAAGTTTGAGTCCTACAATTTAAACTGTGTCAAAGGAAATAGTCGATTTGCAACACATTTCCTGGCAAACGTCCTACTTTGCTGGAGCCTGCAGTTAAGGTTTTATTTTGAATATAACCTTGAAAACATGTGTGTACCAATGAAATGTACATTGAATTTCTTCTCTTGTGAAAGCCCAGTGATTAGACATAAAGTAAAATCTCACTTAAACTCTAGTGATATTTGCTAGTGAATTTATAGATAAACTTACACAAGTAATAACCTTGCTCCTATAGCTAAGGAAAACACATAAAAGAAAACTGGAAACTTTTCAAGTTAGAATTGGGGAGCAGATATCTGACAGTAGGTCTGAGAGAAGTTTGTCACTTCCTATATGTCCTTGAAAACTTTAACTATACAAAAAGCTCAACTTACACAAGCCTTTCCCTTTCTCTTCCTTAAATCGAGTTCAGTCAAGAATCCTCTCAAGCACAACCTGCCCTACATAAATGTCTCAATCTTTTCCTTCTCAAGGACCCTAACCTCAGATAGGATTTATTTAAAAAGCTCTATTCCATTATCCTGACAAGTAGAATTTGCCTAATTACTAAAGTAGCTGTGTGTCATAAAGTTCATTTATGTAGATTAGTTTTCTGTGGTTTTTCTTAGTGCTTGGTGTGTTTTGGAAATCTGCCTAGTACCTCTGACACCATATAATTGGTAATGGAAAACTGTAATTGGTATGTAAGACATATTTTCTACTGTTGTTTTTGAATTAACTGATTGAAATTCTAGTTCAGTGCAAGAAATATATCTCCACTTACAGACGAAAAAATTACACTACCATAAAATAAAACAAACAAATCATTGAGTCATGTGAAGAACAAGCATAATACTGTACTCAATGATTTATAATTAGTATGAGTTGAATGACATATCACTTTTCCTAATAATGACATTAAATACTATCTGGTAGTAAAGCATCTAAGGGAAATAATTTTTTAAACATATTAGAAGAAAAATTGTCCAGATTCATAACTTTTATACAATCATTTTATCAGAATATACTGAATTTTCTAAAAAAAATAAGACATGGGACTTAAAAAAGAATAACAATCAGGCAGAAATTCTCTGATCCAAAATGGAGTGGTGGGCTCCATGCAGAGAGAAAAAGAATTGTCTGTCTAAAACAGAAAGGAAGAGGATACCCATGTTTCCTGTATGCATAAGGACTACCGGGGCAAGATCATCATTGCAAAGACATACAGAGTGAGCTGTGTCCTCAGAGAGGAGATAGATCATGTCCTACACAATATTGAAAATGTCAGAGAAAAGATTTTGCTGTGGTGAACCATGATTTTCAAAGTGACCTTCTGGAGAATCTCAGAACTTAGGATGAGAGTGTGATGTAGGGATACAGTGAAAGTACAAAGAACAATATGAATATTTTAATGTAGATGATGAAAGAAAACTTGGGGCTCTGGGATTTATTTTGGTCACTGGCAGACTACTGCTACTAGTCCTGATGATCATAAGGCAGATTATAAAAGTAAAGCACTGAGCTTGTGGAAAGTAAAATAAGAAGCAAATATATTGATAGAAACTAAAAAGTGTGTGTAATAAAGATATTGATTATTTCTTTTTTTTTTCCTAAAAATCTGTAGTAAACAATCTTGATTTGGGGGAAAATGTTAAGGACTATGCATATACTGTAAATAATTATATTCAAAATTTATAGCTAATTTAATTTTATTAAAAATACAAACCTGCAATAAATATATTTGTACATTTTATGTTACAGTATTATAAAATCTTGACACGAAATTTGGTTAAAAACATTTTACAAACAAAGGACAGAGTTCAAACTTTATGTATTTTGTCAATAACTATGGAATACAAGACTCAGGAAGAGCAAATATGCATTGACTTCTAGCAAAATTCTTTTCTGATAGTCAACATTTTTTGAGTGGAGAAATATCTAGATTATCTTTACATATCCTACAGACTTTTCAGCAAGAAAAACTATTTTATTGATTCTCATGACATACATCTTTTATTTTCAAGTTTTTAATCTAGGATAAACGAATAAATTGCAAGTTCGTCTATTCCTCATACAGCATATATTAGCTACCATTTTGTTATTGCCTTGCTTTCCTCTTTCAAAGATTCAGGCGAACATTATGTCAGCTGCCTAGAATATCACTAGTTGTTGTGTGAAAAGAAGAAAACATGATAAATTATAAATCTCCTGTTCAGTATCTAATATATTCTTGGTTTATTTGTTTTTTTTTATTTTTCTTCCCGTACCAGGAATGGAACTCATGACGTTGCGCTTGCCAGGCAGGCGCTGTGACGCTAAGCTAAATCCCCAACCCTTCTAATATATTCTTTATAGTCATTACTTTTTTTCACATCAACTGTCATGGCTTAACCTAACTATAAGAGTGTGAGGATAAGCAAATCCACTGTATGTCCAGAGAAGAGCTGGAAAAGCTAGCGAACATGAATAATACTTATCATGTGCTCTTCTCATGAGCATATGGTGAGTTCCCTATTTCTTCTATATCAAAATACCCAACACTCTTTTCAAGGGAAGAATCCAGAAGTCCTACATAGGTCACATCATGCATATCCAATAAAACATGCCCTGAGTCTTTTGGCAGTCTCTGTATTGGGATGCTATAGAACAGAACTAAGTTTGTCTTAGAGTTTGAGATATTGTATGATTTCATCTGGAGCTCTAGAAGCTAAGCAGTGATGATAATAATAAACAAGGATTATTCCACCATTCTTCAGTGCTAGTGGCAATGGCAAAAAACAAAGAGTATCCACAATAAATATTTCCTCTTTAAAAATAAGAAATTCAGAAAGTAACAAATATTAGCCCTGGTTCTTGATATATGTGAATGTTGAAAGCTCTTTGTGTAATATTTAAAAAAATAGTAGTCTATTCCTGGAAAAAGGATGCTTAAGGTAATTCCTTAATTTTCAGCCTTTTGTCCACAGTTTCAATTAACACTGTTATTAAAACCTAGGAGATTATTACCCTTGCATCATTCTCAGTCCATCTAGTCTCTATGTGCTTGGAGGCTTGTTTGTCATTTTTAGCTATAAATCCACCTAGAATTTCTTTTAGTGCATGTGTGTGTGTGTGTGTGTGTGTGTGTGTGTGTACGTGCGTGTGTTTATGGGACTGAGGATTTCACCTACGGTCTTTGCAGGGAGCTACATCCCCACTCCATCGTTTTTTTTTTTTTTTTCAATTTCTTATTTTGAGACAAAGTCTCACTAAGTCATTAAACTACTCAGGCTGACTCGAACTTTTAATTCTTCTGTGTCAGCCTCCCAGAGTACTAGGATTAACATACAGTGTATCTTCTTCAAAAGATGAATGACAGGGGCTGGGGATTTAGCTCAGTGGCAAAAGCGCCTGCCTGGCAAGCGCAAGTTCATGAGTTCGGTTCCCAAAAAAAAAAAAAAAAAAAAACAACAAAACAAAAGATGAATGACTTCATCACCTGCTTTCCAGTTGTTTCCTGTACCTATTGCTGCAATCATAGTATAATTCTAAGATTTCTTTCTTTCTTTCTTAATCCTTACATAGCTTTCTCTCTTAGGGTAACAGTGAGTAATGTGAGCTAAAAATGTGCTGGTGAGAAACACGTCCCTATAATTTTTGATGAGAACTCTTCACTCATAATCTTTTATTGCTATGCACTTCTAGTTGGAAGTTTACCTTCATCTACTTTATTCATCTGTTTTCCCAGTGAATTTATGTCCTTTGCTGATAGCCTTAAGGATATGTTGTTACTTTTACTTATATCTTCATTATATTAAATTGAAAATCAGCTATCTCTTTGATATCCCAAACTGCCTTATGTTATATTCTGTTTAATTCCCATCTATTCTACTCTCAAATTGTCATTTTTTTCCTGAGGTAATTTCTGTCACATAATAATTTACAAAATCAATAGATAAACAACACTCAGAATTGGAACTCTGCTATCTGAATAGACAAAGGTCATACTAGTTTTACCAAATTGTTTCTACTCTCAAACATGAATGAGCCTCTTTTAAACCTCCAGTAATAGTTTCTTTGCTGTCACCTGCCTAAACATAAGCCTGAGTGAAATACCTCATGATTTTTTATAGTAATATATACCTGATTTTGATTTGTTTCCCAGTGAAGACAGTTTAATGTTACAGGTGAAACTCTCATTATGATATAATAGGCTTAAAAAGAAACTTTGTTTACGTGTGTAGAAGTTCATGATGTGTGAACTAGAAATTCTGATTCATTATGTTCCTTATTAAAGATGAAAATTTCTTATAAAAGGTAGAGGAAAATCCACTTATTACTTACCTACTTTCAAAGGCTATCACTTAGAGGCAGCATGGTGCTTGCACTAGTATTTCTTTAAATAAGTTATGTGGTCACACTCAACCACGTGAAGTTCAAGCCAGTACAATCTTATCTTGTGTCAAGAGAGAGGAAATTTGGAAATATTTGCAATAGACAATTAAATTTAATAGTAATTTTGTATTAGAATTTTTATGGATTAAGATTAAGAGAGGAGGATGGTGAGCATTTCATTTGTTATCCACAAATTTACCAAGATGATTATCTCATGAGCTGTAGATCACTTCAGACAAATAGGATGATCTGATTAGTATTTCAAAGAAAGAGGAAAAATTAATTGCTGTGAAAATCAATGGGGACTGAAGTGGCAAATTGAACTGCAGCTCCGTTTCCTAATTTGTACCCACATCTGAACTCTCGAGTCGCCCATTATGAATTGCAATTTTCTGAACCATTTCTAAAGCCGCACATGTCTTAAGATTAGCAGTCCTTTAAGCAATACAATTTAATAACATTACATCCTCACCACATGTGCAGCTACAACTCTAGATGTGATTTTACATGTTGCTTTGATAGTCTTTGCCTTTGTCTTTTCATAGGAACAATTATAAGACATATCAAAATTGTGCCGTTTGACCTGAAAGGGACCATAAGACACATCGCTCCATTCCTCATTTAAATTAAAAATACTGAGGCCTAAAAGGTAGCATGCCGTAACTTTCTCCTAAATCATATGCTTAGTGTAAACCTTGCATATGAAATACAGGAATATTTTAACCAGTCTTGAGGAAATCAGGAATATTTTCGCCAGTCTTGAGGAAATCCTATAGCAATGCTGAAAAATATATTTTTTGAAGTGCTAGAAGTTTCTTTCTCTTCAGAGATATGATATGTCTACAATTTTGTCACAAAGCTTTGAAAAATTTGCTATATATGTTCTGAAATGTGAATTATTCTGTTTAATTGAGGTATCACTTTAGTCAGCAAAACAAGTGGGAATTTATGTTAGTTGCTAATTTAGTGTTGGAATGCGGTAAACTCATTTTAATATTTCTTCAAATTGCTGTCATCATGGTAAATATAGCCTCAATTTTTCTAAAGTGTCATAGTTTACACACAGGGGAGGCAGAACTAAATACCTGTTCTGCACATCTAAGTCTGTGAATGGAGGCTGACCTATGCTATAAATTGTTTCAAAGACCATAGAAGGGCTAACCACAGAAAGCCATGCTTGAAAATTTGAATTTCTACTCTGAAGTTTAGGCTGATTTATTCTTCTACCTTTAGAAATTTTATAGTTTGTTTCCAAAGGCATTCCCATGATTGACTAATACCTACAACATGGTGAATTCATCTCCAGCTTTTAACCCATTTGGGGAGATAGTGTGTTAGCGGTGGACTTCATTATTACCATCATTTTCAGCACCTTTAGGAAAATACAAAGCTATTCCTGAGACTGGGACATAATTTATTCTGAAGAATTCCTTTGGTTCCTACATTTTAGCATGTGAATTCTACACCCATCCACTAGCACAAGGTGCTCTAAAATATCTTTGCTTAGTCTAAACCTAATATTCTGAAAAGAGAGATGGGATGATGTATTTTGTTTAAATTGGCTACTGACTAATGACATTTAAGCATTTTGTGAGTTAGAAGTACGGAAGTATAACCAGCAGTTGGGCTGGAGAGTAAGGAGAATGGACAGCTATGCATCTAGAGGGCTACTTTCATGTCCATAACTGAACATGAATACACACAGTGCACAGAGGAAGAAATAGGACTGTAACTCAGCGTGGGTGCCTTAGCTACAAACATAGAATCCTCAAAAGGGCCAGGAGTCCGTTTATTTTTGCCTCACACATTTTCAAGGAGTCTGTTTCTGCCTAACTGATTTTATCCTTCACTGAGTCGTGATCCCTTGCTTGTTCAGTATCACTTCATTGCTTTCCACTTCATCCTTCTTAGCTTGTTTACAACAAGCTGGGGCTCTCAGCCAAAAGCAACCTGACCTTAGGTTTCTACCTATGTTCATTTACCAAAAACAGGCCAGGAAGCCAGTTTTCCATGTCAACTACTGTGCTATATCACTTCAAGGGCCTTGTTGCCACAGGGGGCAGTGATAACTTTGAAATAATATGAAAAGTTGTCACCTAGCATATTTCACAAGCATTTGCTTTTGCGATATAGGATAAAGGAAAGAAAATCTTCTATTTATCCTCAGTAAGTACCTCTTTTCACTCTTGTACCCCAACATATATTCCCCAGACCTGGGAAGAACTGTTGTTCTTTTGCAATTTCCTTTGACACTTTCTCAAGTTGAAGACATTTTATGTATGTTCCTTATTGTAATTAAGTTTTTGGTGATCAGATAGAGGCTTTTCCGTAATCCACTTTGTAATGGTGCCAGTAATTTCAACCACCGCTCAACAGTGTCAGCTGCTTTGAACCTCATGACTTTCAGCAAAGTAAAACATTAGTCTCTCATCAAATTTATCATTTATCAATCTCTGCAACACACTTCTCCATCACTGAGTAGTATTTTGCTTTCTATTGCATATTTTTCTCTCCATACTTACTTCTTCAGCACCTTGGTGATTTCCACACACATATAGTGACCCATAAACATGTATAATAATAACTGAGAATGAAGTACATATTAAAATTATAATTAATTATGTTTATATAGTTCTAAAAATTAATAATTTTGCAGCTTCACTAAGGGTAATGTTAAGTCATACTTTTTGAGAACATGGCAGTAACAGTGAAAATAAATCCTAGCTTTGTTTGATGTTCTTCTGCACTTCACAAAATGACAGCAGCAAATTATTTTGTACTTCTTGTTAGGTAATACCTAAAAATTATTAAATATAATTCTGGGGTTGAAAATTCTCTGGAAATGTCTTTGTGATATCTATGAGTCTTTGAACTAGACTGAGAACAACTTTTCTAGAACACTTTTTGATCTCATGGCTAACCTAATCAGAAGCAAAATTGCTGGCTAATCTCTGATGTTCTGAAATTGATACACTAGACTGGGCAAAAGATGAGAATTAAAATTGATTAATGCAACGCAATGAGAAGTACCATTCCCATCCTGATTCATGAGCGGGAGAAGAAATACATTTCTAAAAATGGGTCTCCATCCACTCATTGACACCTGTGAGTATCATGTTGATGGGAAGAATCAGAGGAATGAATAGTGATCCCCTTTTGGTGGAGAAGTGCAGAGAAGGTGGAAATTTCATCCACTTAATGTATTATATCATGAAACTGAAAGACGTGGTCCAAGTTATCCAGGGTGAACCAGAGACTATTGCGGAGAAACACCAGGAGACAGATTTTACCTCAATAACATTTCTAAATATTAAACCAGTCTTGTGAAGTTCTTACTGAAAATATTAATGCTGAAAATGCATTCCCTTATGTTCCAGTATGCTCCAGGTACAAGGAATGCTTGGTAGAAAACTTGGACTAACATTCTCTGTATTCAAAAGCCTATTCTCAAAGTAAGATTGTATATATATTTTTTAATTCACTGTGGTGCCCAAGTCTTACCAAGGCCACAACTATATTATAGTATAGATATTCTTTCAAACGTTGTTTCCTATAACATACTTACATGAGTAAATCTTACCTGACTTACGCTTCAGCGATTGTTACATTGACACACGCTGTTTCCCATAGGGATGGTCTCATAGTTTTAATTTTACACCATGTTCATCTCTAACCCATCTTAGAGTAGCAAATAAAAGTCACTTAAAAGTCACTCCAACTGTGAGCAATAAGATATTAGACCCCAAAGGCCATTTAAGTGATCACCTTCATTTTTCCCTTTTTTTATTGTTTTTCTGAGATAGAGTTTCATTTCGTAGTTGAGTCTGGTCTCTAGCTGGTGGCGATCCTGTTGCCTCAGTCTCCTGAGTGCTACGATTACAGATATGTGCCATTCCTGGTTTACTTTTTATGTTAGAAAAGAAAGTTCTTTGACCAGTAATTTCTATTAGTACATTGAGAGGAACAGTTAGTGCATATATGGTTTGGTCAATTTAGCATACCTATGTCTGGTCATCTGGGCAACTACTTTGAAGATAACAATATGCAATATAAACCTTTATTAATGTCCTATCACCTTATTTTGAAATTGTGTGTCCTTTTTATTGTTTTTTTTCTCTTCAAAATAAAAAAAACTTAAAAAAAAAGTGAAAAATAGATCTTGATTTTAAACTTCTATACTTGGAGTGATGGAACAAAGAAGAGATACTCATCTTTCAAAATGTTGCCAGCCAAAGTAGTTAATGAAATTCTGCTGCCAAAGGACGTTATTTAAAATATTAACTTCATTTCACTTTTGGGCTCTGTGATGCAGTTATTTGGGAGATCAGCAGATTCTACATGCATATATACTGTCTCTGAATTTTGGATGAGCTCCTCATAGCCTAACTCGTCTTTTTGGTAAGCAATCATTTTGAAATGTGCTGAAAAAATTCTGGCTACCACGATGTAGAAGCTAACATTTTCTGAACAGTGGTTTGAATACTGCATACTTCAAATATGCAAAGGAAATATAACTAAGGTTCATCAGCTATTCTACATATGTTTTTTTAAATGATACATTCTATATTAAAAAAGAGTTATAGAACAACAAAAACAGGCTCACCTCTATATATTTCCAAACTATTTAATATATTTAACTTCTACTTCTCTCAGTCTGAGGAAAAAAAAAAAACGAGGAAATTGGTATTTTATGCTATAATACTTTTAAGCTTTTATAACTTATAAATTTGTGCTTGAATCCAATTTCTCACTGCTAGTTCAAAATTTAATAAAATGATAATATGAGTATAAAGATAGAGATCCCAGCATTCAGGCTGCTGAGGCAGGAAAATTTCCATGAATTTAGGGCAGCCTAGGCTACAAAGTGATTTATTTATTTTATTTTAAAGATAAAAAAGGAAAACACATTAACAAACAAACAGACGTAAACAAAACAAAACCCAACCAATAGAAGCAATACAGAATTTCTGACAAGGTGATAGGAAATTAGCAATGGTTGCTGTTTCACATGTTGTTGTCTTCAAATTGGTTGCTCAGTTAAACAAATATAGACACGTGAGAATACCCAAACAATTAAACATTAACTGTTCCTTTCCATCAAGCAGTAGAAGTCAGTAGTACAATTCTATTCGCTCTCCTGTGTGTATATATGTACAGACTTTTCCCTTCTTTCTTTTTCTCTTTTGACTCATAACACTTATTCCTTCCCTTTGAGCAGTTTCTTTCACTTTCACAATGTCCACTATAGCCTTCAGATTTTATTTACTTTTTCAGGTTCTTACAAAGTGATTGGAAGGCCAGCCTGAACTATATAGAAATACATTGTGTCAAAAACACAAAAAAAATTTTGCGTCATTCATTTCCTTTATATGTCTCTTTTACTTGGAACGCTTAGTGTAACTTTGGGCATTTTCTTTCAATTTCAACTGCTCATTATAAAAACAATAGATGTATATTTAAGAATATTATAGAAATAAAGAATTTCTTTCTGTTGCTTTAAGTTTTTCTTCCAAAAGTAAAATGTTTTGTATATGGTAGCTCAAAAATTCTTTTGTCTTCATCAATTTATCAAATGAGATCATATTATGAATATTCTTACCATACATTTGAGAAGTTTTCATGTCAACACCTATTAACTTTTCACCTTTGTTAAAGATATAATAATGTATCACTGTATTCATACACTCACTACAAATTATATAAGTATCCCTGGAGGAATATAATGATTCCAGTGAATAAGAAAGATATAATGAATAGTTTTAATAAGTGTACTTGCGAAGTTTAAAGTTTTATGTATATGACACTTTTGTAGATACAGATATATTTATATATTTAATTTTAATTTCTATTCATTAACTAGACAGTTATATTTCTAATAAATATTAATTTGCAGAAGAAATCTAAAGTTTTCATAAAGAACTATGATCAGATGAAACAATAGATTGTTGATTACATAATGTAATACCCTTGTACTATATCAAATAAAATTCTGCGGTGATCTACTGTTTTTTGTTCATTTGTTTGTTACTTTGGTTGATTAGTTTTTGGTTTTTGTTTTCTGGTGGGAATTCTTTTGAGCCTGAACGTGTGACCTACTGTTTTATTGTAAACTTTGGTACAATATAACTTGCAAATGACATACATGTTATTTGTTAATTTGGAAATATGATTTAGGGATTTGTTTTGTATACTTATAAGAATGATATGGATATTTTAATTTCCATTTTTTAAAAGCTATTATTGTAAAGAATGAAAACTTAATACAAATCATGTTATTTTGTAATTGAGGAAATAAAGGATTAAAATATTAATGCTACTACATTAATAGACCAAAAATGTTATGATTATCTACATATATGGTAACATTTTAATTTACATTTCATATAAAAACATACTTATACAGCATGAGTTTATAGCATCTTTTTACATTACAAAGCATATATATTTCATTCTGAAATTATACCTTTAATTAATGAAGAATACCTTGAAGTATTTCCTCTATGAAGAGCAAATGAGCCAAGCTATCTACCACTTAATGGGTTATTTAACATTTTATTGAAATTAGAAGACCAGTAGATTGTGGCCTGAAACCTCTCAAACTAGGAGGTATAATAAAGCTCATTTAAATTGTTATTCTCAGATATTTTGCCACAATAGAAGGAAGCTAACACAATGCGGTATATACCTGAAAAATACAAGTATCCTCTTTTACAAAAATCAAGGAAGCTTTCAGAAACTATTTCCAGGCACTTCAAACATGCAGAAGCCAAGTTTATTGTGAATCCTAAATGCTTTTGGAAGAGTTTAGGCTTTAAAGAGGGTATTACTATAGTTGATTACAATTCATTAAATACACGCATATGTCTATATATATTTCTCATAAAGACATAAAATGGAAAGAAATCGCTCATGACATTTTTACTACTACAAAGAATGTCACGTGTATATCTTGCTTTTAAAAAATGAATTAAAGGTCATGATATTTGATGAAAGAAAAATTTGTAAAGAACACCCACTGATAAAAAGGAAATGGAACAGATTAAGAAAATATGTGTGTTTTAATGCTTAAAGTAATCATTATTTAGGTACGTATCATTAAAAGTTTGGGCATACTGACCAAATGTAATCCAATAACATACAGTTTATTTCAGCTTAAAAAATCTCAAAATGAAATTTTAGTATTTATTGAAAATCAGCTTTCCAAGGGAGAAACGTTCTCAACGAACTTGATAAACTAAGTGCACTGCATTTCTTGTCTCTGAAACTGCAATATATGTTCAAGAAAATGTTAAGTCTAATTGGCTGGCACTCTAGCGGAGTAGATGCAATTTATAAATTGATCTACTTTCTCATGCCAAGGTTTCTTGGAGAACATCCAGCTTTTGTGCTGATCTTTGTGGTTTCTAGTAATTTTATTTTATTATCCTGAGAGTCCTTGGTCTCTCTTAAAACACATTTTAATATTGCCTTAATTGAGATGCTGACCCATGATTCAAAAAGGGCTTCTATGATTTTTTAATTAAACACATAACTTTTCGAATTCTTTAGATTTATGTTCAGAACTTATTTGAATCTTAAGTGACATTTTTTATTTCACCTTCTAACTATGTACCCAAACTGGAGAGGTTAGTTTTATCTTCATAATTCTTAGTAACTCCAAGTATTCAACCTGAGGATCTGCTAGCTTTTTTTTCCTGTTGTTTCTTTTGCTAAATTGTCTTTGTTGCATTGTTAATATCTGAGAAAAATATCTCATTGTGTTCAGTAAGGTTACACTAAATATTCATCCTAATAATGGTGCTAATTGCCTCCCTGCTATGCAGTTCCTAAGCAATCCCATCCCCCCTGCATTCTGAAAGCAGTACAAATCTGTTAAATAAAATATTGGAACTTATTTTTTTCTTCTTCTGAGTTAGCTTTAGTAAATGTATTTCCATTGTCTAGTGAAGTATTTTCATGGGGTTTTTATTATCCGCTCTGCCAGAAATACTGACTCATGTGGGGATAAAACGTCTCCTCATCCCTTAATGGAGGGCTCATTTGAAGCCCAGGAGAAAGGGTTTGGAATAAGAACCAGAGATTTGTATGTATAATGAACTCACAGGATCTGTCAAAGCAAATATGACCTCCACAATTTGCACATGCACAGAAAAGTGGTGAACATCAAGTTCAGATCTTATATATGGTACTTTTTATAATTAGCACACTGTGAAATAATTATATCATGGTAAAAGGTTAGTAGCTAAAAGGGAAAAAGACAATCTGTGTTTTAAAGGCGTCTTTGTTGGGACATAAGTAAATTAAACTCCTTTGCTATAGGACTCTATCATAACTTAGGTTCATGAAAGACTTGAATATTGTTAGGAAAAGCTTTGACACCTGGAGTTGAAGACATTGTTTGCCCTTTCCCATGAATTTTGGTGTTCTGCTATTCAACAATTTCATTGGTAGTAAATTTCCAGCAAGATATAATTGTACAAATAAGCCATCGGCTGTAGCTTTATTAAACCTCTATATATCATATTTTAATCCACTCTCTAAAAATATAAATCAGATTTTCATTAATTTTTTAATCCATATCTATCTATAGATTCATTTTTAACATTTGACAGCTATGTTGATGACCTTCCAATCTCCCTTCAAATGATGTTACTTATAAGTCCTGGATATTTTTCTCTCGGTTGTAAAGTAGTGACTCATGGTAACACACATTTTTGCCCTTTTAATGCAGTTAAGTAATAGCTCCTGAACATTTTCAATAACAACGTTTCTTTCCCTTTCTTTAAAGAACTGTGTCTCAGTTTAATGATGTGCTGTAAACAGTAGAAATCTCGGAGGCTTCACTGCTGCTTTCATTTTTACTGTTTTCATGACCTTGAGAACTCGAATTCTGAACTCCACTGTGAGCCATCATTTTCTATAAAACTAGTAGTAAGAGATGCTACTCTATAAGGTGAATTTGGAATAAGAAAAACATAAGAAAAGGTACTAACTTAACTTTTCTTTTGAACTTTTTTTACATTTCTAATTCATATTTTCTTCCAGTATTAACTCTGTTTGTTTGTTTGTTTTTGTTTGTTTGTTTTTCTTCCGGTACCAGGAATTGAACTCAAAACCTTGCACTTGCCAGACAGGTGCTTTGCCGCTGAGCTAAATCCCCAGCCCCCAGTATTAACTCTGATTTCTCATGAATTTTGTCTGACTATGAGATAACTTCAGATTGCACTAAATTTTCATTTCCCTGTATTAATCACATTTATTGTGCTCTCTCAAAATCTGGTTCTATTCAGTTGTTTCTCAGTTAATGTTTTCTTTATCTTTGGACAGATTTTATTCTTCCATCTTAATCTTCAGTATTCGATCTGGTTCAACATAGGACTCTTATACACAAAAATCCTAGAATAATCTTCCTCCGTTTATCAGTACATAAACATTTACTGATTTGGAAAGGCATAGTATGACTCATGAGAAAGTACTTTTTAGGATGCTTCTTCTATTAGCTTTCTTTAAACATTTTAACTTCAGAAATTAGGCCAAGAAACTATCCCTATAATTGTCATCTTCATAGCATTTAGAAGTCCAAGTATGAAGGAAGATAAATTATTTGTTTTATTAAATGAGAACAATGACAGTATCTTTAGAATACCTTAGAAACAATAAAAATGCATGTCTTTAAGCTATTTTTCTACTTTTAAATTAGTGCTAAGAATACAGAAAGTTTTCTGATTTAAATATGATAAGCATGTACTTATATTGATTGCCTAGAAGTTAATTCACTCAAAATTTGCTCCATGCTAAGATGAAGGTTAATTATTACTTCATAATGAGCAAATTTTTTCCATATTTATGTCTTTTAAATAAATTCTTGCTGACATGCATGCTTGGTTTCAAGAAGTCAGAAAACTATTTACTTTGGAAAAGGAAATACCAACCTGTATTCCTTAACTCTTCTATTCTGATTTTAGGTCTAGATGAAGACTAAATTTAATAGTAATTTAGAATTAATAGATATCCCTTTATTATTATTTTTAAGTTTGTTCTTTTAAGAAAGTGTTGGATTTTGAAGTGATCTAAAGTTTTATTTTGAGCTGTTAGCTTCTTTTGTTGTTAAACTAAAGCATGTTCATTTAACAGTTCCATTATATTTCTTCAGGTTATTAGTTATCTATAACCTATGTGGACATTGCTGTGTAGTTGTACCAACTTTCCTCTACTATTAGGTCTTTGCAGGGCTGGGGATTTAGCTCAGCGGCACAGCACCTGCCTGGCAAGCACAAGGTCGTGACTTCAATTCCTGGAACTGGGAAAAAAAAACTAAACAGGTCTTTGAATAAAGAAAATTGTATTTACACATTTAGAAAATTATACTTTGTGCTCCAAAATATGCATATTAAAATGCAACATTGGTCAATTCTATTTCCATAAATTGTCCTTTGGAATCAATATGACCAAGCCGTGCTCAACTTATTTTATTATCTCTAACAGATTTTGAAATTTTTACATCTCCAATATGTCTTTAATATTTTCTCTATTTGTAATCAGTTCAAGCAAAAGGAAACATTATATCTTGAACACTGCAACATAGAACAAGTTTAATTCTTTACTAACCATATTTTTTCTTGTAATTCAGAAAAAAAATCTGAAACCTAGATTAATTCCAATTTCATCAATACTATATTTTTTACTGTGTATAAAAAAAGTAAACCCAGTTTACTAATGTTTTTTAAGTGAACACATTCTTATTTTTGGAAAACTGGGCACTTAAATGTTAGCAGTCATTTTGTTTTTCAAAACTTTAAAAAATGATTTTATATAGCAACAAACATTTTAGGGGTGACTAAAATTATTGATTATCTCTTCACATTAAAATTACTATCTGCTGAATGAAATTAGTGATAGAATGTGAGCCACATCTCGGTGTTTATTATAATGTTACAGAAATTGATCATTAATTTTCCACTCACAAAAAATGTCAAGCAGTGTATAATTGTGATACTTGAAATTTTGATATGACTTTGGAGATGGTATTCATGTATCCAAAATAAAGTGCTAAATGACACTGTGATTTATCACCACCTCACCACATTGATATGTTAACTTTAGCTTAGATATTGGATTTTTGTGATGAACTGTTGTGTCATCCTTCATTAAGCTTTAAGTAGGAACTCTCTGCAAATGAAGTAGGAACTCTCTGCAAATGACCAGGTGTTCAGGTTTTATCCTCAATGCAGCAGTATTCCAGTTTGGGGCCCAGAGCTGTAACAGGTTGATGAGGGCACTAAATTAATCAGCAGATTAAAGTTTATAGTTCAGTGGGATTACTTGGAGACGAGTTCTGACTAGTCTTAGCAGGTCACTGGCAATGTGTATGATATGGTTCTTTCCCTCATATTCTTCTTCCTGGCTGCTATGAGGTGCACAGCTTTCTGGTACCATGCCCTCCCATCCTGATGCTCTGCCTTGGAGCCAGCTGAGCATGGACCAAACCCTCTGAAACCATGAGCCTCAGTAAACATTTCCTCCTTTTGACTGTGCAGCTCAGATGTTTTGTCCCAGTCAGAGAAACTGACTGACACACTATTTGTTGGCTGTAGTTTTTGGCTTGTGGAATTGTCTGAATGTGTCCTGTGTTGAAACTTAAGTGGAGAGCAATAATTAAGTAATAAAACTGGGAAATGATTAGGGCAGGAGGATTCTGTTCCCGTATTTTCCGCAATTCTCAAAAGGTGTGAGAGACACAGGATGAGTCCATCTGTAAAGAATGAGCCCTCACTGGACACCAAATCTGCTGGTGCTTTGAAAGGGTAGTAGTAAATTCCTGTTATTTATGTTACACAGTGTAAGGTACTTTGCAGTAATAGCTCTTAGTGTCCTAAGGAATAAGGCAACTGAGATAATTCCATGCCTGAGATTTTGTTTAAAAATTTTCAAAACAATTCTACAATTATTTGATCATTCCATATTTTTGGTACCTTCATATTAACTATTTGTAATTTTACATTATGGTATATTGTAGTATCCTAGAGAAATTGCTTAAATTCTGTTACAGATGCATAATTTGAAGATTTTTAAGATAGATCCTCAAAACCATGTAGATATCGAAGTTAATAAAGTTAAATTCACATCATTTAAAATGTATGTGTTTTGTCCTTCTGTAATTAAAAGAAAGAACACTTCTAAAACCATTTCTTCACCTCCTTCACATATGATTTTGCAAAATCTGTTCCCTCTCTTACTCTTGAGTTTTGGAAGCACTATCCGAGTCTTGACATTCGCTTCATAAATTCTGAAAATCCATCGGAGACAAGTAACTTTACTCATAGAAAAACAGAAGTAACCACAGAATGAAAAAAAAGATTTAATTCAGAGTAACAGAGTACCATGCATTTATTCTAAATACTGAAAATTTCACAGGTCTTCAAATAGTTCGAAACACACACTTTTGACAATTTCTCTTGATATGCTGGCAGTGGGCCATTGGCTGGACCTTTGTTTTTATGTGAGCAACGCATAGATGCCATTTCTCTATAAAACAAGTCACTAGTCATAGAAGAACAACAAATGCAAGGCATATCTCAGTCTTTCATAGTGTGGGATATCATATAGTCACAGTTAGATGATATGAGGTAATTTCTGAAACCATAGTTAAGATATTTAGACGTGATTTAATAGGCAATTTGGCCAGTAAGTAAATTTGAAGTGTCTTTGATGTCAATAAATAAATAAGTAATACCCGTGGATAAAGCCTGAAACCCACTCATCTTAGGTAGGTTGGGTCACAAGGAAGCATTTATCACAGTGCTAGGCATACATTCGCTAACTGGAGTTTTATTAGTTATCTTTGTATATGTGGATCATTGGGATAAATGAATTTTCAAATATGCTGTTATTTTATATTAGAGAGCTTTGCTAAATATTTATAGAAAATGCATTCATTTACAATCTTTCTGTTTCTTTTGATCTCTTACATACTCATTGGCAGTTCCTTTCGCCCATATTAATTTTTTTTAAATTCCCAGAAACAGAGATTGGCCTTTTCCTGCTGTGGCTACATGTTTCAGTAAAACGCTGCATCTGCATCTATATTAATTAAAAGCGTCAAAACGTGTGACCTAATTTCATTTTTACATCCTAGGACTCACCCTTATTTTGGAAAAAACAAGACGCTCATATTCTCTGTTGAAAATCAAATCCCCCCAAAGCAAGACAGCAGGCTTCTCAATTTAAACAGTGGCTTAAATTTAAGCCCTGACAGAATAGAATATTATACTTCTTAAACTATGAAACTATGCACTGGCTAAACTGTGTTACTTGAATCTGTTGTCAGGTACAAGACAGTAAAATTGTTAGAATAGTGAAGCAATTAGCCACTACACTTGTTCTTTCAAGGCGACAGTGCGTGGAAGACTAACATGCATTTGTGAGCAAAATTGAGTCTGCAGCTGCTCACCAGCATTCCATCTAACATTTACTCGGAGTCTTGAAAGAGTAGGACAGTGTACATGTATCTGGGGTGAATGGTTAAGAAAATAATTCACATTTTATATTCACCCAAATCCATGGAGACTGACTTCACACTACAGTCTTTGGAGTGGCAGTACTTGAACTTGTGATTTCAGTACTAACAATTAATGTATAAGAGTTGTATAGTTTAATATCATTTTTCCTCTCTCTAAACCTTCTTGGATCCTGATTTTAGTAACTGATTTAACATATAAATTGCCTCAAACTTGGCAAAAATCAAGAATATTTAACAGGGCACAGATGGTGCAGCAGAAAGCAATATCCAGAGATTTGGGTGACTGGAGTACTCTCTAACCCTTGACCAGCTGCTTTATCTCAAGTGTGAATAAAGATCTTTTAAGAGTCAATGAAAATGTTTCATGTTGCGCCTAAGTATTGCCCACCCAACCAAACTGACACCAAAAGCAGAAACAACCATATGGTGTGAAGTGTACTGTATTAGAGAAAAGCAGAGTGCAGGTTGATACTTAAGAGTGCTAGAGTAATACTGATAACTGCTTGAAAAATGCATACTTTTTAAAGACAGCTAACATGAAATAGTACACATATTCTGTTTGCCATACAGAGGTGTTTCTTATTTTTCTGCATTACATATCACAGAAAGTAAAGCAGACAACCAGATCCAAGGTCAGTGGATAATTGAGAATAAAATAAAATATTTTCCCTAATAATTGAAATTAAATTACTATCAAAACTTTTAATGTATTTTTTTCTGATAAAATATGGAGTGAAGAATTAATATTTTCAGTCAATGGAGGTGTTCCACATTTTACATCAGATTGGGGAAAATAATCACTGACTTAAAATGTGAAATGTATAATACCTTTATATGTAGCAGAAGACCACAAGCAACTGATTTCATTGTCTGCTGGTAAAATTAAATAAAATGCTAATTTTTGTTTTGTTTTGTTTTGTTTTCCGGTACCGGCAATCGAACTCACGGCCTTGTGCTTGCCAGGCAGGCACTGTGCCACTGAGCTAAAATGCCAGACCCCTAAAATGCTAATTTTTGTTTAAGCATACATTAAAAACTCAAGTGTTTGTAATTCATATAGATTGTGATTTTTAGTTTAGGTTATAAAAATATTAAATTTTACAGAAGGTTTTCAATTTTTTCATGACCTCAATCCTCATAAAAATTAGCATATGGAAATGACTTGCTAAACAAATAGACAATATAAGTGTTTCTAAAATGCTGTAGCATTTTAACATGTAAGTAATAAAACATGTAAATAATGGGATTCATATATATATATATAATCATATAAACAAAGTATTTCACTGAGCTAGGTATGTAGTTCAGCAGTGCAGAGCCTGCCTGCCAAGCGCGAGGCCCTGAGTTCAATTCCCGGTACCAAAAAAGAAAATATTAAAAAAAAAATTTTTTTTTCACTAAAAGGATAAATTCACCTTAAGAACTAAGTGCTTATTTCTTGCCATTATAATTTATGCCCCTGTGACTTATCATCATTTCTTCATAATAGCTTTTCAATTAGATACATTTTAGAAAAGAATTTCATCTAAATTATTCCAGTTCTGAATGAGGTTATTCTATATGTTACCTGCAAAGATAAACAGGGACATACTTGCTCAGATTACTTTCCTTTTCCAAACAAATCTTTGTACTTTCAGTTGAATATTTTGTTGAAATATCATTGTGAAATAACATTATGATGCTTATAGGTAAGCAGATCTGTGTCTGGTAAGACCTCAGACATCTGCAAGCAGGTTAGAAATGCAGGTGACAAATCCTTTGTGTGTCTATGTGGGATCTTTAACTGAGTCCTTTTAGAAGCACCCCAAATTTTATGTGAGGAAACAGCGCTAGAATGGTGAGGGAACTGAAGAGAAAAATAGCAGAGCTTAAAGGGTCCATGAGCAGATGATGGCTCAAATGTGAATCCTCACGATCCAATGATAGGGTTGTTTCTACCTGTGAAATGTGAGTTAAATGAGATAGACACAGGAAAGCAAAAGGACAGTGGAATCGTGGTAACTAGAAACTAAACAATGAAAAGTAGAGGGAGGACAGGGAACAGCGAAGGAGGAATCGGTTCTGGTTTTTAGTAGCACAGAGGGTAACTATTGCTTACAACAGTCTATGATATGTTCCCAATAACTAAAAGAATATGAAAGTTCCCAAAACACAGAAATGATTAATGTTTGACAAGATGAAGTTGCTACTCACTCTGATGTAATAATTACCTACTGTATATCTGTATTAAATTATTGTAAAGATGTATGAATTTCATGTGTTAATAGAAAATTTAAAAAAGAAAGACAAAGGAATGGTGTATCTCCTCTATAACTACAAGTATAAACAAATTTTAAATGTGACTCATGATAAACTGTGAGAAATAAAATATCAAATATTATATTGAAAAATATTTCCTCTTTTATGACACATAGCTTGATTTCTTTTTTGTTGTTGTTGTTTTTTCTGATACCAGGAATCACACTCAAGACCTTGCGCTTGCCAGGAAGGCATTGTGCCCCTGAGATAAATCCCCAGCCCCTTGATTTCATTTTTAATAGAACCAAATATTCTTTTGCTTTTACTTAACAATACCTTTTGGCTTAGAAACAACTAAAACTTGAACACAGTAAAATAATCAGTCCATACAGATAATGACCTGAGCTGAAGTTCCTTGACAGTGTGTGTGTGTTTGTATGGAAGTGTAAGATATTGTACAGTAATAAAACACATTAAATGCAGTTAACACCTATTATTTCTGGGGGACATGACATGTGTTTGGATTCTGAGTCTAATTTCACACTTAGCCTTTGAAACTTTTGAATTTTGTATTGCAACTGATGTCATTACTCTTATCATAAATTAGTTTTATGTGTATACATGTCCAAAACTACAAAGCAATGCTATTACAGAGGATTTCAAAGACTAATTAGACCCTAGTATGCTCAAAATTTGGAACTAATAGGAATAGGACAGTGATTTGAGGTTCAGGTGCTAATGGGCACGCAGATATGAATAGGCACTAAAGCCCATGAAGCAGTGCTGACCTTGACAAAGAGGTGGCAGAGGTCATACACAGGCAAGAGACGTTTATGTGATCCTAGCAGCTCAAAGGCTTTTCTGTGAAACAAAGCCATAGAAATAATGTCGATAATACCACTGAGCAGGTGTTTCTGTCTTGGTGCTCCAGTCCCGTAACATATGTAATATGGCTCTACACTGAAAAATATGTAAATTCTTTACATCACATGTGTACAGGCTGAAGGCAGTGATGCCATGTGAAGAGAAGTAAGGCATTTAAAGGTAAGGTACTTCACTTACAATGCTACGGAAGAGGATACAGTCTGGACAAAGTGCCCTGTTACTGTGTGTGGTTTTTGTGCAGACATTCATCCCTATAGGCAATAAGGATGTAATGACACCAAGGCAAGTTTCTCGCTCCAGGAATATTTCCTTGCTGCTTGACACAGAGCTGGAGGTTGTCTTCCCAGAAGGAAGAGGGGGAAAGAGGTCTTTATAGTTCTTTTCTGCCCTCTGATTCTGAAATTTTCCTAATTCCGAGAAAATTTATATTTCACTTTTCAGTAAGTATATGTAAAAAACTCTCAGAAGTAGTCTGATGCATTTTCCCTCAGAGAGACTAATTCTGTTAACTACATTTTCCAATTATAGTTTCATTTTTAATTGAATTAGAACATCAACCCAGAGGACAGTCTAAAGGGAGTAATTTCAAGACCAGTGGTAATTCCTATGGTATAATGCATCCTAGTATTAGGATTTCCTTACGGTGAGATGGAGGAAACTAGAGTTGACATTATTTTCTTTTTTAGTTTATAATCAAGGATCACTTCTGATCATATATTGAAGAAAAACAGCACCAATTGCTTCTGTCTAATATGAGAAATATGCTTTAGTGATCACTGCATTTCAATAAAAAAGGCAGTATCTTTTACTCAGATCCAAAATACTAGCTCAATTTTCATCCCCCAAGAGAAATTTCACTGTCAATGCCTCCTTATAGAGATTAATGGAGAGTGACTTGATATTATTGAACCAAAGACAATAATTTCGGATGACAGCATTAGTTTACTATTAACACTAAAGGACAGCCTATCCAAGGAAGGTCTGAAAAAATCAACGTTTGCATTTATTTTCAGAAAAGAATAGCCTGTATTATGAAATACATATGATAAATAATAAAGGAAATTTTTATCTTGCTGATAATTAGTATACTAAACTTCTTTTCATATACTTACTGTAGCTTTGAATTTATGTTTTGGAGAAACGCCTATTCATGCTTTTTGTACAGCATTTAATGATATTTCCTCTGTTCAACAGAGGGAGTTCTCTGTCGACTGTTCACGATAACCTTTGATCAGATGTGTGATTTACACATATTCTCTCACATTTCCTACTTGCTGTAGCGCTCTTGTTTACTTGCTTTGCAGACACTTTGTACGTTGATAGAGTTCCTCTTGTATATTTCTGCTTGTGCTTGTGGTGAGACCCCAAAAAAACAATACCAAGACCACAGCCATAAAGCTTTTCCACATTTTCTTCTAAGAGTTTCATAGTTTCAGGTTGTTATGGTTGATACATTGTGTCAACCTGGGGAGTCTAGAGGTTTGGCTAAGTGACTCAGCAGGAAGCCAGGGTGCTTATTTTGTATACATCCTGAGCCTGTGGAAGAGGAACATAAGGAGATTATGTGAGAGCTACATGCCCCTTAGGTGGGGGCATCTTGTTTACAAAGTAAGGCAGGGAAAGAAGCTGCTTGGCGCCATTCCCCACTTTGCTCTTGTTGCTTTGCTGTCTTCTGCCTCTGAGCCAGCCAAGTATGGACTGAAACCTTCACAAACTGTAAGCTAAATAAACCTTTCCTTCCTTCATTTTGGGCCTTGGGTCTTTTGTCTCAGCAAAGAGAGAAAAGTAACCAAGACACAGGTCTCACATAAATGTTTAGAATGCTTTTAATTGGGCGTGTTTATGTTTTAAAGTTAGAGTCCAGTCATGTATTGCAAGTGGGAATCATTTTTCCAAGACCACTCTCAAACTGAGGTAAAAACTCTACTAGGTTGTGGGTAGCACCATAAAATGGGCTTGTAGCCAAAGCGAATGAAGAAAGAAAGAGGAACTTGGCCTGCATTTGAAAAGTTCTCTTCTAACTAAACTGGGTGTCTTTGCGAACGTCATGACCTATGGGCGTGGGGTTCCAGCTTTTTCATTCTGTCAATGTAAAGTCACCTTAGAGACTTTCCAGGGGGCTTCCAGGTCTTCAGTCTTACATGGATGCTGCATCCTTGCTTCTTTTGCTCTGTAGTTTCGAGCTTCCTGGATGGGGCAGCTACTGAATCCCCAGGCTCTACCATGCAGACGGTCACACTGCACTCTCCCCATTCTGATCTGGACAGACTATCAAATAAAAACCTGTGAACAATTCTACCTTTCTATCATCTAGTCTATCGTTTTTCTCTAGAGAACGCAAAACCAATGCAATGCTTATTTACATAATCAGTTTATCTCATTTGGAGTGCATGCATATTGATGATTGTTTTACTTTTCTAGTAAATTTGAATTTTTATATTATATGACTGCTTTTTCCTCTTTTTACAGTCTATGTTGTGTGCTCCGATGTAGCCAGTCCTTTACTTTTTCATTTGTCATGCGTGTGGGGGATGTTTTTAGACTGATAACATCCTTAAATAGAGGATACCTCCTGAGTAGATGATAATTGGATCTGTTGGTTTTTTCCTAAAATATTCAGCTACAGTATTTTTACCTAAATATAGTATTAATAAGAAGGGTATTCCTTTGCAGTTTTATTAATTGATTTGTATATATAGTATAAAAAACTTTTCTCCTTCTTTCTACTCTGTCTTCCATGTGTTTCTTTGACTATTATACTGATAGACTTTGGTTCCTTTTCTTACTGTTTTATATATATATTAAAGATCTTTAATAATAATTTCTATGGTGCTTGGATAATTTACAATAACTTACTTCAAACTGATAACAAATACAAAAACCTCACCCACTTTATTTTATTGATATTAAAGTTTACATTTTTCATATTGTATTTAAATTAACATATTTTGTACATACAGTAGTTTTTGTCTTTATCTTTTATTCTTCAAATAAAAAATTCTTACTGCTCTATCACTGCATTGTTGCATTCTTTGCTTTCTACATATTTTTTGTCACGAGTCAGTTTTATTCCTTTATATGCTTTTCATTTTTTGTTCACGCTACTATCCTTTCATTTTAATGGAAAGAACTTGCTTTAGAATATCTTGTAAATTCTAGTGGTAATATCTCCTTCAATTTTGTGTATCTAAAAGTCTTTTCAGATTGCAATATATATAGTGTTCTATTCCTTTCTGCCATATATATATATATATATATATTCCCCACCCCCCCCATGGGAAATCTAATGATAGTCTTTGGAAGATTCCCTTGTACATGACATGTCACTCTGCTGTCATTTTCTTAAGGCTCTCTTTATGTTTTTCACTTCTAACAATTTCACTATAATGAATCTTAGTGGGAAAGGTGTTTTAAAATTTATTTTGGGGGCTGGGGATTTAGCTCAGCGGCAAAGCACCTGCCTGGCAAGCGCAAGGTCATGAGTTCGGTTCGCAGTACCGGAGAAAAACCAAAACCAAACAAACAAAAAATAAATAAATAAATAAAATTAATTTTGTTGTCAAGATTGCTTGGCTTACATACATACACGTGGGTTTCCAGAGAAGTGGAAAATTCAGGGCCATTTTTCTTTAAGCAAGATTTCTTCTAATTCATTTTGTTCTCTGAATTTCAGAATCTGTAAGTTCACTTGATTGATTCCTTCTCATTTATTTCTTCTCTTAAACATTTTTCAGCCTTTGTTATTCTTTAAAAAAATATAATTCCTCATACTTTCCAGCGACATGTATTCAGGTTTTCTTGTCTTCTTCTTAGTCTAATCTAGAGTGTAGTCACTTTAATGCATTTTTAAGTCCAATTACTATATTTATCTGATATATTTTTGGTATTTAAAAATATTTTCTAGCTCTTTTTGATACTCTTATTTCATAAATTAGCCTGGCCTCACTGAGTGAGTTTATGATTGTTATTTTTAATTATCTGAGTGATCATCTATTCATCTGGCTAGCATGTTTTCTTGATATTTACCTTATTCATTTGACATCTTTTTCTTTTTCTTCACTTTCTTTGATCTTTAAGTTGGTTTCAGCCACCTCTTTCAGTCTGCACAGAGTGATCTTCTGAGAGACAATTCTTAGTGCTAGAATTTTCTGCTAGACATTTGGAGGATCTCTAAAAATTTGTGCTATTTCAAGTCATAATTCTTGCACCTGGTTTATAGAAGCCTGCTCAGGTTTATAGAATATTTCCTGAGAAAGGAGAGACAGTATTAGTTGGATGCCTTTAAAATAACAGAAAAGTGAATGTATGCTATAGTTCTTTCCTTCTCTCCTCAATGAAAATATGGCATATGTGAGATACTTGAATTCAAAATTACCCTTTCTAATTAGTTACTTTATGTACATGTGGCTTAGCACTTGAGAGCCATTCTATAACCTTCCTGGATGGTTCTTTCCCTTTAATCTCAATACGCAGAAGAGTTCTAAAGAATTGAAATTTTTTTTTTTTTTTTTTTTTTTTTTTTGAGACTGGGTCTCACTATGCAGTTCAGTCTGACGTTGAGCTCACTTTGTATCCCAGGCTGGTCTTGAATTCACAATGATCCTGCTGTATCAGCCTCCCAAGTGCTGGGATTATAAGCATGTGCCTCCACTCCAAGCTGAATTAATATTTTACATTTAATTTATGACAGGAAAAAAGAACAATTAATGTGATGGACAATAGGTATAAAATAATTTTAAATAAATATATTTCATTGATTATAAATTATTGGATGTGCTATATGCTGCTTCTTATGAAGAATAGAGATCTTGATGATTAACCAACTAAAGAAAGTAGTACTTCTCTGAACTGCAAATGAAGCTGTGTATGTGATTCCTTTAGTACAACCTTCCCATTCCTCCTCCTGGCATGACCTCCTGCTAGATATTTTACAGTTCCATGGTTGTAGTTTTTTCAATGTCTGAAATATCATCTTTTCTTTAGTCCTTTTCCTAACTGACTCTAAAATTTCAATTCTTATCCCTTGAAAATGCCTATTTTCTGTCCTGATTTTTGCTATGTAGCATTTGTCATTTTTTAACATATTTTATATTCCCTTTGCTTTTCCTGTGTAGTAACTGTTTCCCACACTAAAATATAGATTTCATGAATTGCAGACTTTTACTGACTTTCTTAATCCCTGGCACCTAAAACAACAGTTGGCCTAAAATACGTAGATAAGTAAAGGCTTGTAGATTGAATAAGTGAATAATATCTAGTAGACAGAATATAAGAATATACTTTAGTTGTAAATATAATCAAGCATGGCTTAAGAAACTACAAAATGTAAGGCACATTTGAAAATGTAATGGTTTCTGAAAAAGAGAGGCAAAAGCTTCATAAGTGGGTTAAAAAAAAGGAACAAGATTATTTTAAGAACATAATGCTTGACAGTGTCAAGATGGAGAAAGTAAGATTTGTCAAGGAGAACTCATCAGTGTCATATGTGACTTTATGACATGGCTATCACTGTTAAATTCAGGAAGAGCTACTGCATTAAAGTGGATAAAATTGATAAGTTTAGAAACATGAATAAATGAGATGTAAATGTATAGAGACTAAGGTTGAATAGCTAGATTAAGAAGAATAAGCACTGGAGTATGGCATTTATTTTGTGAAAATGGAACAGAAGTGACAGTACTTTAACTACAAAGAGGAAATTTCATTTGATGTAAGAGGTATGGACATACCCAGTCTCTCAAGACAAAAAAATTAGATACTGTGGTAAACTTTGCTGCTTGCTGTTCCAATATCCATGACATTTTTCTGTGCTACAATTTACATCTGCACCCTGAGTTCATTTCAGCATGTCAGCACGCACAGTTAAATTCCTCTGTGACTTTGGTGCTATTAGCTATGGCTGTGTGATATATTCTTAACTGCATACATGTAAAGGGATGTCATTCCTAAGGATTTAAGCAGTTTATTGAAATATCCAAGCATTTTTGCTTCCTGGCAAAGATCCTTAGAAGTGTGAGGATAAATTAACTACCAGGTAGAATTTTAGATAGTGATCCTCATTAATAGAGACTGCATACGAACTAAACATGTTTTGAGTTGAGAAGTAAAATTAGTTTAAAAGTAAAATCCGAGTATGAAGGATGTCTTGGTTACTTTTCTTTCATCGCTGGGCCAAAAATACCTGAGGCCCAAAATTAAGGAAGGAAAGGTTTATTTTTTTCTTACAGTTTGTGGAGGTTTCAGTCCATACTTGGCAGGTTACAAGGCAGAATGGCACATGGCAGAGGGCTACAGCTCATGGCGGCAGAACACAGCAAAGCAACAAGACACACAAAAGCCAGGAATGGCTTCAAGCACCCTTTTCCTCTCCCTTACATATGCAAACTATCCACTCCAGGGTGGGTGTAGCTCTCACACCCATAATCAATCAAACTCTAAAAGCCTGCCCCATGGCCACATGAGGCTTTGGCGGGGACACCCAGACACAAACCATGACAAAGGATATTATGCATGAGAATAACCAAAATATTTTCAAATAATTGTGAGGAGAGGGGAGTTTGGTATACCAAATAGAGACCAAAGGAATCCACATAGGAATCAGAGAAACAGAAATTATTTTCAATGACTAAGTGAAAAAATTATAAAGATAGTAGACATATTCCAAGGGGTTCAAGAACTTTAAGAAGAAAAGAACGTTTGCTGTTTAGAAATAGCACTTCCGAAGTACAGCAGGAGAATATCGTGGGGTGAGCTGAGCTGAGAAAGCAGAAAAGGGCATAGAACTATACATGATTCTGTAAGTGGTGATGTGTTAGCGAGGCAAGGGGGACGGGTAATCATCTATTCACACTTCTCACGTTTCCACCGTGATAAACATGCACCAGAATGCAACGGGCGTTGGCATCATGTTTCAGCCCATTTGTACTGCTTTATTTTTACTCTGATACCCGGCAGAATAATAATAAACCAAAATGAAATACTGAATTTTGACTCATTTCAGATTGTGTTAATTTATGTTGTTTTGAAAGCACTATACCATTCATTTCGTGCATTCTAAACTTACTTTTGCTCTAATACTTTTGAATCTCTTCTCTATCTATATATGTTTTCCATCTGCAACCTTTATGGTTCCATCTATCAACAGGCCTGCTCTGGGTCACACGTACCTTCTTTCACTATGAACTTTCTTTGAGTGCATTGTTTCTACCATTAGTTTCAGTGTTTATGTTTTGAATCACACAGAAATTTTTTCATTTTACTTTGCACTATCTAAATTTACTTTGTCAGAAACATGTTTTACTTCAATCTCCCAAACGTTTAATGTTAAGTAGAATCTGTAGTAGAACACGATTTTTATTAGCAAGTGCATCTTACAGCTTAATCCATTTCAGTAAAAATTAAGATTCAATTAATTTTAACTAAATAGTTATTTTTATTTTTAAAATTTTAAACAATTGTAATTTTTTTCTTTTTAACTGACATATAGATATATAATGTGAAAAATCAACACCTCCATATAATGTGTAATGTTTGATTGAAGATATATATTTCGGTCTCCTTATGATTTCTTTTTTGTGGAGCCTTAAAATTTCTTTTTCCTAGTTCTTCATTACACAATAACAGGTTGTTGTAAACTAAATTCACTTCATTTCAGTTTATCTTGATCATGATGAATGTGCATATTTAGTGCTTTTTAACATTTATTAAGGGCTAAACAAATGAACATTTTAGTACTTAGTACAAGAAGGATGAGTTAATGAAATACTAACATTTTTTCTAAAATTTTCATTATCTTAGAGAGGAGCACATGTCTGCAGGAGTATTCATAACACAAAGCAGACAGTGATTGATAGGAGAAGTCACAAAACTTTCTTTTAAATCCATTTGTGTACAGAGAAGTGTGGAACATTATAACGAGGTGAACTATCAGAAAGTGAATTAGTTACCTACAGAAGTTAATAACCATGCTGGCAAAAAAAAGAAGGGTAAACAACATGAAGAGAAAAAGGAGAAAAGAAGAAAGAATAGTAGAAATACCTGCAAGAAAGATGGAAAGGAGTAAGAACTCGATAAAGAATAAAGATAGGGAAATACAAGAAGAGGCCAAGAAAAACACCAAATTTGTAGTCATGTGAAAACATAACATTTTCAATTAGAAGGAGCTGTGGGGGCTGGGGGTTTAGCTCAGTGGCAAAAGCGCCTGCCTGGCAAGCGCAAGGTCGTGAGTTCGGTTCCCGGTACCGGAAAAAAACCGAAAAAAAGAAAAAGAAAAAAAAAAAAAAAAAGAAGGAGCTGTGGCTGGAGCTCAGAGAGTCAGGAACAGAAAATTGTGGATAGAAATCATAGATATAAAACCATGGATCCAAGCAGGACTATCTTCAACATTCTCAGCATTTGATGCATTTCAGTCACTTTTACCCGAGGTTTGCAAAAATTAAGTTACATATAAGAATACACAATGTATAAAGAAAGATCAGGTGTGGTAGACCATCTATTAGGCTTACTTTCTGAACCTTTAACCACTGGTGGTGATTTTCATTTTGAAATATACTCACACATTGCGATCTATGAAAATATCATTGTAAAGGCTATACTAGAAATAAAAGCAAGAAGTGGCATTCATATATATATTCATATATATATATATATTTCTTGAAAAAACTGAAGGCTTATAAATAAATTATACATCTTTCATTCAATGGTCAAAAGGTGATGGCTTTTATTAGTAGATGAGCAAGAAGATGCATTAAATGCATTCAGTTAGATAGTACTCATTACTCACTCTCATAGCGTAATGACTGTATTATTGAGTATGCTAATTTATATAATTAACCTTATGTAATTGGTTTAAAGACCTTGTCTAACAGGGCAGAATTTTAGTTCCTTGATGGAATAAATGAAGAAGTCTGAAATACAGGGTAATTTCTTAGAAAATTCATGTTTATCACGATATATATTTTCATTTTAATTTTCTTATTTCCCCTTAGCCAATGTTTGAAGTTATTATTTATAGGAAGTCAATCCTAACAGTATTGCTCAGAATTCCTCAAGTAAATTTTATTTCTGCCTCATTAGATATAGAGTTCATACTACTCAATCAGAGCAAGTAATGGGGATTCTTTATTCAAGATGAACACTGGTTTGTTTCCATCTCTTTAATTAAAGCCAAAATTTAATTGAGCTTTCTGGAAAAGAAAAACCTATATATATTAGTGAAGCAGTATATATTTGTGTATTGAAATTGAAGAACTATATGCAATTGTTGTGCTTCATTGCATGATACATTCTGATGGACAGAAAAAGGGCTAGTGAAAAGCATTAACTAGGTAATAGGTTCTGCAAAAACTGGCTGAGCGACAGACTGCTAAATCAATCAGCTTAGCAAAATAAAAAATGTGTTCTAAAATAAAGCCAAAGCAGAAAACAGGAGCAAAATAAAATATAATTAATGATTTTAGTCACAGATGATTTCTGTAAAATCACCTCATAGGTACTTGAGACTCCTCATATACAGAGCACAACATAGTATTTCTTTTTTTAAAAAAAAATCTATTTTCATGTTCTATCCTCCTGAAAGAACTGCTGTCTGAAGAAAATTTTGCTGTGAGAACTTTGAAGTCACAGACAAATCTCACACTGGCACATTACTACTTTCAAATTTTCACCAGTCTCTCCTATGTGCTATGTTATTTTGTGGTGCTACTCTAGGGTTGTCTTATGTTGCTATGTTTATTCCATTGTATTATTCTGTTCTGTTCTGTTCATCCTTTATTGTCCTGCTTTTTCTCACCTATGTGCCTCCATTTATCTTCAGAAAATATTACTTATACAGTATATTTTCATCAACATTTATGTAGTTACCTTATCTTGAACTCCAAAACACTAAAGACCTACATCCTTCATTGATTATACTGTTCCTTGCA
Source organism: Chinchilla lanigera (assembly GCF_000276665.1). NCBI lineage: Eukaryota > Metazoa > Chordata > Mammalia > Rodentia > Chinchillidae > Chinchilla > Chinchilla lanigera. The sequence continues at coordinate 14,846,890 of NW_004955434.1, forward strand.
ACTACTACTTTATTTCCTCTTTAGTCTTAATGAGCAAACTTCTAGAAAAAATAGCTTTTGTCTTCTATGTTCTAACTTTTCAATATGGAATTGAGCCTGTTCACAGCTTCTACTCACTCTTTCTCTTCCCGCTAATCTCTTCACAATGACAGAGAAAATTTTGTTGCACTGATTACCAGCAGTCTCAATTGCTTTCATTTTTCAAGGGTGCAGGTTTGGGTTCGTCTTCCTTTATAACTTGCATGACTTAATATTATTGGCAATGGTTTCATTCTGAGCCACTGCATTATGCACCTTTCTGGTTTGCTTCTTAATTTATCTTTATAGGTCAAACATCCTCCATTCTGATCTATATTCCTGAGTCTACAATTTACAATTTATGTTTATATTTAGAAAGATAAATAGCTCTGGCAAAACTTGCAAGAGGTAAAATGAAGCAAACCACTATTATCTTCAATGGATGGGAGCCAGAAAACCTAACAAGTAGATAAATGACTATAATAGTACTCTTCCAGTAATGTCCCCTGACTCAATGGACTTTCAACTCTAAGTCTGAACTGTAATCTCAGAGTCTCTCAGAATCCTCTGATGTCTCTCTGCTAATCTTCTTCACCCTCCTTGCAGCTTGAGAAACAAAAACATCAACTGTTAAATGTCAATATGACTTGTGGCATTTTCCATTATTTATCAAATAGCCAGTGTCTTGGGTACTTTTCTCATTGCTGAGACAAAGTATCTGACACCAGAATTTCATTTAGCTCACAATCTGTGAGGTTTCATTTCTTAACTGGCTGGCTCCAAGGCAGGGTGGCGCGACAGAGAGGCATCACAGAGGAGAAACAGTTCATGGCAGGCAGAGGGCAGCACAAGCACGAAGTAGATAGCAACCACAAACCCTCTTTCTGTCCCTTATATTCTATCCAAGCAGCCCTCATGCCCAGGTTGGGGCACGCTTAATTCTACCCAGATATACACCAAACCAATCGCTGGACTAATTTTGTAATCACACACTTTTGATCTCTGCATCGCACTTAATGCCAACATCACACACTCTAGATTAGTCCCACCTATGACCACATGAGGCTTTGGGGAGATATCTACACACAAGCCCTAACACCAAGAAAGGACACTATTAATAAATCTGCTTTCTATGAAAAGCACAGCACTGACTTATTAGTCCCAACTTTGATGTAGAAACTTTTACCTGCATAAGATGAATTTGTCACACTTTTCCTGTCATGAGCTGAGCGTAGAGATAATCAGGATAAGTGACTGTCTGTCTTCATGTTAAGCCCATGATTATGTTCTTTAAGACTTGGTGTTTTGACAGCTAGGTATTCTCACTAAGATTATATTTTAAGATAAAAAAACATATGTACATATATATTTACATATGCATATATAAATTGTGGTATGATATCATGTAGGAAAATCTGAAAATAACTTAAATAGATGTCCAAAATTTAAGACATGGCTGTACAAATTCTTATATATTACCTTCATGGATTATTGTCTTGCTACATGACTGGTCACTGTGAAGAAATATATGAACAAAGAATTATTTGTGATATGTAAAAGAGCTACATGTAATAAGACATTCTGCTAATTAAAATAGATGTCTAAAAATTAATAATAATGTGATGCATGGTTAATGTCTCATAGTTCTAAATATTTTTGAATGTTAAATCATTGTTAAAATTGATTCATTATACATGATGTTTAGCAATAGAATGAAAACAGAACTGGATGGTAGCAATATGGTGATACAGAATATGAATTGTAAGTAAAGCTAAAATTTGGCCTATAGAATCCATTTCTTAAGATTATATTGTTATTTATGATTAAGAACTCAAAGATGGACAAAATAATAAATGACTACTTTCTAAAGAAGCCACCCCAACAGTTAAGATGTTCCAATGAGATTTTGCAAGCACAAAATATTATAAGTGAGCACATTACTAGTTTCTGTTGGAAATTTTAGATATGAAGCCACAGAAGAGACAATGGGATCATATGTGTTATCAATATCACATTTTATCCTTGGGTCTGATTACTGTTTTAAGCTTATATAGGATGATCACTACTGAAAAATGAACAACATGAGTACATGAATCCCAGGGAAGAAAAAAAGTTCTGTGGAAAATGCAGTGATATTGCTCCTTTGGAGAGATCCTTTTTAAGTCAATTATTTTTCAAGAAAATTTAATGTAAAAAATTGTTCACTAGATATGCCTGAGTTAAACACATAAATGAAAAGATACAAAGAGAATACTGAAGTGTTAAGGAATAGTATCTGCAGGAAACATCTGACATCCTTGGGGCTGGTCAAAGAAAGGAAAGAACCTTGCAAAATAGAAACTCAGACTTCTGAGGAAGTGGGTCCTGGCCAACTGCAACAGATGTCTCTGGATTTGAAGGAATTTGGACATCTGAGAATGGACTGATTTTATGGCTTTGATTTAATATAAATGCTACTTCTATGTGGAAAAGGATGACTGTGAAAGGAACAAAAAGCTAGCAAAAGCAAAGGTCATTCTCCTATTCCCACCTTTCCTGTCTGTTTAAAATGTCCATTATTGGCAGAGCCTAAAAACAAACAAGATGAGAGAACAAAAATATGACATGCTGGGTTCTACCTCCTGCATTTTAAGGCCAATTACTAAGAGACAGAAGCGTATTAACTGTCATTATAAGAATCACACGAGGTTACTGCCCTGAGTTTATGGATTCATTTGAACATTGCAGTACTATGAAGATTAATTCACATTGATTACATGCCAAGCAAATTGACAGATATTTCCTATACAACTAAGTATAAGATATGTTCTCAAGATAGCACATGTCACTATTTAGTGAGTTTAATGCTAGGTCTTAAAGTAGGATCTGGATTTATACTAGGTGCCTGACATTATTCGTAGTATCTTCAGGTTTTATCTTTTGAAGTATTGTAATTGGGAAGATACATTCTATGGTTATTGAGGACATACCTTACACATAAAATAAACATGCACAATGTACATAAATATGAGCTTCATTAGCACCATATGTAAGAATTATTAGTGATAAAATACAAGAAACACATATCAGTGCAGATTAAACAAATCATGTAAAGGAAAACTATTTTTAAATATTCTCATGTAAAGGAAAAATATTCTCAAAGGATGAAATATTTGAATTAGCTTAACAGAAGTTCAACACTGCCCAGAGGCAAGTAAGGGCACCCCGAGAGAAAAGAATAAAATTTTAATGAATACCTTGATGAAATTTGCAAGTAATAATACATATAATCATTCATTGAAAAGGATGTATTGTTGACTCTGAATGTATCCAAACACATCAATTAAGATTCATTAATAGTGACAACGATAGAGATGTTCCAGATATTACTCTATTGAGAAAAATCCAATTAGTAGGTATTTTATTATTATTGTTATTATTATCATTAATATTGCTATCATTATCATTGTTGTTATTACTATTGCTACTACATTTTGGTATGTGTAAAAGAGAAAAATAAATATTACATGTCAAAAATTAATTCCACATTAACATGTGTAACTTTTGTATGATGTGAAAAATAAAATTAGCGATGCTCCCTTACATGTATTTTTTAAAATATTTGCTTCTAAAATTATGTAGATCCTTTATCTATTCTGTGTCACAAACCTGACCCAGTGTCCAGTTTATTATAAACATACTGCAGTTAGTTCTTCATTGAATGCTGATATACAAAAATTTTTTCAGTCAGATTGAAACAGGTAGAACCTATATAAATTAGCTTCTGCCAACTTTAGAACAAAAGTAAATAACAATCTATAGAATTGTCAGGCATGTTAAGATATTTCATTCCTTAATCACTTGATCCATTTACTTAAGATGCATCATTTACTACCTAGTATTTGTTTATTAAGAGATAAATTAAGATGCACATGTACCTATAATAATTAGTAAAGGCCAATCCTACCAGAGGTATAATTACAATTTTCCTGTATCTTAGAAAACCAGAGTAGAACATCACAATGGAGAAACCAACTTATATACACCCAAGATGCAGATCATTTTTATATTATTCAGATTCCTCTTTAGCAAGTGCATCCCGAGCCCCTCTTCTCTTCTTAACATCTGAAAATCATCACCTTGTTCTCCATTTCTGTAATTTTTCATTTAAAAAGAATTATTTAATTGACAAATGCAGCATGTAATCCTTTGAAATTTATTTTTTCATTCTGCATTATTGCTGAAGTTTCATTAGGTGTATAAATCAATAACTTAGTCCTTCTCATTGATAAATATCATTCTGTGATTTTTTTTTTTTGTTGTTGTTGTTTTTTTGTTTTTCTCCGGTACCAGGAACCAAACTCACGACCTTGCGCTTGCCAGGCAGGCACTTTGCCGCTGAGCTAAATCCCCAGCCCAGCATTCTGTGATATTAATGGGCTGATCTACTTTTCATATTTTTAAGGACTTTTGGGGCTTCCATTTTGCCTTTTATAAATACTGTTGAGAAAAGCTAGTGCATATAGTTTTTTGTAGAACATGGGTTATTTCTCTGGAAAAAAAATACTCAAGCTTGTGATTCCTGGGTGGAAAATATATTATTTCTCATGGAATATTTTAGCTATTCTAACTATGTATCTTTTAATTTTTTCCATATTTCAATAGCAAAATATTATGTTTACCCTTTTTCAGGGTATGCAGTTGGCCATTGTGTGTCAGTGTATGTATGTCTGCGTGTCAGCACCAGATGGAAGACCCCCTTGGAAAAAAGTTAGTTTTAAAAGGAAGCAAATAAATGAAATTTATAAAATAAATACATGAATTATACTCACTTGATCATTACAATTTTGTACATGAATAAAAAATTGTGCTATACCACTTAAATATGTATAAATACTTTAACAGTTACAAGAAAAATAAGTGAATGCATGTCAATAAGAAAATGGCTACAGAATGAAACATGTTCAAAGACAGCATTTCTTCCATGGATTGAGTAATTGTCTATTTTCCCTTGTTTAGAGCAGCATTTACTTCCTTTACACCAATACAAATAAGTACAGTTGTTATTAGACGCATAGGAAATAGCCATCTGGGCATGTTTTTAGGGAGAGACACGCTTGGGGATTAACAGTGCCAAAATCACTGAACTGTAGGATCTAATTATCTCTAGTAGAGATGGGTGTGCTGAATGGGTTAGCATTTAGAAAATGTTATTGCAGGTATTTTTTGCTGTTGAGATACCTGCTTGTCATTTCCATTGCTTTCAGTGGATGACTCCATTCATCAGATATGTGAAAGCGATATTGCCCTGGCATGATGAGCCCTGGTACAGATGTTTGAAAATACAATAGCTGGAGGAATCAGCTAATTGATAATGCTTTTGTGCAAGGAGCACATGATAATCTGAGAACAAGTGGGCGGGTTTGAGAAAAGCTGTCTTCCTTGTCTTCATTCTTCCCATTGATTTATATCCCTCATGACACTTCAAACTAAAAACTTACATAAAACTCAAAACTCTCAGCTAAATTCAGCACTTCCGTCCATCTAATAATTTTCCAGATTTAGTCATTTGAAGGTTATTTTTACATACTCAAGAAGTCGAAAGTTGCATTTTATATTTTCTAGATAAAATATATGTGTGATATCCTTAATTAAATACAAGTCACTCAGGACAACTAAAACAGCAATCTTTTCAGAAAGATGAAAGAGCCACTTTATTAAAATTTTCTGCTGAAATTTAATACAAGCAGATAACAACCTTCTGTGACTAAATTAAACAAATACAATGATGAAACCTTATCATGAGAGAATTTATAAAACCACACAATCAATAATTTTAATTTACCCTAAAAATACATGGCATTAACTTTTACATGCTCCTTGGCATAAAAACGCTGTTTAGTTGAAAAGTATAGCTTTGGGCATTGTAAAGTGAGTATATTTCAATAAGCAATTGTCACTTCAAGATATTTTAATTGACATTTTAAATGTTGTTTAATGTTTAAGATATGGCCCAGTATTTATTTTCTAGTACTACTGTGATTCAAACTTGGAGCTTTGCACTTACTAAAGAAGCACTATACCACTTGAGCTACACCCCCAGTTTTAAAAGAATATACTATAACTGCAATTTCTTTTTGACTTTTATGTGAAATTTGGTCTTAAAAAAATTTATTCAGATTTCCCTTTGCCGACATGTCTTTATCGGAGTCAGTTGTATGTGTCTTCCGATGCAATGTGTATTGCTGACGGTAGTCTCATGGAGGAAACCCTCAATGACCACTTACTGTGTTGTGCATAATCCCCCCACACAGTCCTTTGGACTTTATATGATCCTCTACCCAAGAGAGTACGAAGTGATTCAGATAATGAAGCAATTATGAGAAAAATACAATATGGGATTCTGTTGTTGTCATTATTATGAATAGTCATTTTTGTTTGGAGAAAGAGCCTCGCTATATAGTTTGAGCTGAGCTTGAATTCACTGTGTAGCTCAGGCGTCTCTCAAACTCATGGTAACTATCTTGCCTCAGCCTTCCAACGGCTGAGATTGCAGACCTACAACTCAGCAGTGTTCTTGATGTTCATCAGGAAATATGGACAATTGAATCAAATATTGTGGTGAGTATAAAATCCTGCTTTGGGTTAAATAATGTATTAGGTAGTATTTGTCATAAACTTGTTACCCAAATTTTAATTTGTGTATCCAGTTCTTTAATGGTGATTTTTCTAATTTAATAGGTAATTATAACTTAATAAGGAATGGCCACAAACTATCCAGATTTATTCAGTATCAACAAGTGAAAACTAAAGAAAGGATAGTTTAAAAGAAAGATGCATTTTATATATATATATACATATATATATATACACACACACATACATATATATGCTTTCTGTATTAAATTTGAAACTTATAAAGGCTAGATGTGTTTTTACTTGGCTGTTCTGTCTAGAATATTTCATTATTCCAAGCACAACATATGGTTCACACATATAAATCAAATTTTTTAAGTGGGAGTGCAATAACTTAGCAATATACTTTTTAAAAATGTGCCTATTTTACTATATGTATGGAAATACTGCTCAATGCACTGTATGCTTAAAAACATTCTCTAATAGTCTAGTTTTAATTGTTTTCTTATGAGAAAATATATGATTATCCGAGTAACCAACCTGAAGGCAACAATACGTAATACAACAACCATTGTTAATTTCCTATCACCTTGTTTGAAATTATGTATTGTTTTTATTATTTCTGTGATGTTGTGTTTATGTCTTTGTTTTTGCTAATTTGGTTTTGTTCTTTTCTTTTTGGAAAAAAAGAAATATGTTCTGTTTTTTTTAGTAAGGCACTTTATTTTGTGCATTCATGAAGCCTGTAACATTCTAAGCCACTTTAGTCAGTGCAATATCATTTCAACCAAATATATTATTTGTCACTCCAAAACTTGATTGCTTTCTTTCAGAAGTATATTACAAGGCTGTTTGTGTGGGACTATAAACCATTCCATACTACAAAAATACAGTTTGTTTGAAGGAAACCATCACAAAATAAAATGATACTTTCAAAGTATTGGATAAGAAGCACAAAAGAAAAATAGATATAACAAAAAAAAATTTTCTACTGAGATAAGTTAAAGCCTGGTAGTTCTTTCAGTAGGATCCCATAGGAATTTCTGTTTGACCCATTTCAATTATACTTGCTATTGATTAGTTCCCTCAAGAACTTATAAAATCAAACATATATATGTATATATATGATGTGTTTATTCCAAATGGAAACTGAGGCTCAAAGAAATAAGAACAATACCTTTAATCGATGTATTTTTATTAAGTATGGTTTCTCTGTGTGAACCTTTGTAATAGGCCTATATATTATTAACAAACTGCCTCTAGCGTTGTAATAGTGTAACAATCATTTTACCCAAAATGGAACATAAAGCAGGAAAAAAAAGAAAGGAATTTGAAATCCAGTAAAAATTTTATTTAAAACATCATCTATAAGATCTCATTTGTCAGATTTGGTTGCAAAGTCTAGTTAATACTTATTTTACATGATTTATATTAGTATAAATCAAAATTAATATAACATGTATATATTTTTAATTTTACTAAGTATTATAAGATCACAGTAGCTGTGTATTGTTCATCTTTCGGATGGTGGAAAACCAGAAAACAATGTAAATGACTATGTTTCACTTACACAGTGTCTTACATTTCTCTTGTTGCTGAGACAAAATACTTAACACCCAAAGATAACAGGGGAGAGGCTTATTTAGTTCACAATTTATAGAGGATTCAACCCATAACCAGCTGGCTCCGAGGCAGAATGGCACACGACCAAGGGACAACAAGCAGTTCATGGTAGTGGAAAACAGCAAAAGCAATGGGGCAACGACTCTTTCAGTCCCTTGTTTTTATCCAGTCTACCAGGATTACGGGGTGCCAATCCATTCAGTGGACTGATCCACCAATCACCCACCCTGAATTCCAGCACTGCACTTAGTAATTGATCACACACTCTAGATTCAGCTGCCTCCAGAGAGCTTGCCCCCCATGACTGCATGGGGGTAGAACATCTAGACACAAACCACAGCACATGGAAACACAATATGCATACCCATGTATCTACATATTAATGTATACACGTATATCCATTATATATAATATGTATATCCATTTTAATGTATATACACATTAAAATTATTCTAAACAGACTATATACATGAAAATATGATACAACAAAAACATTTATCTAATTCTCTTTGAATTTATGAGACTATAGCTTTTGAAATATTTGTAGATATGCACACAGACTTAGTATATCCATGTAATGATAATGCACTATATATCTCCATCAGATTAGACCACTGTAACAATGCACCAGAGACTGTGTGGCTTACATACGACAAAAACTTATTTTTCACAATTCTAGAAACCAGATGCCCAAAGTCAGAGCACTGACCCAGTAGGGTTCTGGTGGAGGACCTCTCCTGGTTGTACAGAGCCAATTTCTTGCTGGGCCCTCACAGAGTGGAAAAGGAGCTACCTACCTCTCTGGCCTCTTTTTTAATTTTTGTGTTTATTTTAGAGGTTTATTTTGCAAAGTAAAACATAACATGGATAATAGAAGCTTCTCCTATAGCCTTTGCAAATTTCTTTTTATTCTTGGAACAATTTCACTAAAGCTTGCTATTCATTATTTTCATTCTACTACTACATATACATGTTTCTCAAAAGATTATTGTGCATGTGTTTTTGAAATGTCATTGCCTGCTCTTCCTCCTGCTTCTAAATCCCTTTACAAAGGCTTTCACTCAGACCTAATTATCTCCTCCCCAAGGACCTAGTTCTTAACAATAATATTGAGATTAAAGTTTTAACACATAAATTTTAGGGGAATGTAAATATTTATTACATAGCATCTAATAACACATACAGCATATTGGCATTCCTACAGTCAAGACACAGAACACTTCTATTCCTACAAATATTTGTTATCATTTCGTTTTATATTGATACCCATCACCATCTTGCACCTAATTTCTTCCTCACCCTGGTAAACACAATCTGTCTCTGTCATTTTGTCTTTCAAGAATGTTACATATGGTAAAATTACTAAGAATGGTATTGCAAAGACCACAAAATGTGCTTTTCCATAAATGCAACTGAGACTTAGAAAAACAGAAGCATCATTTTATTATTCTGAAAGTGATACACAAGAAGAATATTGCATGTTTAGAGTGGCACAGGAAAAAATATTATTCATTTCTTCTAGAGAAGCCTGGTAAAGTTTACAACTAATTTCTGCATAGAAACAGTTGATGCCCAAAGGCAGAGATAACATATTCAAAGATTTTACTGGAGATGCTCAAAAACAAAAACTTTCAGCTAAGAAAACCTATTTCCAGTACAGCTGTCTTTCAAAAAGGAAGGCATAGTGAGAACTCTTCTAAATAAGAGAAAATGAAATAATTTCAGATGTATCTGAAAAGAGACCAAAGGACTTCTGAGGCTAACAGCGGGCAATGCTGTAGTATTACAAAATCAAAAAGTGCCACATAAAAGGCTGTTTATAAGTGAATATTTTCTTGTTTCACCTCTTAACTGATCGAAAGCTTGATTATATAAATGAACTATGTATGTAATGTATTGGTGGGACTTTAACAGAGAAATGTGACTCATGTAAGGTATATTTAATCATACTACACAAAAGTATGTATGATTAAATCTGGTTTGTACTAAAGAGATGACTAGCAGTGGTGAATTCATAATTATGCTAGGTTTCTGATCCTCATAAATATATCATAGATAAAAAACTTTCAGCAAACTAGGAACAGAGAGAAAATTTCTTATCTTGATAGAGACTGTCTACAAAAAGAAGAAAAAGAAATATCTTTTCTCTGCTAAATTCTTTTTTCTTTTACTAAATAACAATTGACTTATTTGTGTGTTTCTAAAAGTTTATTCTCTTCCCTTTAATAATTTATCTAGTTTTTGTCAATACAACTGTGTTTTGATTATAGTGGATTGCCAGTAAGAAATTAAAATTAGTTTTTATTATTTCTTTAATTTTCTTTGGTTAATTTCTGTTGTATATGTTTATTTACTTTTTATTTAAATGTAGGAAACAATTTATAGGTAATTAAATAATAGTACAATAGGATTATGATTGCTTTTCAGTGCATTAATAGATCACATTAATAATATCTTTAGACTATTAAATAATCTAATATATGAATGTAGGGTATTCCTCCACTTATACATATATTCCTCCACACTTGTATTTTATTAGTGTCATCAGAGTTTTCTGCTTCCTGTGAATATTTTATTACTTATATACTTAAGTGATACCATTTATATGCTGTGTTAAATGATGTTATATTTTCTCTTTTAGTTCAAATTGTTTTTTCCCTGTGTGTAAGTATTTGAGTTTTTCACAGTAATCTTAAATTCTGCAATCTTGTAATTCCTTTTTGAGATTCTGAAGTTTTTGTGGTTGTGTTGACATTGAGATTCTCTACATTGATAGTTATGTCAGGTCATTTTATTTTTTCTTTAATATGTATAATCTTTTCTAATCGTATTACATCTCTATAACCTTCAGTTAATACTCAGTTCACAAAGATATAGAAGAAAACCTTGTCTCATTCCTGAATCCAGTTACGTAGCATCAGTTCCGTAGCACTGTTTTGTCACTATTAAGTGCAGTGAGAGTTGTGTTTTATTTGTAGACAGTCTCTATCAAAATAAGGAATTTTCTCTCTGTTCCTACTTTGCTGAAAGTTTTTGCCATGGATTGGGAATGGGATTTGTCAAGTCTATTAATGTGAATATATAGGTTTCTTATAATTTAGCTTGTTGATATGATGAATCACATTAATTCAGTTTGAATGACAAATCATGCTTGTTATGTGGAATAATTTCAAGTTGATCACATTACCCAATTCTTTTTATTCACTGTTGATTTGCTAACACTTTTTTGAGTGTTTTGGATATTCACAAGAGCAACATAAATATTTTTCCATTCTTTTAATATCTTCATATGCTTTTGGTAGCAAGGCTTCATTCTGACTCTTTTAATGTTAGAAGAGTGTGGCCTTATTATTACTGGATTAACATAGAGGCTCAGGTTACTTAATTGCTTCCAATAAGACCAAGAGGAGATTTTTTATTACTGTTTGATGCATGTAAGTGTTCTGGCTCCCCATTATTTCTCCATGGATAATTCACTGGTTGTAAGAGTGCTAGCTCTTTATTTCCCACACATGTTCTCTACTCTGCTGTTGGAGGGGGTGAGATGGAGCCTCAGGAACTGGGTAACAGTGAAAAAGTATTGATCCACAAGGCCCCATGTGATATCCTTCCAATGGAAAGAGGTAAGAACTTTTCATTACTACTTGTGATGGTTGCAGGGCCCTTGTCCTTAATTAAACTCTGCTGGTTTTGAGGCAGGCCCCAAAAGGGGGTGTGTGTGTGTGTGTGTGTGTGTGTGTGTGTGTGTGTGTGTATGCACAAATACACATTCTTGTATTTATGTGTGCTGTCTTCAGGTAAAGAATAGCACTTTTTGCCTAAGGTTTTCTCTAAGTTTCTTTTCTTACATTTTGGCTACAGGCAGGTCCTGCTTGTGTGCTTTACATGCTCATTGATGTTTTAAGGTGACAGCAGCCTTCAGCTCCAAATTTGGAATGTACGAAGCTAAAAGAAAATCCGGGGAACTCAACATTGTTTTTGTGTGTGTTTCTCTCCAGTACTGTATTTACCTCATCTTTCACAATTTTCTTATATGTTTTTGTAGTTAATGACAAAGATTTTTATAGTTATTCTACAAGAAATCTGGAGTAAATGCATCTTCTCAAGCTTACCTGAAATGGAACACTGCAAATTGATTTTTGCATGTATTTATTTACTTGTTTAAAAGTAGACTTTTATGTTACCAATAAATACTTGGAGTATGGAATTATAATTTCTATGTACAAATTAATTAAGTAGGAAATATGGAATTACACTTACTATGTACACATATAAGGCTGATCAAAACACAGAGTGGACAGTTAAGTTAAAAATTATCACAATAAAAGAAACATTGCAATTTACTCACCTTAGAATACTTCAACTCACGTCAAACACGTTTCCAGAACTGCTTCCAAAGTGGCAAGAATGGTGGGACATATAAGTATGTACAAAGTGGAGGGAGGGAATATTTCTATGTAGATTATGGTAATTTATCTTTTATTGTATTTTTAAAATTTAAATATTCATCATCGGTTTTGATAAGGTACAGAGAGGAATAAATTAAAAGGAGGAAAATGATCACTTAGTTATTAGAAGTGATCACTGATAAAAAAATCAGGCCATGTTCTTTAATAAATTCACTCCAAGTAGGTCTGGAACTATTAACCATCTACAAAGACCATAGAGTGTGTAAGTTACACATTCCCGTGTTTCTCTGTGTCTGTAAATACACAGACTACAAATATCACAGTTAAAACCACATGTGCATCACAAAAAAGTTAAAATACAATGAATTTTTCTTCGGTTATATTTTTAAAAGTGTTCAAACTATTATGCCCTATATTATGTCTTCTTATATCTTACAAAGTTGTTTCCCATTGAGCATTATTCTATAAATAAAACTACTCGTATTGTTCCATGTTGCATTCAAATTCCTTCATTTGGTGCTTAACTAAAGAAATAATTGGTTTCAATGCTAACTAAATGAAAAATCTGGTTTTAGTTAGATGTGTAAAGAGTTTCTTTGTCAGCTTCATTTTAATGAATTGGTATGTGTAGCTCAGTAAGCTATGTGTAGCTTACTTTGATTGTAAATGTTTTCTATTTATATTATGGTTTAGATTCCTAACCATTATTTCTCTGACTTATGATTTAAATAGTTTTATAATGAACTCATGACTTGTTTTAAATTGCTTTATATTTATGGAAGAATGAATTATCTGCTATACCTTAAGAAGTAAAAAGTAGTAATTTTATTTTAAAGGTATTTGAGGAACTATCTTTTTAAAAGCATATTTAAAAAATTATTTTAGTATTGTAAAGAAGCTCATCCTCAGAGGACCACTTGGTAATTACAAACACACACACACATATATACGCTCTTAAACATACACACTCATACACATTCACACACTCACATACTCTCACACACACTCACTCACACACACAAGCTCAAAGTCACTCTTATCTACTCACAGAAACCAAAAAGTAACATTGGCAGAGATACATAACTTTTATTATGTACATTCAAATGATTAGGGGGCTGGGGATGTAGCTCAGTGGCACAGTGCCTGCCTCACAAGTGGAAGGTCATGAGTTCAACTCCCAGTACCGGATAAAAAAAAAACTAAGAAACAAAAAAGCAAATGATTAAATTTGCTCTAAGTTAAATTATGAGTAAATTAACTCAACCAACTTTCATAGACAAATTATGATGTATACACAAAAGTAATATTCATTAGTCTTATTTGTAGTCTAAGCTAACTTTTGATATTTTTGTGGTACTTGAGATTGAAGTCAAGTCTTACGCATGCTAGGCATGCACTCTGCCACTGAGCTACATCTCCCACCCTACACTAATATGAAAAATGTTGGATTGAGTAATTAAGGTGACTGTTTCAGGAGCAATAGTCACTAAAAGGATGACCAGGAGTTGATATTTCTTTTTTGTTTTCTAATAAGGTAGCTAGCTAGGAAATCTAACAGTTCTGCGATTTTGAAAATCTTTAATTGGTTACTGCAGTGGATAGTAAATTTCTTCTTCGAATAGATATTTTCCTCTTATCAAATAGGGCTTCATACATTTTATATTACTGGTATAAAACTGGAATTATTTGTGACAGACATGGTAGAAACACGAGTCATCTCAGTGATAAACAGTGGACAGAATCAGGGAAGCACAATGCACAAAATAGATGGTTTCCACTCAACTTCAAGAATGATCTGGGTTTTATGAAAGTAAAATTTCCTCAGAGATATGATGTTGGTAAAAGCTCGGTAGGAAATCATCATCAGGCCCACCGGCCTCAAGCAAGAACATCAGCCTTACAGTCCTGCTCTGCCAAATCAGTGTGCATTTTTCACCCTACACAACTTCAAAAAGAAAAAGCCTTCTCAGCATGCTTTTATTAGCTTGTATATACATGGATTTTGTGTTACTGAAGTAAAAGAAACAAAAGAAAAATACAAATAATGGTAAATTTTGTCTCATTTAGTAATGTCTCACTCCACCTTGATTCTGTCTTTGCTTTTTTTTTTTTTTTTCGGTATTGGGAATCGAACTTAGGACCTTGAGCTTGCCAGGTAGGGTCTTGCAACTCTGATAAATATCCCCAACCTGTCTTTGCTTTAGTAGTAAACTTCATTTGTGTTACCCACAGTAAGCCTGGAGTCTAAACATTTATTGATTTTATTAGTACCTGTCTGTAGTACCTGCAGTTTACAATTCCTTGGGGAGAGGGTACGTGTGCATAGTAGAGCTTGATTCTTTTGTAAACCACTTTCCCCTTCCTTCCCACCTCCGCCCTCCTCTGGTCATTCCCGTTTCCCCATTCTCCTTTTTTTGATCCGATTAAACCAACCTCAGGTTTAGGACAGATAATGTTTACATTCATTTAGGTTAGTACATCACTGTATGTAGTGGATCTTTACATAGGTCCCTTCCTCCATCTCTTCTCTTCCACATTCTCTTGGGCCCCTCCTCGTACAGGAGACCTACCCCCTTATCACCTATCTAATCTTCATTGTTCTGTTTGTACTTTGTTTTTCTCAATGAGAAACCATATGATATTTCAGTTTGTGTGATTGATTTATTTTGCTTGTTATTCTACTTTCCAGGTCCACCCATTTTCCTACAAATATCTCAAATTTGTTCATCTTTATAACCAAGAAGTATTGCCTTATGTGTAGATGCCACCTTTTCCTTATCCTATCATCTGATGGAAACTCTGGCTGCTTCCAGGAGTTAGGTGTCATGAATTGTGCCACTATAAACATTGACATGCACGTATCATTGTAGTATGATGCCTTAATCTCTTTGGGGAAGATTCCTAGAAGTGGGATAGCAGGGCCATATGGAATTTCTAATTGTAGTCCTTTGAAGAATTTCCATACAGACTTCCATAACAGTTGTAGTAGTTTGCATTCCCACCAACAATATAGAAGAGTTCCTTTTTCACCACAGCCCTGCTTTATTATTTGTTATTTTTTGACTTCTTGATGATGGGCATTCTTTTGCATGTAACATGGAATATTAGTGATGTTTTAATTTGCTTTTCTCTGTTAGTCAGGGATATTGAGTATTTTTTCCATATATTTGTTGATTATTTGTACTTCTTCCTCTGAGAAGTGTCTGTTCATTTCACTTTCCCATTTCTTGATTAGATTTTTTATTTTAGGTGGTATAATGTTTTAGTTCTTTACATAGTCTAGGTATTAGTCCTCTGTCTGAAGAATTACTGGCAATGTTTTTTCCATTTTGCAGATTGTCTCCCTACTGTACTTATTGACTCCTCTGCTCTCCAGAAATTTACCTAATTCAGTGTAATCCCATTTGCTCATTCTTGCTGTCATTTCTAGTGTAATTTTGATTCTGCTTTGGAAATCCTTTCCTACACTATGACATCTAGTGTTTTACCCATTTTATCTTCCTGTAGGTTTGATGTTTCTGTATTAATGTTTAGATGTTTGATCCATTTTGATTTGAGTTTTGTATATGGTAAAAGATATGGTTCCAGTTTTAATCTTAGTTATCCAGTTTTCCCAGCACCATTTGTTCAACAGGCTATCTTTTCTCCAAAGAATGCATTTGGTCCCTGAATCAAAGATCAAACAGTTGAACATCTCTGGTGATCTTTCTGTGTCCTCTATTCTGTGTTGCTGACTAAATTATTTGTCTTTGCTCAAGTTCTACCTCATTTTTATTACTGTTGCTTTATAGTATAACTTGAGCTTAGGTGATATGATGTCTCCTGCTTTCCTTTTGTTGTCCAAGGTTGCCGTTGCTATTCTGGGCCTCTTCTGGTTCCATACGAATTTTAGGATTGTTTCCTCTCCTTCTGTGAAGTGAGCTGTTAGTATTGTGATGGGAACCCCAGTGAATCTATGTAAATTTTGGGAAATGTGGCCATTTTGATAGAACTGATTCCTCCTATCCAGGAAGAAGGTAAATCTTTCCATTTCTTTTGGTCTTCATCCATCTGCTTTTTCAGAATACTATAGTTTTCTTTGTAGAGGTCTTTCACTTCTTTTATTAAGTTATTTCCTAGGCATTTCATTTTTCTTGATGCTACCCTATATGATATTTTTATGATTTCCTTCTCATTGTACTTATTATTGATGTATGCATATGCTCTTGAATTTGCATGCTGATTTTATATCCTGCTGAATTGTTGAAGTTGGTTATTTCTTCTAGAAGATTTTGAGGGAATTCTTTGAATCATGTATATCTTCTTAACATGTGAAAATAATGATACAGCAATTTGAATTTTTCCTTTTGTGTATGCATTGCTTTTCTTTCTTTCTCTTACCTGGTTGACCTGGCTCATATTTTGAGTACTATGTTGAAAGAAGTGATAAGAGTTTTCTTTTTTAGTTGTGTCTCTATCTGGCTTTAAAATTGGAGTGCTGCTATCTTCCACAAATGAAACACTATGTCTCTTTCAATTTCTCTGAAGAGTTTGAGGAATGTAAGTGATACATGTCCTTAAAAGTCTTGTAGACTTTGGCAATGAATGAATAAAGTTCAGGGTTTTTGTAGTTTGTAGATTCTGTATGATTGTGTCCATTTAATTGCTCACTGTTGGATTGTTCATTATTTGTTAGTTTTCTTGGGTTAGTGTTCATGATTTGCGTAAGTCCAGGAATCTGTCCACTTCAAAATTTCTCAATTCTTTGGAATACAATTTTTTATAGTAGTTATCATCTTCTGGATTTTGATGTTGCCTCTTGTACTTTCTATTTTTGTTTCTAATTGAATTAACATGAGACTTTCTTTCTTTTCATAATTTTAACTAAGGGTTTATCTGCTAGGTTTATTTTTTTCAAAAAACAAAATCTTTGATTCATTGAATTTTTTGTATATTTTTATTCTTGATTTCAATGATTTCCACTCTAATCTTTATCATTTCCCCCCTTCATTTTGTTTGAGGTCAACATATTTTTTCTCAAGTATGCTGAGCTTACTCAGAAGGATATTTACTTGGGCTTACTCTACTTTACTAATGTAATATTCAACCACTTCTTTTGGTAGAAAAAATAAACTAACAGCCAGTGTCTATAGCAAGTCTAAATACCATTTAAAAACAATAGCCTTCATTCTTGTTCGACACTATACTCATGAAATTCCTGTACACTAATAGGATCAGAAAGACGGAAAAGCATACACATCTGTCAAAATTTCCTTGAGATATCTGAAACAGAAATCTGTTTGCAAACACTAAAGTTCATTGGCTTCTGAAGTTAAAAGAAAAAAGTTTATGAAGTCCATTTTTCTAAAGATAGAATAAATTTAAAATGTTACAAATGTCAATGCGATGGAGAAAACGATGGAAAACTGTTGTTGTGCTGCTGTGTGCTTACTGTAGAGTGGGATAGTGCTCATCAGAGCAGCGCTCAGTCAGAGCCCACGGTGTCCGGAAGCAAGAGGACCAGCAGTGGTGATGTGCAGGGGACAGGTAGGAAGCGCAAACCAGTAACCAGGGAAACAAAAGTGAAAGTAATTAAGATGTTGGACCAACGCAAAAAGATGATAGATGTCTCTCCATCATTTACCAGCTTCCTCCTTCTGCCAGTGAGTAACTCTTCCTGTTTGCTCACACCATACAATCGCTCACACGCTGGATGTTGTGCTGCACTGCACCACCATGTAAAGTAACTGCAAGAGTACGAATGGGTTACTTACAGTTGTTCTGTACTACCCCACCATTTTCAGGTAAATATAAAAATAAAAGTAGTTTATTTACATTATTTTTGTGTGTGTTTGGATTTTTTATGCTTTACATTGTATATTTGGGTCAAAGGTGTGCAAGACTTCCTTTTCAGACTGAAAAATGAATCAGGCTTTCAAAAATTCTCCTGGAAAGGAACTCATTCATAAGTCAGGGCCTTACTATAGTTGTTAAGTGCCAAATATACACGTTTACACATGGATGTACACAGAAGCATAAAATGTTAGGTATATACAAATTTTATGCATTTCCTAAATGATCAAATATTAAAAACTGCTCCCTATTTTTTCCTTTCCTGCCACTGTGAGACTATGTACTATAAGCAACACTGAGGAAAGGTTGATGTACTTAAATTTCAAGATAGGGTTTAAAGTTTATGAGAAAATGATACTTTCAAAGTCAATGTAAAACAACTTGTTGATGCCCTTTCTGAGATAGCAAGAGTAATGGAGACCTATAATTTCAACTTGTTTTACTTGATGTTCATAGAAAATGATAGAAGGTTCTGGTTGAAGTTTAGTCAGTTTTTTGTTTCTTTGTTTTCCATTGTTTCAGGTACAGAAGAAAGTGAAAAGAAACATTCCCATACCTTGTCCTCATGCATTGAGGACACACATTCATGATAAGAGAGGCACAAACCAAGCCTTAATCAATGCTCTTAATAATCATTCTTGATATGTTTCTAAGCTCTTTGTGCTTTATATGCTGCTTGGCTGTGCTAAAAGGAATGATAATCATCATGATATTTCCTTACAGTTAATCAGTGAATAAGAAATTAATGATTTACATACTGGAACCTACCACAATTTAAAAAAGTATACTAGAAATTCTCTTTAACAATTTCACAAGTGGGAAAATGAATAGAAGAGCATTTCTGCACCTCAGTGTTTTGTGAAGTTAGAGAATGTTCTGGAATCGTAACCACACACACGGAACCGTGCTATTCCAATGTCTAATTGTTTAAAACAGTATACTGTCATCACTGACGGCCGTGTGCTGACAATCTCAGGTACAGCTCCTCACTAGCGTCTCCCCTGCCCATGGCAGTCAGCAGCTTCTGGGCTTGGAATCGTGTCTGGCTCCTGGGCTGGGTACCTTCATGGGCCTATCTGGATCTTCAGCTGGAATCTCTGGAGAGCTGTGCCCTGGATGCTCACCTTTGTGTCTTTTTTCAAGAGACTTTGCCAAAGGTCTCTGATGTGTGCCCACAATTCCTGCATCATGGGATGAGCTTCTTACATGATACCTGCCTCGAAGACCCAGGCAAAAACTGCAAGATGTCTTATGACATGGACTCAGAAGTTATCCAATATCTGCTCTTCCTCATTCTGCAGTCACAGAAGTCATGAAATCCACATGCGGTTCCAGGAGGACTCACATGTCATTTACCTCTATCCTAACATAGGTGCAGGAAGTGAAGAAATAAAGTGATTCTCTTTGAAGACAATCTTTCTTGCAGCATGTGCGTACAGATATACAGAGATAGTATGTTAGGGGTTTCTACTGCATTGTAAGATTTTAACAACTAGGGTCTTCTTTATTCCTTATTACTTTCCAACATCTTGTGCCACGCCTTACACAATGGCTTCCTTAAAAAGCATCTAAATAGTTGCACTGATAGATGAAGCATCATTGAGTATTGATGAATATTTTTTTTTCACAAAAATGTTAAAGCACTTACAAAGAAATAATGGAGAAAGAATAAGACCCCAAGAGAAAATTATGTTTTCAAGCTATTAAATGTTATTCTCCATTCAATGAGTAAGTTACACAATTTTTCAGACTGTTTCTTCATTTTTACCCATTTACAAATCTTTGTATTAAATGGCAGCACTAGCCCACTCAACCACCTATAAAAATCTGGTTTCTAAATGATATCTGTTTTTCTTATTTCAAGAAATAAAAATAAAATCATTACAGCAAATCAAAGCAATTGACAATGATAGGTAAATGAAGAAATGCCAGCTACTTCAATGTGGAAAAACATCAAATTTGTTAGAAGGTTATGAAGAAATAATCAGAAAGATATGCACACGATGGGAGAAACTATGCCTTGTAAATATTTGTCAGTATTCCCTGAAGCTTTGCATGGAATGATGAGGTCTTATGAAAAGAAGCTAAGGATATTGAAACTGTGATAACCTAGTGTGTCAAATAATCATTTAGATGCCAAATTTAGTTAAAATAATGCACAAATTTTATGTTTAAAAAAATATACCAAGAACACTTAGATCATACAAAACTTCTTGCACTTTGTGAAATTTTTTATATTAGCCTAATGTTTGACAACGTCTTATAAAACATTTTATTTATTTACAAGAAGGAGATGATAATATTATGGACTATATATTTCTTTTTAAATTACAAACATTTAAATCTGATCAGTAATATTTACATCTGATGCTAGTTTTTACATTGTGAAAAAAATTTATTTTATACTTCATGATTATCACATTATACAAACTTTCACTTTAGTATTGTAAAACAGGCTTATTGATGAATATTTTTTTTCACAAAAATGTTAAAGCACTCATACAAAAATGTTAGAGCTCATACAAATTTTATTTAACCAGAATTTGACTTGTCAAACAATTTTAAGTAAAAAGAATCACTGTACACTAAAACATAAATTCATAACATCAGAAAAGCTCGTGATATTAAAGTAAATTTGCATATTGTATATCCACAGTAAAAGCACAGGTATATTAAGTAAAATGATGAATCAGGTAAGCATTAGAAAGGTTTCTATTTCAAATTCTCTGTTTTTCCACATTTAATGCTTACTAGTCACATAAAAGTAGCTCATATGTTTAAATCTATTTGCATATTTTAACCATCTGAAAATCTATACAGCTAAAATATTTCCAGATCGAAAGACAATCAGCCAAATATTGCACATGGCTTTATCTTCAATATGCAGATTGCATAATGAATGTGTTACATGGAAACCTGACTTGTATTTACTAGTTTTTTCATTGATGAAGGCAAAACATTGGTATTTGTCAACCAAGAAGAATACTTTACATATATACACATATTCAGTTATGATCTTCAAATTTTGCAACCAAACAGTGAATAGGTACAGTTTGGTCATTTGATAAAAGTTGTTACATAACACTTGAACTCAGCTAATTTATCTATTTAAAAGCATGCATGCAAATGATAGAAATCTGACTCAGTGACTTATTGTACTTATATTCCTACAGGAAAATACTTATTAAAAAAAAAACTAAATTGCAAGGTTTCACAGTTAGAGTAGAAAATGCATTTATTACTGTGAAATTAAATATTCCAAAGTAAGTATATTATAATAGAATTCCTTAAGCAAACACCATATGGACTTCTTTGTCTCAAAAGATAAAGCCCTGAGACATTTAAAATATAAGACATACTTAAAGCCTTTAGAAAACAAGCCAGTACTTTTGATCTTCTGAATCTGACCTAATACTCTTATATCTATTAGGTAAAAGAACAAATTCTTCACTTGATCAATCTTTTCAGTAAGACCATCTCAGTCCGTTGGTCAAAATTTTTCCCACCTTTCCTTAACCCATGTGTTTTTTTGTTTTGTTTTGTTTTGTTTTGTTTGTTTTTTTTGCTACCGGGAATCAAACTAAGGACCTTGGGCTTGCCAGGCAGGCGCTGTGCCACTGAGCTAAATCCCCAGCCCTCCTTAACCCATCTATGCAATGCCCCCGCCAAGGTATCACTGAGTGTACTAATTTATGATTACATTTATTCTCTGTGAAAGGTCTTACAACCTTTTCTCTGGAAAACACTTTCAGAGTAACTTGAATCTGTGTTTCCAGACATAGGTCACCAATGTGTGTTTCACAATGAACTCTTTGTTATTTTACTTGGAAGCACAAACATCACTTTGTGTCAATGTTACTCTACGAGAAAGAAGTAAAAAATTGTAACATGTGTCGTGTACATCTAACAGTTCCCCACAGTGAACACAGTCATTATGTACTGCAAATAATTACTAATAAAAATAAAACTGCAGTTACATTCTCTTAGTATTTTTATATTACCTAAGTTGCCTGGCTTATGATGTTCCCTTTGCCATTTGTTTCGACGAGCTTCTCCATTACCCAGCTCTTTTGTGCATATTGATGTATTTAAATCCAGCAAATACATGCCTGACACAGAGTACAAAGTTACATCCGTGTTCTCTCACATGTGAGGCTGGCAAAGCTGTAGCATGCAATGAGGAATTCTGGGGAATAATTTTGTTCAGCGTATTGTTTCTACAATAAACTTCAAAGATGGTCTTTGGATCTGATAACAAAGATGGAACATGGCCATATTTGAACAGCAAAATAATATTTATGGAAATGTAAAAGTACACAAACAGTATCATTAGTTACTATAGTAATACAGTATTTATTATAGTTATGAAATAGCTGCAATAATGAAGAAAATTTTTAAGTGGTTTTTTTTTTGTTTGTTTGTTTGTTTTTTGGTTTTTCTCTGGTACCGGGAACCGAACTCATGACTTTGCGCTTGCCAGGCAGGCGCTTTGTCTCTGAGCTAAATCCCCAGCCCCTTTTAAGTGTTTTGAAAGAATAAAAGGTAGCACTTTATTCTTTGTAGTAAGGAGTAGGGGCAGGAGCAGAGACCAGTTACACTTACTTACTTGCAAGCTACAGAAAAGGACAGGATATGTCTACAATTCAGCTAAGAAGGTCAGAAACCTGACCATTTTACTAAAAAGGAGCTGCTAAGAATGGTGGTTGCTATGGCTATTGCGCGTCCTATTCTTATGTGATGTCATAATCAGGAAGGATGTACTGGGATCAAATAAAACATCCTCAGCCTCAGCAAATTAGTATCATGAGATCTAGCCCTAGTAAACTCTACCTTGTGTGCAGGATAGGAAATACAGGGGAAGGGATTTTTGAAGTGGACAAAATACAAGTTTACCGATAGGGAGAACATGATTTGATTATGCTACATAGAATGCACTTGAATCATTTTAATGTGTTTTCTCCCACATGGTCAGAATAAGTATAAATGAATCAAATGTCCGGTAGACCAATACTGCTACAACTAGTGCACCTGCCTTCGTTAAAGGTGCATTTCTCTTTCCTAATGAGTGAGTTTTCTAGAAAAATAATCCATTGTAGAATCTTCCTGTTTAGATTGCTCACTAATCCCTGAACTAATTATTGCTAAGGAGAGTTGAATCCATTCCCGGTTCTTACAAACAAGATCAGAGAAACACAACCTTGGACAAAGAACAGTGATGATGCACTTGTGCATCTGTTTATGCTTCTGTTGGAAACAAATTTAAACCAAATTTCAAGAAATTCTGCAGTAGTATCTAATGTGATATCATATCCAGGGAAAATTGTAACAATTAAGGAAAGTTTATTAATATTGGGAATTTAATAAAAGGCAAATTCACAAGAGCAAATTCAATATAATTTCAGTTTATTTTAACTCTTAATACCTATCAACTTCTTTTTTGTACATAACCATAGTACCGTTTACAACTTCACTGTTAAAGTATGAGAAATGACTACCCTCAGAGACACAGACCTACATAATATAATCAAATGTACTAAATTACATTTTAAAAAGAAGGATCAGTGTTTCTGTTTCTGGAACTGAGAAAGAAATGTATACAGAATCTCACTCTTTTGTGCCTTCCTGTAATCAGGTTCTATGTAATGCATTGGCTTTTCTGTGTGAGAATCAGCTCTGTGTAGTTTTGTTTGTGCATTGTAAATATTTTTTCACAACACACGCACACACACACACACACATGCACAAACATACACACTTTCCTTTATCAAGAAAGAAAATGAGTTTGTTGCAGCCATTCATACAGGTGGAATCAAGTACGATCTTAGAGGGTGAATTTCAAAAGGACTGAAGGTCTCGTATTTACTTGAGCCATAAACAATGTAAAGGAAAAAAGGGACTTCTGAATGACAGGGAGACAGATTGACTGGGTATGAATTCCAGCAATATTAGTTATAGGCAAATGTTTGACCTCAGAAAAGTGTATTCTACCTACTGCTCTGAGAATCTACCATTTTGTTATGAACTCTGTGTGCTACGGCCTCCTGTCTTCAATAAGTCTCTCCTCAAAACACAAGGAACCAAAACGTGGGCATTGCTGTTGCCTTCCAGTGTTAGGACTTGGGTCCTGCTGCTTGCCATTAACCATTAAGTAACTGTGGTCCTATTTCTCAAAGAGACAAAAACAATGAAAACATCTTCTAGACTTATTTTCAGGACCAAGGAATTGATGCATGTGAAAGCACGTAGACAAGTTTCTGGCATATATATAAAATAGTAGGTAAATATTATTTATTTTTATCAGCAGAAATTTTACCTCCTTGGGAATAGAACAAGTGTTGATGATAAAAGTAATTTGTGCAAAACAGTGAAAATACAAGTTTTAGTGTCTAGACAAAATTTGATTTGAAAAACATAATTACATTTGAGTAAATAAGTAAAGAAAAATAAAATTCGGCAGAAAATACAGGAATGGAATATTATATAGATTCTGGAAAACGTCATGGATAAAGAAGCCCTCTTTATCTTTGGCCTCAGATATCACTTTGTATATAAAATAAATTACCAAGACTCAGTAAAAATGCTGTAATCTATATAAAGAGTCTATATATTTACAGAGAATTATTAGTTGCAAAAGAAAAGTGAGTGTTACCGACAGTCTTTGGGAAGAGGAGACCTATCTATTTATTTTTATTGTCACTGTAGCTACTGGATCATCACGTTGTGTGCCTTATCTGCAGTGTCCTTTCTGGCCTTGCATTCCAGACAAATGTAAATCACAGCTTTAGAGTTATGGACCCAATGACTTACAAGGTAATCTTGCAAACACAGCGGGGAAATATACGATTTGCAAATTGCTTAACTGACATCTCTGCTATTATCCTAAAATATCGCTGCAGTAGAACTCATTGCATAATATTTCAGCTTGATTATATTTTAAAACTTTACCTTTCTCATGATAAATATATTGTCTCTCATTTGCATACTTTCATTTTATTAAATTGTACATGCATTGAAGGGCGGGATGCTTTATTTCAGGATGATGAAAATATCCCTTTTTCATACAGTTTATTCCTAAATTTGTTAAAGTTCTCCCATGGAATTATTTTTAAATTAATTTGCACAATAGAAGTTCGTATAATTACAAAGCATGATATGCTTTGCCTGTAAATTAACATTACAACATTGTGAAAGAATTTCAATTTTTGATTATACTTGTCTGATAAAAAATTATCTGCTAAATGTAGAATTCATCTTTGGTGATTTTAAATATTAATAGTACCTCAAAACAGTGGATTTTTCAACAATCTAATATACTTCTTTTTCAAAGTCCATTAAAATGTACCTGCTGATGTTACACAAGACTCTGCTCTTAAGTAGCTCATGCTGTAAAATGTAACAACAGAGGTATATTAACTTGCATTATTTATCTATTTAACTTATTATTAAATGTTAACTTTAGTAATTTTAGTCTTATTGTATCTTTAATTTTTATTAATTAAACTTAGATTTTATAGTAATATTATTATTGTGACTTCAACACAGACTTATGACTTACTATATATTTAAGGCATAAAATTGAAATTATTTTTGTATATTGGAAAACATCCTGGCCATTCACACATTTTCAAGTACATACCAAATGGCGTAGATGGATTGATGCTGTACAGAGCAAATAGGACTAGGCTGGAAGAGGGTTTACAGGCAAACTGTGTGAGCATTTATAGGTAAGAAAAATGGACAGTGACACAAGTCATCACTATGTGATGCAGGGGATTGAATCCACACTGAACTCTAGTCCTAGCCCTTTAGTCATTTGTTCCGAAGCAATGTCTCTCTGAATTGTTAAAGTTCCCAGACTGTGCTCTAACTTGTGATTCTCTTGCCTTATTCCCCTGTATGCTGTCATTAGGGACATGCACCCCCATGCTAGGTAAGAACTGCTGATTTAACCATTAAAGATGATATTCTAAACTGCAATGATTAGGAAACATATAAGACTCTGAGATCTTATCTATAAAAATTAGAGGTAGTCTCCTGTCATTAAAGTGTAATTTTTTCATCTTCATTTAAGTACATATTTTAGATCCTTCAAATTCAAAATTATATAAAGGAAAATAAGAATGCGGAAAGCAAGAAATACTTTCTTTGATATAAGAGAACATTTTTATTGGGGAAAAATTAATTTAAAATGTCACATTCTCCTGATCTGCAAAGATACTACACAATTTAATTCAGATTATCTCAGTGTAGCTACAGAAAACCTGCATGATCCACTCACCTAGTGTTGAACTCAATATAAAAACATATTGAAAAACTGGAAAACAAAAGACATAAATCTTATATTCAGAACTAATCTGATATTAAACACCTTAATGCTAATGTAGGAACTTTATAGCAAATTCCATAGGAAGGAAAGCATTAGGAAACATCTGGCAGTAAGAACAGAGCAAGGTTTTCATAATCATCTGATATACAAAACGCCGTTTGCCTAGATGAAAAAAGCTAGAGATATTTTCTACTTTAGCTGAGAAGGGGAGAGGCACTGCATCAGGGAGGAAGGCACACTCTGTGCTAATAATAATGTGCTATGCTGATCACATATTTAAAAATGAATACCCTCTTATTTTCTTATATTATTTTAAAAGAAAGAATTAAAAGAAACTCTATGACAAGGAATGGTTAGACCTTGTATGTTCAGCACTATGTAGTGCTTTAAATTCTATGACACATATCCTCTTCTTGATTGTTTTATATTATTCTTTAATAGTTACCTGGGATGTAACATATAAACACATTTGTCTGTTCTCTTTCCTTGAATTTTTTTCTAATATTTTTAATACACACATCAAAGTGGAATTGATTCTGAAAATCTTGAAATCAATTAAATAATATTTTAAATCACTAAAGAGGCTTAGAATGTAGAAAACTTGAAGATATTCTTAATTTTTTTCACATATTGTTTATATAATGTGTGTAATTCAATATATCTTTCCTTCTGTACACAGAGTATTTCTGTAGATGTTTCAAAGGTCATTTATTAGCACATTGTTTCCCATAGGTAAAAATAAGGAAAAATGATCATAATAGAGCAATTTAAGGTAAATGAGGTCATGTTGATCACTATGAAAATAGGGAGCATTTGTAATGCAAAAGGATATGCAAGACCTTTAATTCGAAAGAAAAATTGATTTAGACACATAGTTTTAACATAGGTTTTTATAAGGTTCAATTAAATCATGCATTCCGGGGCTGGGGATTTAGCTCAGTGTCACAGTGCCTGCCTGGCAAGCATAACGTCGTGAGTTCGATTCCCAGTACTGGAAGAAAACAAACAAACAAAAAAATTTTAAAAATAAAAAAAAAAAGTAAATCATGCATTCAAGAAATTGAAATAATTTCCTGAACCCTCACAGGATAACTACGATTATATCATAAAATTCTTCAAAATACATGCCTTAATGACAATGAAGACAAACCTATGTGGATCATAAACTGGAAACAAGTTCAGTGATGAATTGGAAAAAAAAATAGGCTTTCTGTAGGTTTCTAGTCTGTTTTGAAGGTTCCGAATGACAATGAATTAAAATGATATGAAAAAGCATTATTTATCCAGGGAAAGAGGATGGAAAATGAGCGCATTATTACAGACTAGGGTATAGAACAGCAGAAAAGTAATACCATGTGCACTCTATTAATCAAGAAAGAAAGAGGATATTGGAACTAAGAGAAGGAAGTGAATGCATTTTAGTTCTCTCTCAAAAAGAAAACTCTTGCAATTGTTAACTGATTCTCACATTCTATACTTTACTCTTTACTGCTTTTATATAGCAATTGAAATATTTGACAATGAAATGTTTTCAGAAAATTAATACTTCTTTGGTAACATTTGTCACGGTTTTACTTGAGACCTTTTGACAGTTCTAGATAGGAATTTATGAAGGACACAGAACATGGAAAGAAAGATTGAAAAAAAGAAAATGAAAAGATAGGCAAGGCATGATGATTAGAAGAATAAACTGTAAATAATGGTTAATCTGTGTGAAGGTTTATTTCTTCTTTGGATGCATAATGGGAAAAAAGTTTCAGAAGACATAAGGGGTACATATGAAATACATTTATGGGTAATTGAAATGAATGACTAGAACTTTTATTTATTTCAATAATCATTATGTTCAAAACTGTTTAATATAACTCAATGTTAATTGAATTTTACCAAAATAATCATTGGTTAATGATTAATGCACTTATACACAATTTTTAGTAATACATTTTCTATTAGTAAGATCACAGTGGGTAAAGCTACTAATTTTCAGGACCACTACTCAAACATAGAAGGAATACTGTGAAAGTTATATATACCATCATTTCAGAAAAACTTGCATTTTAATCCCACTTATGATAAAAAGTGACAAATTTACCGTTGTTAGGTTATGTACTCATTTGGAACA
The DNA here is from genome assembly GCF_000276665.1 of Chinchilla lanigera. Classification (NCBI taxonomy): domain Eukaryota; kingdom Metazoa; phylum Chordata; class Mammalia; order Rodentia; family Chinchillidae; genus Chinchilla; species Chinchilla lanigera. Next base: position 14,875,835 of record NW_004955434.1, read on the forward strand.
GAAATAATAGTGAGACAATAGATATAGATAGATAGATAGATGATAGATAATAGATATAGAAAAATAGTATACATTGATATTTTTGTTACTGCTATGTTAAGTTATTCTTGTAAGTTTGAATGCATCTCCTCACTGTCTAGAAAGAGAGCATGGATTTAAAAAGGAAAACTATGCACCAGTTGACTCTCAAAATCAAAGCTGGAGTACAGCTTCCAGAAATGCCCTACTTTCTTGGAAGCCATACTTCACTAATGGCTTCCTCCATCTTATCTGAAGAGACTGTGTAAGTGTCTTTTGCTTTGAGGACGGATGCATCTTCCTTCTACCTAAAGGCTATTTTAAAAGGAGCTGAATAATCAATCACTTCAGCATTATCCATTTTCATCCGTTTTGCTTTCCTGTGACACTAACTCTGTCGAAAGTTCTTTACTAGATATTTTTCAAAATTATACTTTCTTTAGCTCCAGGCTCCTTTGCCTTTCTCCTTCTATGATGGATAGATCGAACAATGTGTAATGGCAAAATCCAGGTGGAGTAACAGGTAGGAAGGCTGTGTATCTGAACTCTGTGGTGCCAGAAGGTTGAATCATTTTGGACAGCAGAAAAATTTTACCAGGACACTTTAGTCAAAAGCCTTTCTATCTCATCTCTCAGAGGAATCTATAAATACATGATTCACCGACTGTTTGACACTGGAAACTTCTGGATGCTCTTTATATACTTCATTCCTACTTTTAGAACTGGCAGATTCTTCCTCGGGCTTATATCTTCCTGGTTCGTTCTGTCAAATGCAATCAATACAATGCAGCAAACATTTCTAAAATTCTGTTCTCTAAATTAGTCTTGTACAAATACAAGCTCAGTAGTTATGTAGTTTAACTTCCAAATTACATAAGTGATTTTTCTACCAAATTCTTTGGCAATGTGTGATGGATTTCAGTCAACACAACGTGCTTTATCCTTTTAATTCAGTGTCTTTTGTAAGAATCCTATGCTCACAATAACATATTTTAGGTGTTTTTATCACTGTAAGCTAACTTTTTTTAGGAACAGTTCCAAAAACTCACTGGATTTCTCCCTGATGACAGAACCTGAAGCGGTTTAATTTTTCCTTTCCAATGGATGACTAACTTATCAATCTTTTATCAAATTAAACATTTGGGTAAAAGGGAAAACTAATATCATACAGTGCACAAATAGAAAAGAGATAGAGGGAGAGATATGGAAAAGATATATAATTTCAGTTCATGATTAAAGCGGAAAATTAGTTACATAATCCCACCAAGAAGCCAGAAACAAAGACGGGCTTATATATTATGGCAATTTTTCCTACAAATAGGATATGATGTAATGAGCACGTACTGTGTCTTCACATCTGTGGACAGAACACAAATATCCATTTCTCCTATCATGTTATGCTTCAAATAGTTACATTCCCCAGTGCAATTAAGAAAAAAGACTCCTATAAAGCTCTTCCCTCTAATCAAATCACAGGCTTTCCAAGTGCTCAATAATCTTTTCTAAACTGTATGTGGCATAGATGTGATTTTTCTGGCTCTTGCAGAAGTCTTTTTTTGGGGCGTGGGGTACCAGGAATCAAACTCAGGACCTCGCACTTGCCAGGCAGGCACTTATGCCACTGAGTTATATCCCCAGCCCTTTCCTGGCTCTTATAATGTAAAAACTAAAGAGATAATGTACCCCCTAACTATTCCCTACGTACATCCTACATACAAATTAATTTTTCTACAAATTAATTCTTCTACATTTATGAAAATGTAGGGACAGAACAAAATGGTACTTAGCAGGCAAAGTCTTTATATCAGCAGCAAAGAAGGCAAAAATGTCCTTTTGTCATAGTTATAGAAGTCAGAGGATTGACACACTTCAGATTGAAGGAATAGTTTTTAATTGGCAAAATAATTTGCTGGAAAACAGTTTGCCAGACTCCTGAACTATTTGCTACCAGTATTTCCTACCTCACAGTTACTACCAGGATAGTCTTATAATTTTGTCAGAAAATTTTCAACTTTATTTTTTCTTTCTATGACTTCCCCCCTCTACCTCTGCCTCTCTCTCCCTCTCTGTCTCTTCCTTTACCATTTTGAACATTTCTGTCCTCTGCTCCCAACATTCCTGTAAAGAAAGGAGAAAATAACAACATTGGTAGGGAGAAAGGACGAAGTATCTGTCAAAAACCAACACCAAACTGTGTGCATCTGTTGTAGATTTGGTTCACAATAACTGTCAAAAAAGTGATTTAGAGACAAATATTTCTTGAAATAATTCATTTTTTAAAAGTCATATAATGCCAATCTGTATAGGCAACAAAATGAAGAAAATTGAAGACAGAAGAAGAGTAAATTGTTAGAAAAACAAAACAAAGATAGTTCAAATTTAGAACACCATAGGCTGAGGAAATAATATATATCTAGTTTATTTAAACAGATTTTCAGAGGGAAAATGTGGTAAAGAAGAAGTAAGAGGCAATCTAAAGTTGAAAGACAGAAAAAGATCATCAAATACCAATGAAAAAATACATAACTAAATTTGTGCAATATGATAAAACAATTTCTGTTATAAGAAAAATGTGTGGAAAATTTAAAGCTTCTGTATAATAGAGAACTTGAGTAAATGAAGAGAACATTACTTAAAATTAAATAAAAACTGGATCAAGAAAAGAAGGTAAATACACTAGTTTATTTTCTTCTATACTCCAAATATATGAAATAAAATAAAAATAATATTTGTTTTAAAACAGAAACACTAAAATAGAAGTAGACATATGAAAAAGAAGGTAAACAATTTGTAACCACACGAGAAAAAAGAATGTATGCTACACTAATCATGAAATGCTGAGATTTTGAGAGCAGTGTTTTAATCAGGTTTTTCCATGGAATTGACCCATGTGATTACGAAATACTACCAGGCTCGCTTTCTGATATCTGTGATTAGCAAGCTGAACCCCAGGAGAGAGTATGGTGTGGGCTCATCTGAAGGCTAACGAGCAGGAAATCCAGGAGAACAGATGTTTAACCTCAGAGACAGGAAAACAGCCATATCTCAACTCAAAGGCATTTAGTAATTAGAAATATTTTCTTATCCAGGAAAGGAAAAGTCTTTTGATCCAGTCAAGCTTTGCAGAAGAGATCTATCCTTACTAAGAAAGGCAATATAATTGTCTATATCAGTTCAAATATTAAACCAATTCAAAATAACATAATAAAAACAAGCAGGGTAATATTTGACAAAATAACATGAAGGTTCAGTGAAGATGATAAATAAAATTACCATCGCAGAAAGAAAATGGACAAATAAAACTTGCCTATAAAGCACAATTGGAGAAAACCGTAACAGAAAACCACTCAAAGGAAGGCTGCACAGACGTAGAAATAAGTCCAGTAGCCTAAGACTGAGAGTTGAATATTGAAATAACAATAGAGATGCTGTGTGCAGTGATTTTGCAGACAGCAGTGTTGTTTTCCTAGTGACTGACTCAAAATCGTTAATGTTTGAGCCGCTCATCAGGTGAGTAACAGACCTACAGCTGGTGATTCCAAGAAAAGCTAACTATTCCCCACACCTAGACGGCACCATAATGTATAGCTTGCTTTTCATTTTCTTGAGTATCATGGATGCTGGGCAACACTAGAAGTCCTGGCAAATAAAGTGTCTCAGATATGGGGAATTTACCTAAAATATATACTTGAGCAAAGAAGCCCACTGGGAGAAGTATCTAAAGAAATTACATGTAAAACCCATTATAGAACAAATGTGTTTCAAAATAATTATTCTCAGTATAGGTAAAAGGTACAATGCATGGAAAATACATCAGATAGAAGCAATCTATAGCTAAATTAAATTCTAGAATGAGCAAGAAACAGATTGAAGAAGGAAACATTAAATGTAGAAGCAATTTAACAAAACAGAAAATTTTATCTTGAAAAAATGATTGTACTGTTTCAATTCATAGTAGAATAATAATTAAAAAATAAAGCCCAAGAGATTTTGGGGAATAAAAGATGAAGGAAATGCATTTAGATTTTCAGAAGGGAAGCTGCAGGAATGACCTACAAAGAACTAGACATTATTTTGACATCAACTACTTTATTAGTATGAGTGGATAGTAGCAAACAGAATGCAAATGATGTAAAATGTGATATACTAGATAAACAAACTCGCTAAAAACAAAAAAGTAATTAGGCAGTGGTAGAATGTTACCATGCAAAACGAGAAGTATTTGTCATCACGGTCTCCAGACTACATGTGTCGCATACCCCTGTCCCATCTGTCTGCTAGCTTGCCGGCCTGCAGTAACCTGTTTTTCCCTAAGATAAATTATAGTGGTTTATCCAAATATACCTGTAATATGATGAGTTGGAACATGTATTTTATAGTAGAAGTGTTATTGAGCTCCTGTGTCTGCAAACCTAAATATATTTCACACAGCATTACCGAATGACACGGACTCCTTTGATCTCTATTTGCTAGATTACTTTATCTAAGTAGGAGTGGAAAAAATACCAAACTTCAGAACAGGGAAAACTAATGAAATTGAAATTCCTAACTTCCAATATTTGGTACATTGTTCAGAAATCTTGTCAGATAAATACTAGTAAGTAGAGACTACATCCAGCTTTTAATGTAGATTTGCTCTGAAGATGATTTGGGTTCTAACTTTGGTCACTGTACTTTATGGTAGCTTTGTCCTTGTGGAAAGGGTCCTTACTGACAGTATACAATCACAAATGCAAAGCTATTAGAAAAGTGATAGCTGTAGCTTGGCCCAGGACAGTATCACAGAGGAGGCTAGAGTACTCATTTTATTCCAATAATGTTTGGCTGTGATTATCACTTATTCACTTTTTTTAAACCTTATTATTCAGCCATATTTGCAGTAAAATTATTAAACTTGTGTTCTATCTTTTCTACAGACACTAATGAAGTCAGAACTTTTTAAGTTATGGTCAGACCTAAGGATGTCATGATAAATTGACTGCCAATGCTTCAGTGTTCCTCATGAAATTTTGAATTATACTCAGCACAAAAATGATACTACAGTATAACTAATCTCTTGAACTATATGGCATATTAAAATATCATTAAAAAACAAAATGGATTCAAGCTAATTCCATAAGCTCTGAGAAATAGCTGTAGATTTCAGAGGTTCTAGACATGCTGGAACTTATAAAACCAGTGATTGTTTCTATAAGTAAACAAATAAAATTGATATCAGTATAATACAGATATTTAGACAAACAGAGAGAAATGTGTTATCGCAATTTCAAAAGTCTATACTTTAAATACAATATCTTCAGCAGTGCTTCCCTTAGACTATCACAAATAAACTACAGTAGTTGTAATATATGCTTCAGAACTATTGTCAAAGTAAGAGTACTGTGAGAATAAAATGAGAAATTGTGTTCTTAAATGAAGTGATAAAGACATTATTTTAGGATGAATATGCCCATCACTAAAACATATTAGAGAGCTATAAAAGGAACATTTAAAATTTAAACCCTAGGAAAGATAAATACAAAAAGACATAAAATTATAGCTTCACTATGTAAACAAATCTCTAAGCAGTGTTTACCATGAAAATCGTTCAATAAGGCAGAAGAGTCTGCAAAAACTAACACAAAGCACCAGGACATCTAAGTATGAGGGGATAGAAAAGCAAATGGCATCTTGTTGAAGCTGATTACACTTTCTGACATATTCTGAAAAGTAACTGGTTTTTGTTTTTTTGTTTTCTTTTGTTTTGGTTTTTTTGGTACCGCAAATCAAACTCACAACCTTGCACTTGCCAGGCAGGCACTGCGCCACTCAGCTATATCCCCAGCCCAGTAACTCTTCTTTTGCAGTGGATATATCAAACAATAATTATTAAATTCTTTCCTACATAAACTATTGGTCTTGGAAAAAAGAAAAATAGAAGAATAGGAACAAACAACCAATACTCCTGTGATTTTTCTGTTGGATCTTTATTACTAACTACAACAATGTGGTATAAAAAGAGAAGCCATGCCTTTTAAAACTTTACTGTAAAGTTAAAATTAGCATTTACTCATCAATATTCTTTCCTTTTTGGTTTGTTTATAGGTGGGAAAGTGCAATCAGCTGATGTAACAAAATAGTTTGCAATATATTTTGAGGGAAATTCTTTCATTCAACTATGTTTAATGGAGCATGTCCTATATTTTAGGTACTGTCTTAGAGCAGATTGTAATTTTATCAGTGAATAAAATAGACTGATCTTCTTGTAGAGACAGTTACTTCCTGGGAAGTGAAAATACTATAAAAACATATGAAATAAATAAATGAACCATAAAGTATATTTGAGGTAATGTTGATTATTGATTTACAATAAAAAATTTATATTAGGAAAAGTAAGATTACGAATTTCAGTGAATGTTAGCAAGTGAAAGAAAAAATAGAGTGGATAAGTTAGATTAGGTTAAACAGTGAGATTTGGGCAAATGTTTCAAAGAGGCAATATTACTAGGAAAATACACTTACAAAGAAGAAAATCTAAGACAAAATGCACAGCTAGAATTGTGATATCCAATATGGTAGGCACTAAACACATAGAGCAATTGGATACATAAGTTGTGGCTAGAGGGCTGAATATATAATTTTAATACAGTGTTAGTATTTTCTAATTAATTGAAAGTTAATCATACTAGTGAATACTCTAGGCTTTTTTGAAATAATGTACAAAATTATACCTATACATTGCATAAAATAATGATAGATGAAGTAATTTCAGTGAAATTTTACCATATTAAGTAGGATATGCTCTGAAGCAAAGGATAAGCAGATTGAAAGATGGAGCATAGCAAATAATGTCTAATATCTCAATGATAATCTTATATGAATTACAAATTGGAATGATAAAGTTTGTGTGCAATGACTCAGCTAACTCTATGACTAAAAAAATGTGATGTATTTTGTGTGGATCTAATGAAAGGAGCGAGATTCAGAACAGACTCAGGGGGGATAAAATAAGATCCTCAGATGAACAGAGAGTGTGGACAGCTTCTGTATACAGAGATGTGCACACAGCACAGGTGTTTATAGGTGAAGAAATGTAACAGGGACGAGAACAAACAGCAGACTTGGAAATCATTTCAAACAAGTGAGATGGATCAGAATATATAACAGCAGTAAGGAGAGACAGTGTAATCATGCAACCTCTTTTTCCAATCTTCCCTCTCCAGTCTTGCCAGAATCCAATAGGGAATGAGGGATTTGTATCGTAAATGAATTATACATATCTGTAAACTGACCATAAATGAATTCTAGGATTCCACTGAATACAACCAAAATTAGTTGAAATCACTTCCAACTTTAAAGCAAACTAAATAATTTTTAAAAACCAAAACAAATTCTGGTGTGGGATTCTGGGCATTGAAAGATTGAAAGATGAAATAAATAAATATCATTGAAATTTTAAGCTATCTCAGGCTCAATCTGAGACTGAGAAAACCAGGATTATAATCCCTCCATGTCTATTAAATAGGCTTAGACCTTTACAAAAAATACCCCAAAGTTTTCTGCTTCAAGATCCCAGTGTTATTTTGATGTAATGTCTGGAATAGCATTTTAAAATTTAGATCAGAGGAAGAACCAGTAAAATGTGTCCAAATATAAAGACACATTCAACTGAAAAAGATTTTCAGATGACACAAGTATTTTATTCAGCAGATAATTTCTTTTTGAAAATATGTATTTAAAAGACTTTTACAAGTAATTGTATGCATCTATTCTGTCAGTAACAAAATGTCCATCCTTGCCTGGCAAGCGCAAGGTCGTGAGTTCGGTTCCCGGTACCGGAGAAAAACCAAAAAGAAAAACAACAAAAAACCAAAATGTCCATCTTAAAATGTTTTACTTAGAAGACATACACAGCTCAATAATTATTGAAAGATAAGACTACATAATCTTTTAAAAGCTGAAAAAATAATGAAGCAAAATTTGAATTTAAAATACCCATACAGCATATTTTTTCAGAAAATTATATGATAGAATCTTTCTGATGACTTAAGATAAATAGTATATACTCCCTATATATATTTTAATAGTATCTCTTAAAAAATTTAAGGGAAAGGGAAAGCAGAAGTGTACAGCAACCTTACTTTACAGTTGTCTCTTCCCTCCACCTTCCTCCCTCTCCTCCCTCTCTTCCTCCTCCAGTCTCTCTCTCCTTCTCTCTCTCTCTCTCTCTTTTTTCCCCTCCCCCTCCTCTCTTTCTCTCACTCTTTTCTTTCCAAGTCGTTCTTAATCCTGTGAAGCTATTTCAGAAAAATTTTAAAAATTACAATTTTAAAGACCTTAAAATTCCAATTTGCATGTATTTTTTGAAATTTCACCTACTTAAACTTAAAACTAGTTTTTAAATCTTTTTAAAATATTTGGAATATCAATTTTTACTCTAGAATAATAACTTTATTCTATCCTCTTCTCAAATTCCTCAGAAGAAGTAACCCTAAGGATATCATATCTTATTTATGCAATAAACAAAAATTATTTTATTACTTGTTGAAAGACAGATTAATTTGCTTTCTCTTGTATTGATTCTGTATGATTCAAAAAATGCTAGGCAAAAGAATCTTGTCTCCATTTAGATTTCTGTATGACATGCAAAAACATTGGTTCAATTTTCATAATTTTTAATTCTCCTTATCTTTTAACCTTCATTTTTAATTACGATTCTTAAGGATCAAAAATATAAAGTTAAGGGGTTATTAAGGACAGATTCATACCTGACATCCTTAATCCCACAATTTCATTTGTCCCCTGAAAATCCACCACCTTAACTGTACAGTCTCTCCAACTAGCAAGGCTTTACTGTATTCTGGTAGCAAGTGAACCATTATTTGCACCATGAGGTTGTCTTTTGTTAACATATGTCAGAAAGTAAATTTCTACATCATGATGTCTACATCCAGTCCATGAAATTTTATATTGATATATATGGCTATTCATAACTTACTGAAATAATGTATTGAGTAATTTTGCATATCATAAGTCCCATTTGCACAAGAAATATTTATGATTTTATATTTACCATGCCTTTTACTAAGAGTTCTATATGAATGAAATAATTTAAATTTCATAATAATCCTAAAAAGTGTAATTTATTTTCCCCATTTATACATAAGAAAAGTAAGTTTCAGAAAGACTGAAGTTCATAAAATATTTGTAAGGCAGAACATGAAAAGATCAGGTCAATATAATGGCAGAGTCTATAAGATACTCAACCATAGATATAACATGAATTTTAGATTGTTCTGGTTCTGATAATTTTTATTTTAATGAAATGTTTCTATGGGAGTATAAATAGCTAGACTGCTATGGAAAATATTTGAAATTATAAAACTATCTCAAAATAATGTAGCATGGGTAGTATTTTTACAGGAAATATGTAATGAATTGTCAAAAACAACGCATAATTTTACATTACTCATTTAAACTACAAGAGAATTTCATTCAGTTTTTCATTTGAATCTGCCACTTTCATATTGTGTTCCATATTTATTTTTAAAAGGATCACTTATTATATTCAAATACTAGATTGAAGCATTAATTTTGTATATTTGTACAAATTTCAAGGAAGTTTCATTTAACTTTGTGTCTTTGCCTTTCCCATAATCATTTCTTATTTCTTCCTATTTCATAGTTAGAAACTACTATTGAAAATTGTTTAAAAATGTTAATGAAAATTATGTTGAAACTCTTTTTCTACCTAGGAATTCAACAAACAATAATTTCCTTTTTCTTTGCTATACACTCTGAGAGGACGGTTGTTCTGAAATCATTTTTTAAAGGCTATATGTTGTAGTGATTTAAAAACATGAGTTTTGGAATTAATTCTATATGTAAATAGAATTCCATTACCTTCTAGAAAGGATCTTCAATTATTGTTTCTAAATTAAAAAGGTGTAAAAATAATGTATGTATATATGTAATATGTACTTTTGAAGTATACATTCAATTTAAATAATCAGAATAAGTAAATATTTATACATCCATATATGTATTTGTTTACTCCCATTGTTTTTCATTGGTTGGTTTAATTGACAAATAAAATTGTACACATTTAGAATGTACAACATATTCAGTTTTTCAAATCATTCTTATTTATTTTTGGTGAGCACATTTATCATCTACTTTCGCATTTTTCAAAAATATAATAAATCATTATTTGTAGTCAACATGCTGTACAAAAGGTTTCTTAAAGTATTACCTCATTTCTAAACTTCAGTGTCTCTTAAACAATGTGTTCCTAATTCCTCCCTCATGGTAAACATCATTCTACTATCTACTTCTATGAGTTTTACCTCTCTTATGTTGCATATAAATTAGGTTATGCAGTATAAATCTCTCTACATCTGGTTATCTTTCACATACCATTGACTGCCACATTCATCCATGTTGCACCAAATGACAGGATTTCTTTTTCTGTGAATTAGAGTAATATTCTGCTGTGTATGTGCAGCTTTTCTTATCCATTCATTCTTCAAGAACATTTCCAATGGCTCCTTCTCATGACTACTGTGAATAATGTCATGGTATGCATGAAGATGAAGATATGTTTTGGGCATACTGATTTCATTTCCTTAGGGTATATAACTGGCATTGGAATTGTTGGATCATGGTAGTTACACTTTTTAATATTTGGGAGGAAGCGTTTTTCTCTTTTCCATAATAAGTACACTAAGTTACATGAGCACTTGTAATGTGTGAGCATGCCCTTTTCTTCCCATCCTCTACAAAACAAGTGTTCTCTCTCATATTTTCTGATTGACAAATACTTTTGTACACAAGCTTGATGTGCTATGTAATGTTTTAATTCATGTACATATTAGATAAGATCAACTCAGAGTGATTACCTTATCCATTGCCTTATACATTTATCTTAACTTTATAGGAAGTACATTGAAATTTCTTTTTTCTATTTTGAGATATATAAAGCACTATTCTTAATTATATTTACCCTAATGCGACATAAGATATCAGAAATCACTTCTGCCATGTAATTTTGATCTTTAGTCATTTTAGCAGAAGTATGATATTTAGTTATTTCATGGTGGTTTTAATTTGCATTTTTCTGAAAATTAGTGATATTGATTTTTTTAAAAAGTATACATCAATTAGCCATTTGTGTGTTTTCTTTCGAGAAATGTCTACCGTGATTTTAATTGCTTTTATTTTCTGGCTGTTGAATTTTGGATACTAACACCTCACCAGCTGCATTGTTTAACAATATGATCTCTCATTCCACCAGTTATCACTTCAGGGTCTTCTTTGTTCTCTTCGTTTTGAAGAAATTTTCTGGTCTATTTTTGTGCTTTGTCTATTTTAAAATTTTTTGCCTGTGCTTTTGGGCTTATATGCAAAAAAAAAAGATCTCCCACATCAATGTCATTAAACTCTCTGTTCTGTGTACTGTACGCCAATCCATAGAGCTATACATTTATTTTGTGCCACTTTCATGCTATTTGAATTACTATAATAGTATAGTATAATTTCAAGTCAGATAGTGTTATGCCTCCAGCATTTCTTTAACTCGAGATTTTTTTGATTATTGGGATTTTGCCTATTCAGTCTTTATCTCATTTTTGTTTTACGATTGCCTTTTCTGTTTCTGTGAGAAATGATGTTGATATTTTGATAGGGTTTGAAAATCCTATAGGTTATTTTGGGTAGTATAATGTTTTTAAAAATATTGTCTCCACCATCCATGAACATGAGATATCTTGTCAAGAATCTACTTTATCTTCAATTTCTTTTGTCGTATTTTATAGTTTTCTGTCCTAGACAATTTTCCATATGTGCTTGAGATCATATATTACACTGCTTTTGGGTGGAATATTTTGTATTCACCTATTAAGTGCATTTTATCTATTGTGTAGTTTTGTTCAATGTTTCTTTATTAATTTTTTTCCGGGTGATCTTTCTTTCACTAAAGTTCAGAGGTAGGTGTCTCCTATTATTATTGGATAGTACATAATCTGTCTTTTCTGTTAGATCTATTAATACTTGCTTTGTATATTTAGGTGCTGTGTTTTGGATGTCAATGTACAAATGCAAGATCCCCTTGGTGAATTTATTTTCTTATGTTATGTAATGAATTTCTTTGTCCACTTTAGAGTTTCAAACTTAAAGTCAGTTTTTCCTGACTTCAGTATGAATGTCCGTACTTTTCCCTGGTTTCCCTTTGTAACTTTTCCGAGACTTTACTTTCAGTCTCCATGTGCTCTTCCACACGAGGTGAATTCTCACAGGCAGCACAGTTGGGTTTGCATTTTATTATTTTTTAATCTGTTTCCCCTCTGCCATTGATGAGAAAATTAAATACAAAGAAATCATTGTTATGTAATGACTCACTGTTACCTTCTTGTTCATTTCTTCTGGTTGTCCATGGATTGTGCTGTTTTCCGCTTTTTTATTTGCTTACTTTTTTTATTAAGTGATTTGGGTAATGGTTTCTTCCATTTCTTACTGTTCAGATTTTTGGTATCAATCATTTTTTTAAAGTTTTGGCTAGCCTGTAGCTTAAAAAGATATCTGATAGTTAGACTTGGGGGATTACTGCTTGTTCTTTTTTCTTTTGTCTTTTTGTGAGATGGGGTCACCATGTTGCTCTGGTCAGTCTCAAACCTGGAACTGGAATGATCCTGCCAATCCAGCCTTCTGAGTAACTGGCTTATAGGTGTGTGTCACTGTCTTGGTTACTTTTCTCTCGTTGCTGAGACAAAATACCCAATGCCCAAAATGAAGGAAGGAAAGGTTTATTTAGCTTACAGTTTGTGGAGGTTTCAGTCCATACTTGGCTGGTTCTGAGGCAGAAGATAGCAAAGAACAAGAGCAAAGGGGGGAATGGCAGCCGAACAGCAAATTAGCCAGAGCAAAATGGGAGGAATGGCGGCAAGCAGCTTCTTTCCCTGCCTTACTTTGTAAACAGGCTACCCCCACCTAAGGGGCGTGTAGCTCTCACATAATCTCCATGCCCTCCTCTTCCACAGGCTCAGGATGTATACAGAGTAAGCACCCTGGCTTCCTGCTGAGTCACTTAGCCAAACCTCTAGACTGCCCAAGTTGACACAATGTATCAACCATAACAGTCACCATGTTTGGGTTATCCTGTTGTTATAACAGTCTATTTTAAGCTGATAATAACATCAATTTTATAAAATAAATAAGTAAAAACCTCTACCATTAAGTCTACATCTTCCTAATCTGTTTTTCTTTTTTTCCATTTAAGGGATCAAAGCCAGAGGTTCACACATGCTGGACGTGCATATTACCACTCGGTACATTCCCATTCGCCTGCATTCAAAAATTTTAATGTCATGATTTACAAGTCATTGTTTCTACCTATGATACTTTTATTTTTTTTTATTATTATTATTTTTTTTAATTTTAAAAATAAAAGGAGGAAAATATTAACAGACAGACAACATTTTACAAAATAGCAAAGGAACAGTACAGACAGTACGGAGTTACAGACAAAGTGGTAGGGAGTTAACAATGCTTGTTGTATTACATATTGATATCTTCAAAGTGGTTTCTCGTGAAAACAGATATAGACATGCAATGCTTATCAACCAAGGACTCATTGACAGTTTCTTTCAGCAAAGAAATACAAGACAGTAGAACAGCCATGTTGAGTATCCTGCTTATACATACATACAAACTTTCTCCTTCTTTCCCTTCTCTTTTCCCACATCCCAGTTGCCCTTTACCTTTGAGTGCTTTCCTATCAATTCACAATGTCTATCATATCTCCTAGTTTAAATTAACTCCTTCAGGTTTCACACTAGTGAAACAATGTGGTGCTTGCACATGTATGTTTGATTTATTTCACTTATGAGTATGGTCTCTAGTTGTGACCATTTACCTATAAAAGCCTCGAGTTTATCTTCCTTTACAGCTGAGTAATATTCCATTCTATAAAAGTACCACAATTTTCTTATCCAGTCCTCAGTGGATGGACATTTGGGTTGCTTCCACATCTTAGCAATTACAGATTGTGCTGCTATGAACATAGGTGCACATACATCACTGTGATATGATGTTTTTAGATCTTCTGGGAAAATACCCAGCAGGGGGATAGCTGGGTTGAATGGGACCTCTAGACCTAGTTTTCTGAGGAATCTCCAAACTGATTTCCACAGTGGTTTCACCAGTCTGCATTCCCACCAGCAGTGGAGCAGGGTTCCTATTTCTCCACAGCCTCGCCAGCATTTGTTATTGGTTGATTTCTTAATGCTAGCCATTCTTCCTGGGGTAAGGTGGAATCTCAGTGTTGTTTGAATTTGCATTTCTCAATGACTAATGATGTTGAACATTTTCTCATATATTTATTTGCCATTTGTATCTCCTTGTATTATCATTATTAATGTTAGATTGCTTAATGATAGCCATTATTTATAGAGTAAGGTAGAATCTCAGTGTTGTTTTAATTTGCAGTTCTCTAATGGCTAGAGATGTTGAAAATGTTTTTATGAATTTATTGGCCATTTTTATTTCTTCTTAGAAGTATCTATTCATTACAGTTTTAAATTGGGTCTTCTATTTGGGGAGTTTTGGGGTTTTTTTTGAGCTCTTTATATACTCCAGATATTAGTCTGAGGACTAGCTTTTATTTTTTTAACTCTATTGTAATGATATGCATGGCTTACACGTTACCATTATAATGTAAGAGTGTTCTGAGTTTGGCTATGATTAATTTTACTAATGAGTTTCATATTTTCATATGACTTCTTAATTGCTAGTAGCATTATTTTCACTGAGATTGAATAATTCCCTTTGGCATTTTTTATAAGACCGGTCTCTTGGTGTTGAACTCACTCAACTTTGGGAATTTCTTTAACTTTCCTTTATTTCTGAATGTTGAATTTACTGAATACAGTATTCTTGACTGAATATTTTTCCCACTGTGAGATGGGAAAAGCATTATATCACCTATCTTACTCCTGCTCTGTATGGATTCTTCTGAAAAAAGTAATGTTTTTGGCCTTATTGGAACTCTTCTATATGCTACTTTTGTCTTTCTGTTTTAAGATTTTCTTTCGTGCCCTGATTTTAAAGATTTAATTGTATGTCCTGGTGGAATCTTGTTGGATTCATTATAACTGGAAAATTTTGATGTTCTTATACTTGTATATTTATAACTTTTTCCCAATTTAGAAAAGTTTTTTCATTATTTTTTCAGAAAGCACTTTATCACCCCGACATTCATCTTTTATGAAGACATATACCTTGAACATTTGATCTTTGGTGCTGACTTTTAAGTCATGCAATTTTTATTCATTTTGATTCATTTCTTTCCTCCTTCTCCCTTTGACTTTGTAGCTTCAAGTAAACTCTCCTCAAGTTCATAGATTAGTTTTCTATTTGTTTGTTTATTTGTTTATTTCTTTTGTTTTATAGTGTTTTGAAACAGACTCTCGATATGTAGTTCAGGCATGCCTTGAAGAGTTTTTTAAGTATATGCATCAAGTTTTTGTTCATATTCTTTTTTTCTACTGCTTTGGTTTGCACCTTAAATGTCCTCAGACTATCACATGTTAACTTCTTAGGTCCACAGTCTGCTGCTATTGGAAATTGCTGGAAACCTTAAGAGTCAGGGCCCAGTGAGAGGTCTCCTGATCTTGGGAATTACTGTATATTCATGAAAGGGATAGGGGGACCTCAGTCACTCCTCTTTTTTTTCACTTTCCTTACGTGAGCTGAGTAATGTTTACTCTGACACTGGACTCTGCTATGAGTGAAACTAAGAACCACGAGTTCAAACTAGTAAAGCCTATTGATCACTGGCTGAAACGCCCAAAACCATGAGGAAAAATAGACCTTTTCTCTCTTTTAAATAATTGGCTCAGCTATTTACTTACAGAACTAAAGCTAATACACATATTTACCTGTCCATGTTACTATTCAATTTTAAAATCTAAGTTTGTTAAATGTTTTCACTCTAACAAAATAACAAAAATCAGAGAAGATTTAATAAGACTATTTTTCTTCCTCCTTGAATATTTTTACCCCTGGTGTGTTCAGGTTGTACTAATCCCAGTTTGCTATATAACATCTGATTGGACAGAGCTTTAATGCACTACTGTATCATAATACTTTCAATGTGCCAAGCTGAAATTATTAATCACAAATAAATGACATTATTGCTTTGATAGCATGCATCTACAGGGAGTCTGGTTAATTGAGTTCATAGTATAATTTTATTAAATATATACAGTTAAAACTATTGCTTGATTTTTAACAAAGGAAATCTTTGATAGCCTTGAGTGATTCTGTTCATTATTTATATTAACATTTTTCTTTTGCAAATTAGGTAAACCCATTAACCACTATTTACATTAGTTCAAGCTTGTCTGTTTCAATCAATAATTTTGTTAAAATTGAAACAAAGCCTCTGGGTATATTTGCATAATTGAGAACAAAACTGTGAAATCCCTATCTAAAAAATCAGGGGATGAAAAATACAAGACATTAAAAATCTCAGATTCAAAGTCAAGAAGACTAGAGTTCTCATGTGCATTCACCATTAAATGTTATATTTATTTTAAGTAAGGTGATCTGTCATCAAAAGAACATGAAGAAAAGATTAATCTTATAAACTAAAAAAATAAGAATTAATGCATTCTTTCTTTTCATCGAGAGAAAAAAACAGCAATGTAAATTTTTATGTAAACAAGAAGTGATTAGTTAGGAATAAACATCTTGCATAATTAGCAAATATTACTATAGGATAATATTGGAAATTCATTTCTCCACAAACACCAAATCTTCTATTGAAATCTTTGATGTGTGCTTAATCAGCTTAACCAATATATTCAGGCTTAGATGCAAAACTTTAACGTACAACTACTAATTTCACTCCAACAATTCTGCCTGTTATTCAATACTCCTTGATATTCCAATTTTGAGTGTTCACATGTAATTTATTTCTTAAAAAAATTCCCTATTGTGCATTATGTATTAATGGCGTCACTTTTGCCAAAACAGTTACCTATTTCTTGGGTGACTGCTGCACTCTCAATTATATAATACTATGATGTACTATTTGTATAGCTTATTAAAAAGGGCCCATTTGACAAGATCAGAATCTACTGGACAATATACATATGATATTGAGATGACAGAAAAAAAAACATAATAATATTTTATTTTAATGTATACATGGAAGTAACATAGAATAAAACCTCCAGCATGAGAAGAAATCTGAAACATACTTCTGTGACTTGAGTTCCCTCATCTTTATAATAGTGAAGGTAAAGATAATGACTAACTTTTATGAACAAAGAGAAATACCAAAAAGTTGGTGAGATACATGAATACAATTTATTCAAAGAACTTGAGTTAGGGGACTAACAATTTCTTGAAAATTAAGTAATAATGAATAAATGAAGTTTCAGACTAAGATAAAGTATTTGAATAGATGATTGCATAGAAACTTTTTGAATGCTTAACAGTTAAAGAATCTTCTGATGTTTATTTATCTCTTACTGAAATTTTTAAAATGGCAAATAAATATATGAAAAATGTTCAAAATCATTGGTCCTTTGAGAGATACACCTTAAAACAACCCTGAGATTCCATCTCACTCCAGAAAGAATGGCTATTACCAAGAAATAAACCAATAACAAAGACTGGTGAAGAGATGGGGAAAAGAAATCCTTCTCCATTTTCAGTGAAAGTGTAGACTGGTGCAACCACTGTGGACATCAGCGTGGATGTCCCTCAAAAAACTAAAACAAGAGGTTCCATTTCACCCAGTTATTTCCCTTCAAGCTGTCTTCCCAAAGGAATTATAAGCATCATAATAGAGCGTTATACATACACCCATGTATATAGTGGCACAGTTTGTATTAGTAAACTCGTAGAAACAGCCCAAATACCCATCAATCAATGAATTGATATAGAGTATATGTTTTTTAATACAGTGGAGTACCACTCTTTCATAAAAAAAGGATAAACTTGAGACATTTCTAGCTAAATCGATGAAGTTGGAAATCATACTCTTAAGTGAAATAAATTGGACACACATGTTTAAATACCACATTGTTTCTCTGGTATGAGAAACCAAAAGTGTAAATAAAAACCAACATGTATAATAGACATTGGGAAATGGGAAGAACATGTTCAATTCTGAAGGGAAACAGGGAGGGAGGAGAGACAAAGGAAGGAAGGAGCACACAAGAAAAATAGCACAGAAGGAAAAAGGAGATAAATTCATCTTTATAACACACAGTTGGGGCACTATGACTGGATAGAATTGGTCTCCTCTGCAATCCCACGCAGGTTACTTTAGGCCTTTGTAAATGCCTTCTTAACAAAGAAGTGTCCCTAATACTAGAGAAGCATTCTGACCTCCCTGAGCAGCCTCTTGACTCACAAGCAAAGACCCTAGATCTCTGCTGACCTCAGGTTCAAGATTGACACCTGGGCTCCATACCTAACAGTGCCTTCAGAAAGGCAGAAATAAAGGTGATCATCATGAAGACACAAAACAGACATGTACATAAATCCATCTTGTAGTAAATCCCATTAATTTTGTGCAACTAATATTATTAGTAAATGTAATGATTTTGAAAGAAAATAAAATTCTGAGCTACCAGCAAAAACAAAAAAATTAATACACTGTCATGAACAGAAAAAACTAGACTAAACTATAAAAAATTCATTGGATAAAAAGTTCTGTTATGGTTTGTGTCTGAATGTCCCCCAAAACCTCATGCAGTCATGGGATGGGATTCTAGAGTTAGCCACTGATTAATGGTCCAATGCTGGGATTATGAGCTTGAGTGCTACACTCATCCTAGGGCTAGTAGTTTGCGTACAGTATAAAGGAGGGAAAGAGGCTTGCTCTTGATCCCCCATTTTGCTCTTGTTGCTTTTGCTGTGTTCCACAGCCATGAACTGTTGCGCTCTGCCATGTGCCACTCTGCCTTGGAGCCAGGAAAGTATGGACTGAACCCTCCACAAACTGTGAGCTAAATAAACCTTTTCTCCCATTAATTCTGGGCATCAGGTATTTTTAGCAACAAGAGAAAAGTAAGGAAGACAGGTCCTAAGGTGAATCAAGGCCTACTGAATCACCCAGCAAGGGCTTTCAGTCAAGAAAATCACCTCCATGGAGGTGCCCTGAGGATGAGGCTCTGAACTGGGTTTAGGTGTGGTGAGCAAATTAAGAGTGTTTTTGATATTTACATCTGAGTGAGGAAAGCCAAGGAAGCAGGAAAAACAATAAGTTATCCTGCAAAGTGGACCTATCAACAGGCCTGGGAACACCAGGCAGATTCCTAGAGCTTGACTAGCCAGTAGGAGAGCAAAACAGATATTCCAACATCAATTAATGATGCAGTAAGAAGTAACAAAAAGTATAGTCACAGGTCCTGCAGCTCCCTAACTTGAAAGCAATCTCAAAAGGATATATACCAGTGAGGAACTCTTAAGATATGTACATGAAGAACAAAATGTATTACATTTGTAAAAATCAGTCTTAGCATCATTCTGACTAGTTGGCAACCTAAATATACACTATAGTACTTAGAGAGGATAAAAGTTCTCCGGGATGAGAGCTGGGCTTTTAGGCATAACTAAACAGAGTGGCTGAAGAGAAAGTTATCCCAATTACAGCTTAATACATGAAATATATATATTTTAGTGACTGTTTTATTGAGTTATGAAAACTGAAAGGAAGGTCAGGGTTGGAGAAGGACAAAGAGACCTGTGCCAATGTCCAGCAATAGGCTGTTTTTTTCTCTAGTCATGATTACTCAGAGCCCCTCCATGGTGATGACAGGTAGAGATGACAGATTGGCCAAAGGGAAGACGTAGTCCCCAGCCCTGCTGTTTATAAGCCATAAAATTTTAGAGATATTTATAACTAAATCTAGATGGACTTCTAACAAAATATCCGACTTCATCAGTAAAGGTGTCTATGAACCAGTGCGTTACAGTGGTTATCTCTTAAAAATAGTTTCTAAACTTACCTGTCAGCTCTAATGCTCACACTTAAATTATACATGCTCTAATTTCTTGGAAAATTTCTTCTTGCTTAGAAGATGTCAGACCCCAGGTAATCATACAGATAAACACTATAATAAATGTGCTAAATTACTTTTAGATTTCTTTTACTGGGATCCACCAGATCATATCTAGACAGAGGGTTATATGACAGCTAGCTTCTCTACTAAATACATAAGTAAAATTAATAAAACAGGCCATCCTCCCAAATCAGATGGCATTAGACATTCTAACAGCAGCATGTATTTATTTAATTCTATAAAATGAAGTAAATATATTTTTATATGTTAGGGACAAACTCTTTGCTTAATTGGTAACTATGTGTATCTTTTGCTCAACACACACAGCATGACAAATGCATTGGTTAAAATTGTCTAATATCTTTGAAATTGTATTTATAATTTTTGTTATTATTCTCATGTCATCTGCATAATTTTTGTAGTGGTGGTATTTTAAGAACTTTTTAGTAAATGTTATTTTAATTGACAAACCATAATTATATACATTTATAAAATATAATGATATTTTTAAAATGCATACACTTTGTGGAATGGATAAAATAAACTATTAACATATTCATCAACTTATTTACCCATCTTTCCTTTTGGTGAATTATATGCTTATTCTTAACAATTTTGAAATATATAGAATGCAATATTATTAACTATAATGGTTTATTGTGTGTAATTCTTAACTCCTTTGTGTTTGTCTCTTTATTTTTGCTTCATGCCATGAATGTGATCATGAAATATTTTTCTTTATATACCTAGCTTACTTTCCATTGCAAAGTTTCTTTATGTCCAATCATACTGGCAAAAATCTCTTCTTATTTAAGCTTGAACAGTGTTGCATTTTGTCTACAAACAGATTGTCTTAATTCATCGATCCATCAATCCATCATTTACTTTGTTGGACTCTCTATAATGGCTCTTGTGAATAATGCTTCAGTGAACCTGGGAGTTTATGCTCATTATTGGTGGAAGTGTGTATTTAGATACATTTATTCTGTAAAACATTGTGCAGAAGAGTTTTAACGCAACAGGCCCGAGGGTGCTATGCATGGAAAGAGTATCATGTTAGGTCTTTAGGTCACATCTGGAAACTTGGTTCTCAGCATGTTGTCCACAGTTAATTGATAAAAGCTGTTTACTGTTTGTAGCCCCTGGTCAACTGACTCCAAAAGGAAATATCATGATGGAAGGGATCACTGGAGCGAAGCTGCTCTTGTCATGGCTGTTGAAAGCAGAACAGAAAAGAACAATGCCACCAAGCAAGAAGCCAGTAACTAGATATAGCTCCAAATGCCATGTGGCCATGCCCACTGAGACACACACAGAAGTGTGGTTTATAATCTGAGCATCTCTCTAACCGATCAAGTTAACAATCACGCTTATCTGTCACATTCTACCTGTATATTTTATTGTGTGATGTAATTATCTAAAAAAGCTACAATGATTATCATTATATGCTGAGAATTATGAGTTCTTCTACTGAAGTACTGGACCTAAGGCTTGTTGTGAAGCTCCCTGACAAAACCGTCTTTTCTGCAAAGTGTTCTCTGCTGTTATTGTCGTACATTTGGAAATTCTACATGACTATGTTTTTATAGTCTTTATTTGATTCTATTGATTCATTTTCCTATCATTACACACAAACAATCTAATTTCATTTGTAGTTTTATGAAAAAAAAAACAGTTTTAAGAAAGATCTTCAGTTTTGCTAAGATTATAATAAACTTTGACAATGCATTATTTCATTGGCTCTGGCTTTTTTCTTGGTTATTCTTAATCATTTAGTCTCAAATTTTTATACTGACACTATCACATAACATTATTAAATCCATTTATGAAGACTAGTAACTTATATGTAATTTTTTAACATGTTGTAGGTTGCATACAATGCTATCTCAGAGTATTAATAGTTTCATTTTTCTGTACTAATCTTAATATGCTGTATTTAGATTTTTTTAATTTACTGTGGATTTGTTGTTTTCGTAAATGACCAGTTAAATTGGATGCAACACTTGGTTAATTTCACCTTTTTGAAGAGTGAATGTTTTCATATGCGTAGAAGTATTATTAATCCTTGTCTGTGGTGTATTAAAGTTACCTGTAAATAATCTGATATTTTATATCTCACTTATGTGATGTTTGACAAAGGCTAAAGCAAGATTCTCTGTAGGGTTGATACCTTAGAGTGTCCTGAATGTTAAACCAACTCCCCTCTGAATGTTGGTTTCCCATTAAGTAACTGAACAGGCATGATTACTAGGTGGATACCATGTATTTTAGCCTGCATTCTTTTGAAACATTATTTTCTCGCCTCTCCTCTTTTGTGGTTATTACTCAACAGAACATACACAGAGGATGCGTGGAAGACGCAGGATTTTCTCTCAGTGCAGCTCTCTTCCTCACTTTGCCAAAGTTTGTTCCCCTTGTTTTCCTGTGCTCTCAGCTTTGCATTTTCAACTCAGGTCCATCTCTGCATTGTGCCTGAACTGCACACCCTACACTGAGGCATGACCACTCTTCAGGCAGCAGGTTGGATTAGAATGTAGCTCACATCATCTTTTCCGGTTTCTCAGCTACTATTAATTTTTATTGCCTGAGTTCAATATCATGAAAATCAGCATTTAAAATACTTCACCTGTTTTTAATTGTGTCGGGAAGGTAAACCTAATGACTGTCTATCTTATCTAGAAAAAGAAAGTATGGTATTGTAATAACTTGTTCTATTACATTGTAATTGGGAAGGTGGACCTTATTAATCTGTCTAGCACAGGAAATTGAAGTTTTATATTTTATAAGAGAGTAATTAGTTGATTTTACTTATGTGATTATTATTTGAATCTTCTGAGGCATCTTTTAGTGATACAATTTAAAGAAAATGAGGAAAACGTGGTAAGAAAAGGTGCTGTCTGTCAGGTCTGTGGATATTATAGTGCAGACTTGACATATACTGAAGAAATGCAGGAACTTTGGGGATTTGACCGCACAATATGTTATATTGCTTAGGAGAAGGACATCTACTGTGACAGTGATTAGTGTGGATGTATCTGCTACCTCAGATCGTTTGCATGTTTCTTTACCACACTGGGGCATTTACTCACACGCATGCGCTAACTGATGTGTTCTCTAGTGGGAGATCCTCTGAGGAGCTCCACTGTTTTTCCCTGAGCGTGCGCTCTTCTGTAAGCCCTGCGCTGCTTTGTTCTCCTCACGTTCTTAACTCAGATAGTTCTCTTCGATTTGCCGCTCCTCCACTGCCTCGAGTTTGTGTATCAATACATTTCGTCTGTGTCTTTCTTTGGTGATTTCCCTTGAAAGCGGGAGATAAATATAGTCTGTACTATTTCATCATCATCTGAACTAAAACTCCCACCATTAGATCGGATTACAATATTTTCATTACTGTTTTGTCCAGGCGCTTTTCTAAACTCCATTTGATTGACCTGCTGATCTGTCGAGTAATCTTCAAATACTTAAGAATTGTATTTTGATTTTGGCTTGTTGCCTTCTATGTCAAATTCGCCGTGGCACAACAGCACCACTTTTAAGATTTTCAGCCCAGGGGAATGTAACGACATTTGATTCATGGGACAGAATATTATTTATTTTGGTGAATATTCCATGTGTGTTTTAAAAATCTATATATTTTGGTTCCTGAGTATAGACTAACAAATGCCAATTAGTTAAACTGTTTCTTGTATTTTGCATGTACTGGAGAAATGTTTGTTCCATCAGTATGTGAGCTGTACTAACAAGTGCACTCATGCTTATAAATTCTGAAAGCTTGAATTATATGCTTACATCATTTTATTCAAGGCACACTATTTGTGGATTAACATTTTTATATTTTTATACATACTGGTTGAAATAACTCTTTGTTATTATAAAATAGTTCCATCTCTAGTAATACTTTGGCATTTAATAAAATTATAACTGCCCAAGTTTTCCTTTGATATATTCTTATTTTTATTCTTTTGATTCTCAATCTTTATGTACATAGACGTTTGAAGTACGTCTCTTTTAAAAGGGATATAGTTTTACTTTTTAATCTTTAGAGCAACTACAATTCTTTAACTGAATTATTTAGTACATTCATTGTCATGTAATTATTGATACAGGAAAATTCTATTTTTTTCATTACCTAAGGATAATTTGTATCATGTTATTTTGAGCTATTACTCATATTTTGTTTCCTTTGAATTATGAAAATATTTTTTACTTTTCTTATTCCCTCACTATCATGTACCTGGTTCTCCTCACCTTTTATGATTTCTATTTCATGCACTTTTTACTAATATGTGCCTGCCTTGCATATGTGGTTCTATCACAAGTGTCTCAAGCATTTAACTCATGTCCTACACACTCACTCCCCAACCTTCACTTTGACAAATAACCCAGTCTTTTCTACTGCATTCATTCAGTGATGAATGTAGTTTAATAGTAAAATTAAAATCTATCTGAATTATGAAAAATTCCTATCATGGAGAAGTGCCACATCATCAGTTAAACAATCTGCGCAGGTGTTATTGAAGAGCTGTCACTTAGTTTGAACTTTATATAATCATTGGTTTCACTAAAAAGATTAATAGAGGGTAAAGAAAATAAGCAGCAATTTCAGACATGCGATATGATAAGAAAAGTTTACAAAATAAAAAGTAACAAGTAACTATGGAGTAGAGAATGTTCTGAAAATGTAATACATGGGTGAATTGTTAGTGGTTTAAAATCACACATGAAGACTTGTAACTCACACTCGGGACTCATCAAAGAATTTTAAAGAAAACACATTCACTCTTTTATTTTCCTATATCCAATAACAGAAATTTGTCAGTACACTTTAAATCCAGACTTGAAGGCTTGGATGCAGGAATGGCAGCAAGAAGGTATTATCAGTACTTAACAGACTGAAGCAGGAGAACTGCCACAAGTTCACGGCAAGCTCAGGCTATGTAGTATGTTCAAGGTCAGCCTAAACTGCCTAGACAGTCCATGTCTTGATGAAAAAAAAATTGAAGGTTTCACTACTAAAAGAAAAGTGATGTAAAAAGCACGACCTGTCATCTGAGAGTTTGATGAATTCTTTTGGAAGAAGTTTTATATCAGTGTAATTGGTAAGACATTTATAGCATAAGATGGATGTAAAGCACAAGATATTGAATTCAGAGGTAAAAAGTGAGATTTAATTTAAATATATAGAATTATGTGAACTATTGATGTAGGTGGGACAGTCAAAAAAGTCATTAGGGAAAACAGATGTGTGTAATTTATACGAGGGACCAGCACCGATAAATTTGCCGCTGAAGCTATGAAAGGCTATACACAATTACTATGGGATGAAAAACAGGCAGATGTCCTTCAGAACATAGGAAGGAGTACAAGAAAAGATGAACCAAAATATTCAAAGAATAAAGGCTGCAGAGAGAGTGGTTTCAGAAAATTGTGTTCTTATTAGTTTTATTTACATTGATTCTATCTTGTGAAATATCTTAGCATCACCTATGGTAAAATTTTGAAAAAGCCTATGAAAACACTTATAAAATGAAAGCATAAGTGCATTGTTCTAACTTTAAAAATACAGTAATATAATTAAAAGAAGAAACAATGTTTTCATAATGTAGCATTTTCCCTGTTTTGATCAGTATAAACTGCTTATCATTACTAACTGTTACATAACACCATACTATGGGAAAGTGCTGTATAAGCAACTTTTATTCGGTATTTTATTTTTTCAATGTATAGATATGTCTGCTTTATGAAAGGGCAATTATTTTGTCACATGATACAAAAATCTTCTAAAAATCATCATCATAATTCCTGACATTGTCAAATTTTCCATTATTTTTTAATCACAAAATGTTTTCATCATGATTTCCATTTGGTGTAGGAGTTTTTGATGTTAATGTCAAAAATTCAAGCTATGATCTCAGGATACAGTAATTTGAACTTGAAATTTTAGAATGTGTAGATATTCTATTGTTATATGTACTCTTAATGGTGTTAACTTTACTCTAGAAGAGATAAGTTTCTAGAAATGTTTCTTTCTGGATATGTTTCTTTTCTTTTTCTGCATTTATTACTTAGATCTGCATGCTTCCAAGGACGTTCTAAAAAACCTGTATTACTTGTCAAAGAATCTCATTATTTAAGTGTCAAAGAATCTGTGTTTGAAACTAAGCCAATCTCCCTCATATATGTAGAAATAAAAATTACTGTTGAAAAATATCCTTCGATTACTTTATGCGTATCCATGCTAAATTTTAAGTATCACATAAGTAAGTAATTAACTACTTATAATTTTTAAAGTTTTATTTTGAGCTGAAAATAATAATTATGTGGTATTTTGATAAATGTACAATGTTACGTGATGAAATGAATGTAATTTGCATATCTGTTACCTCACATATTTATCATTCCTTTGTGACGAGAACATTTGAAATCCGTTTAAGTGTTTTGAAATACACAACGACCAGTAATCATAGTTACAGTGTTATCCAATAAAACTCCAAAGCGTATTTCCTCTAACGAAAACGTTATACCTATCATTTTAAATTTTAAAATATGTGATTTACATGTACCAAAATCTTGGAAATTTGAAAATGTGAGTTGTCTTGCTATAGGGACTTACTGTGATTCTTTAGGACATTTTTGTGTATCTTGGGTACATATAATTCTTTCTAAAGGGTTTTTCCCCCCTTTGGTAGATAACCTGACAATGAATTCTGTATTATACAGCTACTTGTTAACCACTAAGAGTTTACCCCAGGTTTCACTTGGCCAGTGCATTGGTTTGCATACTGACTGTCCCAAGCACCACGGGGGCAGTTATCATTTCACAAATGTATCCTTCTATTGAATAAACTTAATACAATGGCCATTTTTGCATTTCCTATTATATTGTCATATAAAAAGTAACAAAAACACAGTTTTTGTCATCCTGTATTTAAATAATTGGACTCAGGATGAATGTCTTATTTAATTTGGCTCCTTAAAATTAAGTTTGGGGCCACGTTCATGAGAATTTTTCCTTTTGCTTGTCTTCATTAAATTGGTTGGTCCTATCCACAATTCCCAAGCCATTCGGCAAACTCAATAAAATGATTCTTTTTACCTGTATACAATTATTTTATTAATTTAAGCCCTATTATATTGAAATATATAAGGTGTCATTGAATAATTATTCAATTAATTAAAATGTTACTCCTAGACTAAACAAGACTGGACACAAACTGAATAAGCCT
Source organism: Chinchilla lanigera (assembly GCF_000276665.1). NCBI lineage: Eukaryota > Metazoa > Chordata > Mammalia > Rodentia > Chinchillidae > Chinchilla > Chinchilla lanigera. Next base: position 14,903,133 of record NW_004955434.1, read on the forward strand.
TGGTAAGCAAATAACAGAGACAGATGTAATAAAGAGAAGTCTACAAGCAGTAATCAATATGTGTTACAAATAGAATAAAGAACATTAATTCATTTATAAGATCAATCTGTTAGAAGTCACTTAAGAGAACTTATACCTTAATTCTGATTTTAACAATGGAGAGGAAAGTTGATAGCTTCCTGTCCCTTCAGAGACACAGAAAGAGAATACCATGTAGGTAACGTATAACGCCTTAGGGAAAGAATGAGATGAAGAAATGAATTACAAGTGTCCTAGATAGTCCTAATATCAATGTTCAAATTAACGACCCTCAGTGTTCGGAGGGAAAGGACTCCACTTTCCTGTGGAGAGGTAGCTAGAGCTTGTAGTGAACTGAGAAAATGAAAGGGAGGTGGCAATGGGGGGACCTACTGCTTTAACAGTGTGGCACCTTCTTACCAGGAAAAGAAACCATTACATGTGTGTCAGCAGGAGGCAGGTGGGTCACTCTTCAGCAGCACCATTTACTATACCAGTGAATACAGGAAAAGTGTCTTAGTGAAAGCATTTAATTTTTGCATTTTTTATTGAGGCCATGGCAATCATCCTCCAGGCACAACACAGAAAACAAGCTCATTGTTTCTTGCATACCAGATGCAGAGATGAGAATTTCCTTCAGTATTTTAAAATCATTTTTCTCTTTTTGTTTTGATAGGCTGATGGATGTTTAGGTAAGGTCCACTCTTAGAAGAGTAGTTTAGTTCACCTTGAGATACGTGCTTTCTCTACATTCTATGGTTTTCAATGAATACAACCATTTCCCTGAGACTTTCATTCTCAGAAATTTGACTGCTTACTTCACTCTCAGCAGACGTAGAACTTAACCTTTGAGAGAACAGAATCTCTGCTACCATCCATGTGAATCGTCATGTACTCATTCAGGGAAGATGACCTCTCACTTTTTAAAATGTATTTCTAAACCTTATTTAAATCAATTTTAGTAATATATTTGTGTGATATCCCTGAATATAAACACCTTACTCAGAAGACAGACTTTGTTTCAGAAAAGACTGAAATCAAAATTACTTTCCTTCTTTGCATTTTACTGTCTTTCAAAATAGGTATGTGCATAAATTTGCATTTAAGGAGAAGTTTACATTCTAAAAGACTTTTATTCATGGGTACCTAAAGAGCAAGATGTTGGTCTAACTCATGATGTGAATACTTACTTAAAAACAAATATAAATAAATATTTGAAGTTCATACTTCTTTGAAGGTATTTATAATGAGGAGAAACTTACGTAGGTATTAATTTTTAACAATAAGAACCCAAAACACAAAGTTGCAAGGAGGTGAGCTGGCCTTCACTGAATGAACTATGTGTTAACTGCAGTTAATTACATAGCAAGTGGTATTAATTTAAATATTTATACCAGGGTTTATATTTTCACCTTAACTTTAGCTATGGCCCCACTGGACTAGAATGAAACCAATAAAACACTGAGAGTTCTTGAATTTACAGAGAGTGACACACTAGAGCTGACATTTGCTCCTGTTCTCAAGAATCCTTGGGATGTGCTTATTTTGATAGAAATATCAGAATTGGAGCTTAGATATTTTGTGAGAACAAAATGACTAGCTGCAAAAAAGCAGAGTAAATATTTCAGTTTTTTTCATCCTTTTATTTTTTCTTTATTGTTATTTTGGTTGTAGTTGTTTAATTCACACAGATCTATGTTAAATAGTATTTTATCCAACACTTTAAAAGTGTAAAGAGCAGGCCACGGGCCAAATTTGGCTAACTGCAGCACAGTCTGTCACTTCCAACCTGCAGAGCACTGATAAAGCAGAAAGATTTCAAGACAGAAAAGTTGATTTAAGAAATATAAACACCTAAGCATGGTAAATCTCCTTAAATTCCAAGGCTGATATTTGACAGAAAGAACGGAAGTTCGGGCTTCCTTGTTAGAGAATGCTGACAGATTAAGATTCCAGAACACTAAAAAATATGCTTTGGGGGAATATGAGAAATAGACTGAGAAGATAATGACTTTACATTTCTATCTACATTATTTCTCCTCCTTTGGAGAGTGTGGATAAGCATAGCATTGGTACCATCAGTTCAGGTACCAGCAGCTAGAATAGATGAATATTTGTCAGATCTAAAATCCTGACACATTAATTACAAACTAAGCGGAAGCACAATTTTAATGGAAAAAAAGGAGTTATATTTTTAAAAAAAATCTTCACCAGAAAGGAAATAGATACAGACATTAAAATGTAACACTGTTTGAAACTCGAACGCTGGCTCCGCCTGTATTTCACACCAAGACCGCACCCCCGTACTTTAAAAATGATGTTCTAGTTGCTTTCTTCATCACTGAGACTCAGTACCTGACATACACATAAGTTAAGGGAGAGTTAATCTCGGCTCACATTTCAGTCCATACCTCCTGGGTTGCCTCCAAGTCAGGACTTCACGGCAGAAGTGAATGGTGGAGAAACAGCGCTCACCACAGGGCACTCAGGAAGCAGAGAATGAAGGGACCCACTGGGGCGGGAGATGAACCCTGCAATCCTTGCCCTCGGTGACCACCTCTTCTGACTAAGCCCTGCTCCCTACAAGACGTCAGCCATAAACACTCAGTGACCCATCTACCTTCCAACAGCCCACCTATGAGCACGTGGGACTTCGTGGAGGCATCTAGATATAAACCATAGGAGGTGACGGTTTAGACAAGTTAGGTCACATAAGACAATTCTTTAAGCTCTCAGCAGATTATTCACTGGCAAAATTTGGGCTGATGCAACTAAAAGATTATTCCTACTGCAGCATGAAAACGACAGACAATTCTACAAGAGTGCAGGAAGGTAGTTTCCTGCTCCTATCTACTGGGCAGACATAGGTTTCCGGTTCAACTTCCTGGAGATTGGAGAAGAGAGTGCTCTTTCCCCTTAGAGCTAAAATGTGGATTCCAATCTCAGCATCATTGGTCGGGCCAGAACCAATTCTCTGAGCCTAATTCACTCTTCCCTCTCTACCATAGGTTCTCTTTTTTCTTTTTTCCTCCTCTCCTCACCCTCAGTATTTCTTATCTATTCTAGGTGACAGCAATGTGAATTTTCTCCCACTATACTAGAAATTTTTCATTCATGGTACACGTCTTGGCTGTAGGTTCCCAGGCTGATCTGATCACTCAGTTATTTTCCTTAAAAAATACTGTATTTACTCAAAGACCCCCAAAGTGTGAATTCAATCAAAATTCAAAGTTGAAGTAGAAATTTTATCTTTTCTGACATTTTCTTATGATAAGTTTATGTCTGAAGCATTTTCTAGTGAGAGCCCTTATTTTTACTGATGCAAAGGTAATGGTTTACTAGAAAAGTAAATAACACAGATGGGTAAAATTATATTGTGAAAAAATAACCAATTTACTATGAAAATATTCCTCTGCTCCTTGAATTAAATAATAATGGATCTTTTGGTTGGATTCTTTTAATTTCATGGGGCTGAACTTTGAGTGATAATATGAAGCTATACAATAAAAAGCCTCACAAGTCTAATCTTTCTTTTTCTCATATGTAGGGGTAACTTGCTAAAAGTGTTAAAAATGAGCAAGATTCAGTCATTTCTTAAAAGTTTAATCAAATCTACACAGATTTTTGCAGGACAAAAAGTAGACTGGATTGACAGGAGAGGAAAAGCAGAGTCTGATATCACTTGGGCTTATTGTTTGAGAGAGTTCAGTTGGTACCAAGGAATTCTAACATAACCATTTACATTTAACCAAAAAAGGCGAACCATTGTAAATGATATTTGGCCACCCTAATTAAAGCATTATTAAAATTGGTAATGTTACAGAGAGTTGGAAGTGGGAATGCAATTTTAAGAACAGCTTCAAAAAAAGCTACAATATTATTTAAGTTTCTTTTATCGGCAGTGAAGCCTTTCTTTAAATTATGTAATGTTAACTAGCTGAACACAGTTCACCTGTGGGTATGTTTGTTGCAATGATTAAAATTCATTTATTGATACAATGGCAAAATGAATTAAAATCAAATGTTTGTTCTACCATGTATTCCTTCTAGTTGGACTGAGAAGTGATTATATGGCAAAACTAATTAAAAAAAAAAAAAAAAACTACTCTAGGAAACACATTTTTAGTTCTCCAAATAGATTTCATAGTTATACCATGTCATCTTTGCACCAAATACATTACCTGGTCATTAAACTTTGGACAATCCTCTATAATTTATGTATTTCTTTACCTCTGTATCTTAAAAACTGGTAACTTCTTTTAAAAAATTCACTTTTTTTCCTCTTTATCTACCCATAACATTTTTTTCACATGGTTGACAATGTGGCTAACCCATACATTTACGGAAATAAATTCAATCTAATGGAATGTAGTATTTGAAAACTGTAATAGAAAGTAGCTAACTGGAACTAAAATGAATCCTGATTATCTCTGAATTAGTCACCTTGAAATTGTTTGTAACAAGGTGTACTTCCAAAACTAAATATTAATTTATGCATCAGAATATGTAGACTATTTAAGCCCATTTTTTGTGTGCATGCGTGTGTGTGTGTGTGTGTGTGTGTGTGTGTGTGTGTAGTATCAAATATTAAACACAGCCTTTGCACTGAACTATCTTCCTAGATCTCTTTCATTTTTTATTTAAAGGTAAGGTCTCACTAAGTCTTTAAATTGTACAGGCTGGGATCAAATTTGTCATTCTTTTATCTTAAGTTGAAGTAGAAATTTTCCCACCTAGAATGTGGCATTAAAGGAATATACCATAAGCCCGTCCAGGCCCATACACATTTTTTAAAAATTAATTAGTACATAAATGGTTTGTATTCATTTTGAGGAGTAGATACATGTACATAATGCATGGTTTCTTTTTTTGTTGTTGTTGTTTTCATTTATTTGTTTATTTTCTGATGCCGGGAATCAGAGTCCGGACCTTGCACTTGCCAGGCAGGCGCTTGTGCTGCTGAGCTACATCCGCACCGCTATATTTTCCTTATCAGTGCCCTCACCCTTAACACCCACGCCGTTCTGCTGCTTCAAAATCCTACACCCCCATTTTCCCTCTTGTGGCTTTGTTAATCTTAACTCAGGTTTGCAGCATCGTGTTTGCATTCATCCTGGGTGTTTGATACTTGTATGTGGTACGTCTTAAAATTGCACCGCTCCCCTTCCCTCCAAGTCTTCCCTCACCCTGGGAGCTCCTGCACCCATTTCCATTTGTGAGGCATGGATCTCCTTGCTTCCTCCTATCCACGCTTTATTTTGCTCTTCCTGTTTTCCCTGATTCAGATGAAGATGCGCACGGTGTTTAAGACGGTGTGTCTGTTTCATTAACTAGTGAGAAAAGGTCATTTTAAGCATTGGTAAATAATTCAATTACATTTTAATCAATTTATTTGCAAATGTTGCCATATCTAAATTTTGTTGGCTATTCATTATAACAAGAAATCAGGACCTATTCGAAGAATAATTTGCCTAATTTGATACATGTGCTTGCTTAGTTTCACCCTAAATTAATATTAATTATTACTTAATGAGAAATACACTTATGAACTCTATCGTCCTAAGTTTTTAATTATACATACAATATCATTAATTATAGATAGAGTGTTGCATAAGGGGACTCTAGACCATACTTTACTCATCTTGCTTGCTTAAAACTTTACATTTGTTGAGTAACAATCCTTACATCTCCACCCAGCACTTCATTCATACTTTAGCAATCGCTGGTAATCTGTTTCACGATTTTGACTCACTTATTCACCGCATAATGTGGAATCATGCAGTATTTATCTTTGTGTCACTGGTTAATTTCACTTAGTGTAATGTCATCTAGGTTCAACCATCTTATCACATGCAGAAGGATTTCTTTCATGTACAGATAGATTAATGGTCCATTATATTGATAAACTACATGTTCTTTATTCCTTCAACTGTCAGACATTTAAATCATTTCCACATCTCCAGTTTTTAAAATAATGTGATGATGTACATGAGAGTGCATGTATCTCTTTAAAATATTTACTGCAATTATTTTGGAACTATGTGAACGATCATACCACATGCTGTGTGTTTAAATAAAAATTTATCACAGTAAACACTATACTGCCATTAATTTCTCTCAAAATACCCCCTGCATTTTGAACACAATCAATCCATTGTTTTTGGAAATGTGTCATTCATTGTAGTTTTTTTTTAAATTAAATACATAGAATCACTGTTCTTTTTTTTTTAAGTCTCCCCTGTGCACCTGGGATTGCTAGGTCACATGAGAGTTGTCATTTATTTGAGAAACTTCCATACTGTTTTTCATAGTAGATTCATCATTCTCCATCCCCACCACAACTGTACATCACTTCTAATTTTGATACATTCTTGAAAACACAGTTCTTTCTCTTTGGAAAAAAAATATATGTTAATGAAACATTAATTAATAATGACATCCATTAAGAGAAATGTATTTAGGACATTTGGTTGTTGAGTTAATATCATAAGTTATACTTGCACAAGCTGACAACTGTAGCATCATCAGTTGATGAAGTATTATGGATTTTTTGTATATTCTGCTTTTGACTGAAATCTGACTATTGGCATACAACTATACACAGTTAAAAATTTTATTTTTTTTTTGAAATATCTCTATACAGTGTTAAAACTTCCCTAAAATTCTGCTGATATTTGATATTTACCTTACTCTTGCTTTCCTTCCTAAATGGATTTATTCCTTTTATTATTTAATTCCTTTTAATTTAAGGACATATCATTTGCCTGATTTATTTTAAAATGTTTAGTAGAATTTTTAGGGAAGGTGTATTGTAAAATATGGAAGCTTCATTTTTATTCTGAGAAAAATGGATTGGAACTATCTTGTTCCTAGGGGTCTCATTTTCTAAGGTGAAGATTTTTTTTCTTTTCCCTCTCATAGGGTGTACTATGAAAATAGCTGCTTAATGAGCTTCAATATTTTAAACAAATATTAATGTGTGAAATAGGTGAATTGTTTCTTCAAGTACATATAATGTTAAGTGATAAAATACGGGTCTGTATTTAAATTATACCTTTAGAAATTAATATGCAGAATACTTGTTACTATTTCAGAGAGGTGTTTGTAATATCTTCTCCAAAAACAGTTTCACAAAATTTACCATGTATTCTAAATTAAATCAGAGGCATGTAAAAATTTTAGTAAATTTTTTATCTTTACACTAAATTTCTGTTGTTATTTTTATATGCCATTGGATAGATAAATCATCAATGTAAGAACTCACAACTTTTTAAAATATTATTGTGAAAATAGTAACTGGTTAGTGCAATAAATTGATAGATTTGAGAAAATTCTTTTGTTGTCAAAATATTATCAAAATTTGTCATTGACTTTTAATTTATGTGTGTGGACAATTAATTAGAAGATATCATATTGAGAAAAAAAAATTCACATTTTGCTTGCTGATGCTTTTTCAAGTATAATCCCTGAAAGGTTATCCTTCCAAAGGAAGAAAAAAGAAAATCATTAACTTTATTAAATTTGCCTAGTATAAATGAACATATTCTGAGAATATGTCCAGAATATGTCAAAATACTCTATTAAATAAAATCTCAGATCATATTCTGAATATTCCAAATATTATTAAATAAATCATAATGATAATTAAATAAATATTTTCAAGGAATCATTCATTGTACATTATGTGTAGTCTACATGTTCCTTAACCATGTAGACAAAAGGAAGCTGTGTGCATATTATAAAAATATGGTATATGGCATGATTTTGACAAAATGCTCAGAAAAAACAAGCCAGAGGTGGTTAGAAATGATTACTCTTTTTTGTAGGTATGTTCTTTCAATTAACATAAATGAAATCTTATTTTGTGTCAGACTTATATACTGTTGCTCTTAATCTTCTTGAATATGTCTATCACTAAATTCTTAGTTATTCTCACCACTGAATTCTAGGCCCTAATAGACTCCACTTTAATTTACATAATAGAAGATTATGTAATATCTTGCATTCATGGTTCAGAATCAGTCTTCAGATTTTTTTGCATCTTATTACAGTAGAATCCCATTAACAGAGTGGACTAAAGCCTTGGGACACAACTGTTTTGAAATTGTGAATTTAGTACTTGATACTTTTGACCTGGAAAAGTTGGCCTAGTACACGTCATTTTGCTCTTAGCATGCAAGCCAGAATTTGTCTGTAATGAATGACTACACTTTCCAGCAAAGCAGTCAGTTTGGTATTCAACACTTTTGGTACTCACCGCACCTCCCCAAAGTAATTATGAGGACTGAGGTAACACTGCACGGGGAGATTGTGCGTCTGCTTAGCGTTTAATGGCTGGCACAGAAGTTCTTGTGGAGAGGCCATCGCTTTTAAGATACACGTTATTACTACAAATAAATCTAGGTTACAGGTTCAGTTTAAATGGATGTTTTCTAGACTTTTACGACTGCTTCACGGCCCAGCCATTTCAAATGACTGAAAATAAGTTTAAAAATGATCAGTACCATGATGTAATAAAAACCGTGATGCTGACTATTTTGTTTCCCAAAACATGAAATAGAGTATATTCTTCTAATCTGAAAACTCACGGAGTAGGGATACGTATTGACTGACTTCCTTAAATAATAACTTCATCTCCTAAAGAAAAGGATCAGAGAAAGAAAATGCATGTCAAACAGGAAATGCCTGAGAGACAGTTTTCTCGCACACCCCGAGGAGAACGCGACTCCCATTGCCAGCTCCATTTGCCAGGACATCACTGAGCAGCATGAGTGGGGGGAGGGGGGGGTGACGGTAAATGCTCTAATCACACTGACACAAATCACGCAACCCCTAGTTCGTACTGCAAACTAATGTAGTATGCACATAGAATCTGGGCTCGGGAACTCAGTCATAGTAAGTAGGAGGCTGGTTTCCCTACATGTGTTTGGGGCCTCTGCTAACAATATTCAGTTATCTGGAGACGATACGAACATTTGGGGACTGCAATTATCTGGACAATTTTTCACTCCCATGTTTGGGAAACAGGTGATGATAAGAAAGCTGGCTTCAGCCTGCTCTTCCATTGCCTGTCTGTGTGGCTTGGACTGCTTTCATTACTTCAGCTTCTTTTAGAAAGTAAGCATTCTCAAAGCAAATGGCCCCCAGAATCAAGAAGACTGTAACATTTGATGATTTGGCCTCAGAAGTGCCACCCTGTCTCCTCCTTACTGAAGTGTCAAAGCTGCCACTAGCCCTCCACATTTAAAGGGGAAATTACGACCTCTCCCTCTCATTGGGAGTACTGCCACATTTATGGCTTTGGCTTCTTGTTACCCCTAAGGTAGAATGGAATACTGAAGATAGTAGAGACAAAAAAGGTTAGATAGTGATTAAAAGGATCCTTAAACTGGGCATGGTGGTGCATGCCTGTAATCTCAGGAAGAGTGAATACAAGGAAAATAAGTTGGATTACTGCCTGCTGCAACTTATCAGGATATTGTCTCAGAAAAATCAATCAATCAACTAATCAATAAATAAGAGAGTTGGAATGTAGCTTAGTGGCACAATGTTCCTGTATGCAATGCCCAGTAACGTATACACACACACACACACACACACACTCAATGCCACAAAAAAACACAATAATGACAGCTAAGATGATTAACTAGCAGTGTGTAGAGAGAAATTTGGCGTAGCTGGATGGACTAACAAAACGAGTATAATATAAGATAAAGATCAGAAAGCAGAGTAGGTTAAAAATAAGATATAAAAATTTAAACTTGAGATAAATTATGTGAAAGAAGAATGGGTAAACAAGATGGAGATGAAATCGGGAAAAGAAATATGCAGATCCTCAGAACAAGTGTATTTAGGAACCAGGGTCTGGATAAACTATTTCAGAAGTGAATATGTGTTAACCATACTTATATATACATGTATATGTATATGCATAGCTCATGTCAGTGTTGGTAGTCTTTTACCTTAAATAGAAGTAAGCAATTAATATAGTTAATGGAAATATATAGAGTTGTGGAAATATATATATATATAATTTGTGGTGCAGATACATGGATACAATTGCTACATCACTGAGATTGGTGTAATATAGAAGTGAGAAGATATTGCTCAAATATTAACTAGCAAAGGTATATTCATACGTGAACTTTTGGTATTTATTACTCAGGGACAATTAAAGACATTTTCCACTGAACAAAACCAGAAAGATCAGATGAAAGATACTTCAAAGCAACTCAAATTCACAGGAAATTTTTAAAAAAAAAACGATAAAAGCAATTATATAATAGATGGTATAAAATTTTCGCTGTGATTCCTTCCTTAACCCTTCTGTTTTGAAGAAAAACTGCTTAAACAGTGATAATACAATTCTGTTGATAGGCTAATAGCATAGAAAGATCAATCCATGATTATGATTCAATTTGCACTTTAATAAAAAGAGAAACGACACTGGAATAAAATATGTGTACGTATTGAAATTAAGTTGCTATTAACCCCAATTATATTTTATTAATATACAATTCTGTTAAAACATAAATTTTAGTGTATACATTTGAGGTGTATAATACGTTGTTCTGGTACACATTCACATAGGAAAATGGTCAATATTGCGAACCAGATGAATGTAACTATCCTTTCACATTACTTTTGCATGAAAAGAAGAGTTTAAAATCTACTTCTTAACAAAACTCCCATTACAATTTTATTAACTTCAGCACTCATGTTGAACATATAGATCTCTAGCTTTGTTCAAACTCTATACCTACTTTTTGTATCCACTGAAACATTTCCATTTTCCTTTCTTACTACGTGGGCCCATGGCAATCACTGCTTTATTCTCTATCTCTGTATGCTTTGCCTTCTTCTCAAGATTCCCTGTTGATGGGAGATCATGCACTATTTCCCCTCCTGTGGTTAGCTAACTCATTTAGACAATGTCCTTCAGGTCTATCAGCCACAGCTTTGGCACAGCTTCAAGTGAGAGAGAGTTTTCCACAGGCCTAGAGCCTGAGAAATAGGCTGCAATGTCAATCCTGGAGCCTTCAGGGCACCAGGGCAACTCCCGCACCAGAGAGAGGGTGCTACTTGGTGATGAATCTGGAGTGGTAAGACAGAGCAGTGGCCCAGGCGTTTTGAAGTTGAGTCTGGGGGCAGAAAGATTCAGGAGTAGAGAAACAATGATTGCTTGGGCTCGGGGTTTTGAGCATTAGTGGCAGAACAACTCCTCTCAGCACAGGAGGAAGATCCCTACAGCTCAGCCTCTGAAAAGTGGGTGTAGGGCAGAGCGGCCAGCTGCTGCAGATTTTTGGCCCAGAAGGTGGAGTGACACAGTTTAACCAAGCTTTTCTTTCCCTGGTTGGGCAGAGCACCAACTTAGCACAAGCACTAGGGTGATGAAGGCAGGGCACGGCTCATGGACTAAACGAGGCTCTAGGTCCCGAAGAGCCAAATGCCCTATGAGGCTAGCATTCTGGGGTTACAGATGTTTCCCTGGGCTGAAAGTCCAATCTGAATGAGGTACGAGACACGAAGTTAGTTGACATATGCAGACATATCTGCTCCACTGGCTCTGGTCTCCAACAGGCCAGTGTTCCTGGGCCCTGGTGGGGAAAACACTGCATATGTTTTTGTTTGTTTTTTCTTCTATTGCAGCTGCTCCCTTGGACCAAAGCTCAAATTCTTAGAAAAGTGGGACACTGAGTTTGTTCAGGCAAGTGGGAGTGATGGTTCTTTCACTGGGCCTAAACTCCACATAGCCAGGAATAGAGTTCAGAGGCACCAGCAATGGGGAAGACAGAGCTCCTCCCAGGAAGCTGGTCCCCCAGGGGAGGAAGCTGACCAGCTCAGCTGTGAAATGGTCCATTGCTAACTATGTAGTCAGGATACCATGAATGCAGGGATTCAGGATGGAAGGACACAAGCACTTGCACTCAGATCTATTGTCACTGCTTGTCTCCTGGGCCTGGATTTAGCTCAGCAGAGCAGCGCCTACCTGACCAGCACAAGGTCCCAAGTTCGATTCCCTGGGTCAAAAAGTTTGTCTTATCTGAAAACCTCACTTAATAACAAAACGATCAAAATTATGCAACCTATGTTAATCAACCAAAACAGACATCACACTGACAGGAAAAGAGGGGAAATTACAAAAATGTGAAGGGAGGAATAGATTAATTTCTCCAAGCAATTGAACAATATAAATACAATACTTGAAAATAACCCTATATAAGCTCAACACTTGAAAACAACCAACAAGGAACTCTAGAAATAAAATACATAAAAGGCAATATCGAGGACTTAAAAGATAGAATAATTAGTGGTTTAATAGAGAAAAACAAATTCCAGATTGCAGTGTCAGAAGACAAAAGGATTAGAAAATCCTGTCGAGAAAATAAATGCAGAAAATCCGGTGAGAAAGGCTTTCATTGCAGTAAGAGGAGATTAAAGGAAATGCCATAGAAATAATAGTTGAAAGATATTCATTATTATTCCTCTAGTCAATAAAAGGTAGCATTCTATAGATTTAAGAAGCGAAGTGTATTCCGAAAAGGTAACTCAAAAAGCCATATCTAAACATGGCACTTCTAGTTGAAGATAATCAAACATCCAAAAGAATGTGAAAATAGATAACATTTAAATTAATGACAATTAGCAAGTATTTGGCTTAAAGCAAAATGAAAGTAAAACAGCAGTAAAATGCTATTGTAATATGCAGATGGAAAATAACTACCAACCAAAAATTCTTGATGAAGTTAAAATGATTAAAGCATGAATGCCAAAAAAGCCAAATCCAAGTAGATACTAAGTTCAAACATCACACCTGTCATGAAAGGAACATGTAAGGACTTTCTCAAAAAGAAGGATATAAGTTGGCAGTTGGAAGATTCAGGAATGAAGAGAGAGTGATAGAAATGAAAAACATATGAATAAATATACATCAACATTGATTGCATAACTATAATATGAACACAGTGTAGGATCTTAAAATGATTAGAATTAAAATATAAGAAGTATATAAATAGAGAGGAAACACAAAGTAACAATACCTTTGATCTACTCAGTTATTTCAGTTCCTGTTGTAAGGTAACATGAAAATCTGTCTCCTCCACCAAGCATCAGGATAGCTTAGATTAGTCTAAATAACCTGTGGAGTTATTTTCCCCACCTTGTCTTTCCCACTATTTTCCACATTTCTTTGCTTTTTCCCCTTGAAGAGCTTTTTCGCAATCATGCTTTAATCATTTTAACTTCATCAAGAATTTTTGGTTGGTAGCTATTTTCCATCTGCATATTACAATAGCATTTTACTGCTGTATTACTTTCATTTTTCACATTCTTTTGGATGTTTGATTATCTTCAACTAGAAGTGCCATGTTTAGATATGGCTTTTTGAGTTACCTTTTTGGAATACACTTGGCTTCTTAAATCTATAGAATGCTACCTTTTATTGACCAAAACAGACATCATAATGACAGGATAACAGGGGAAATTACAAAAATGTGAAGGGAGGAATAGATTAATTTCTCCAAGCAATTGAACAATATAAATACAATACTTGAAAATAACCCTATATAAGCTCCACACTTGAAAACAACCAACAAGGAATTCTAGAAATAAAATACATAAAAGGCAATATCAAGGACTTAAAAAATAGAATAATTAGTGGTTTAATAGAGAAAATCAAATTCCAGATTGCAGTGTCAGAAGACAAAAGGATTAGAAAATCCTGTCTAGAAAATAAATGCAGAAAATACAGTGAGAAAGGCTTTCATTGCAGTAAGAGGAGATTAAAGGAAATGCCATAGAAATAATAGTTGAAAGAAAATTCATTATTATTCCTCTAGTCAATAAAAGGTGGTAAAGACGTGACTATTAGGAGAGATACCTAGAACTTTTCTGTGGTTGAATTCTGGCTGATCCAAAAGAGTTTCTTCTTAAAAGGGTTTTTGGAAAAAAGACACTAACTTTTTATTACTTGGATCATTTGTTTGAAGCCAGTTCAGCTCTGGGACCTGCGTGAATGAGTGGAGGCAATGTTCCACCAACTGCCTCCATTTCTTCCACCCCGGAAGCCTGGCCAAAGTGCGCATTTGGTGTGGGCCCCCAGTTTCATCTGACATCCTAGTGGTGGGTTCTAGAAGAGCCGCTGTACCAGCCGGTGCAGGAGCAGGGGTCAGGCACCTCCGCTGTTTGTCCCCAAAGTGCTTCCCATAGCTATGGCCCATGTGTATCTCTTGCCATCTTACACTGAGGAAGGTTCCCTTGAATCCTGCCTGTTCTTGCTCACATCATCTGTTTATTTCTTCTTCAAGGGATCATTGCTTCTCCTTCTGCCTAAGCTCTACTTGCGGTTGTTCAGCTTTTCCACTCTTCAAAGTTCTTCTTACTACCTTATCAAATCCTTCCTCATCAGCAGAACCTGACATTCACAGGGGGCAGCTTGCAGCTCCATCTCTAGCTTCTCAGAGTCCTCTTCAAACTGGCTTTCTGCTTCATCCTGCTGCTGCTTCCCCACTTCAGTTAGAACCTTCCAGAAACCAGGATGTGCAAATCTAGGCAGCTGTTTTCACTCCATGGGAGATCCTTCACTGCAGCTGTCTAGGGCTTTATGGACAGCTGACTGTCCCTGCAAAAAAATCAACAGCGTCTTTTCTTGAGGGCTTTCCTTGATCATCCACAATGGTTACAGCTCTCTGCAAAACAGAAAAGGCTGCTCCCAGCAGTTTGCTGGACAGGCACTGAAACAGTTTGGGATGTACTATGGCAGGCAAAGCGCTGTTGCTTTTTGCCAAGTGGCATGCTGTCCAGCTCTGCTTTGGCAATCTCTTACAGGGTTGTTGTTTCCAAGAGGATGAAGTCAAAACTTTTATATTTATGGATGAAATCTTTTCCAACTTTCCCATATTTTGCAAATAATTTCCTCCTTTCTTCTTCAGTGATATCAGGGGAAAGATTGCCCACAAAGAGAGGGCTATGTTGGGGGAATATCTTCTCTCCTGCTTTCTTAAAATTCTTCAGCTCTGTGGTTAAGCCTTCCTTTTGGTGGTTGGCCTGTTGCCCTTTTGCAGATATTGGCAGTGGTGATTGCTGCTGTTGCTGCTCATGCTGCTGCTGGAGCTGATGCTGATGATTCCTTGGAATATGCCTCTGGTTCTTCAAGTTAAAGGTTTCCTCACTTTGCATTTTTGTGCTTTAAAATCAACAGTTCTCTCTATAGAGTAAAAACCATACCCAATAACACCAGACAATTTAGCATCCAGTAAGAGAGAAATACACTGGGAATCCAGAGATCTGTTTTTAGACCCAGCTTAGCACACTTTAGTTATCAAAGGGTTGAATTTAAGTGTGGTTAACTTTATTTTATTTAACTGCTTTTTATTCCTCATGATGCTCGTAAGCAGTCGAAAAATCTCACATTAGAATATGTAAGGCATTACAGAATCACGTTTGTAAGTCACTTTATAATTTCAAAATATGTTGCATTTTTATTGTTAGACAGTCTGAACATTGTCTTGCTTTTTCTTATGGGACAAAAGGGGTCTAGATGTTGACACTGAGGTTCAAAAAGATTTTCTGATAATTTGGAACTTAAATTAAAAGTACTTGTATCCTAAGCCTGTAACCAGGACACCACATTACATCACCTTTTTACAATATTGCTAGCATTGTTAGAATTAACTTTCTAATTTGTGTAAACTCTTCTAAAAATCATGACATTTTGCTGGCATAATTACAGGAGTATTAATTATTAAAAGAGTACAATTTATTATTATTGTTATTATTATTATTTGTAAGTGTCCATAAAGGATCATAACTAAGCCAAAATGTGCTAAAGCCTGATGATAGAAATTCAGAGGGGGAGGATAACATAGGCTAATATTTAGTTTTGGTTATGATTATGTGCTTCCATTAATTTGAATTTCATTAATTCACCTCACAATTCATTTACATCTACTGAACCCTAATAAAATGGTTTGTGCTTTGGCTTATCTATAATGATGAACCATGGCAGGAAAATTAGTACTTGCCCAAAGAATACTGAAATGACCAGAAAGAACATAAGAACACTTTCAGGTGTCCAAGAACTCTAGAAATCATTTGCATATAAGCAATGGATGAGCTAATTTCAACTCACTCTTATCTATTCATTGAAGCTAGTCAGCTTCAAAATACTAGTGCTTTGTTACTCTAATTCCAATTACAGTAGCTAAAATAAAGTATTGAAAATGCATTTCCTTTAAAAAAATCTGTAAATTAGACTTTTCACTATGGGAAGTTAATCCAGATTGAGAATGAGATTAATGAATTTTCTTTATTTATGACTAGAAACTTTATGCTTTATGGTAGATTACATAAAAGAGAAACTATGATCTAGCTGACAGATGCATTCTTAGGGCTAATTGCTTTTTAAATTAAGAATTTCTGTCTTGCCTTTAACTTTAATTATTTGATGAATATATTTTTGCATTTCCAGAGGTATAAAGGAACTTAACAAATTTTGATTTTAAAGCTTGAGAGCTAGACAAAGAGTATATGCAATACCAAACAAGCCAGAAGGGTTGGTTAGGATCTCAAAATAATCTAAAGAAGCCTGAGCAAATATTAGTACAATCATCTCATGGCTTTGAAACTATATCTGGTAGACTATCGAAGCAGCAAATGTGGGGTAGAAATCATTAGCAGAGAAAGGGGACAGTCATTCAAACATTAAGTATTCCTATGTTCATTAGAGGCTGCTAAAAGTAGAGTGGAAGGTACATGAATTATAAAAATATTATTATGAAAAAGTACATTACAGAGGGAAGGAAATGTCTTGAGTCCAAACTTTAACATTTGTACTTAATTATATGTTTGTCTGCAAATTAACTTCATGACCCTTCCATTTCCTTTCCTGCAAGAATGCTGAGTGTAATCTCTGTATTCTTCAATATAATGAACATACTGTGGGGATTAAAACTTACCAATGTGTTTTGAAAATGTGAATTGTCCTATAAGTATTAAGGATAAATTAGCACAAGGGAAAGCCTATTAATGTCTCACTTGACATGGAAAAAATCTAGGATTTTAAGAAAAATCATTTTGCTTTTTCAGTGCTAGCAGAAAGCTTACAGTCTTGAACCAAGAGAAAAATCTGTCAGAGATGAAATTCTGACCAGGGATGTTAGAAAAAATGCACGATGGAAGGGGGCTAAAAATAGCAGAGCCAGAGGCAACACTGTGATTGTATTAATTGGCAACCTGCAAGACCCTAAAAATGTATTGCAGGACCCAAAAAGTAATTGCCAATATGTAAGATTCCCAAGAACAAGTATTTTTCCATCATTGCAGTACTAAGGATTTGCACATTATCATCTAAAAATTGACATTATTTTATCACTAAGCATATATGTTTGGCTTAAAATGGATTTTTTGGTCCATTTTGCGGTAGTCTAAGTTGATTTTCCATGCCCCGAATAATAGCAGTGCTGGCTTAATCTTGTTAAGCTTTATTTCAGTATATGTTATGCAAGTTTCAGGAATGACCCACAGCATACAGAGCCTACAGTTCAAATGGGTTGTATTTCTGGCACCTCAAGGTAACAAGCTACAAACAATTTGTACAGGAAGATTTCAGCATGGCACCTTGTTGAAACTCAGTGCTAAAGTTTCCAGGGAAAATACAAGTGATGGAAATTGTTCATTTGAGAATGGCAACTATATATAGTAATTTCAGGTGTAAACTAGGTGAGGCTTTATGCGCAATCTAGTTATACAGGAAATAGGAAACTTGTTTTTATCTTTTAGAAACTTCATGGAATTTAGGATTTGGAAAAAAAATTAGCTCAGTAAAATTTGAGTTTCATTAGAGTGGAGTTGGAGAATAAAGATTCTAATTCTAAATCCATTAGTAAGTAAATATTTAAGCTTGGGCAAATACAGTAAAACCCATAAGCCTATTTTCATTATGTGTGAATAAGAGACCGGATAATGGTAAGAGTATTATTATCAAATAGCCTTAAAATAATCATGTCTTGTCATACACTTTAAATTGAGAATTTAATTGCTAACTAATGTCATTAAATCTGAGTGATAAATGTTGAATGTTATTATTTATAATTGGTGCTCTCATTTATTTTTGTACATTTTCCATGTTCTTATACTGACTGAGCAGCTTAGTATTTTAAAGACCTGTCTCCAGAAAGAAGACAGAAGCATCTTGTCCAACAATCGCCTAAATCCCTTCTCTTATTGAGCCCTTACTTTCTTCTGTCAGTCTCTCCTCTCTCCCCTGTAAGAACACGCTGGACAGGCCCCTTCCTAGAGCAGTGTGAGTGTTCTGTCAGAGGGAACTGTCATTTGCTTTACTTGCAACTTGTTAAACTTCAGTGATTTAAGTAAAACCTTGCTGGCTCAACTCCCCTGAGTTCAGCAAATACATATCCATGGCCCTTGTTGTTTCTTTCTTTTTTTTTTTTCCTCTGGTACCGGGAACCATGTTGTTTCTGTTCATAATTGTTTTTTGTTGTTTTGTTGTTGTTGTTGTTTTTTGTTGTTTTTTTTTTTTGTTTTTCTCCGGTACCAGGAACCAAACTCATGACCTTGCGCTTGCCAGGCAGGCGCTTTTGCCGCTGAGCTAAATCCCCAGCCCCTGTTCATAATTGTTAATGAGGAAAAAATCTAGGCAGTAGAAACTGCCAAATGTGCCAATTAGCTATAGGTTTTGCAGAAATATTTTATTTCTTCTGTCGTGTCTTCACTACATAAAATATCTTTAAAAAACTGTGATTAAATTCAGTGGGAATCAATATATTGAGACAAATATAGTTTGGGAGTGGTTTCCATTGTTCAAAAAGTCCTTTATTTCATGTTTTACTGCCTTTAATGCCTTCTGCATTTTAAAGCACAGCAAGGGAAGTATATTTGGAGTATACTATATGAATTCTGAGTCCCTTAGTTGCCCCTCCCATAAAATGAGAATAAAATATCTTTCATAATAGCTTAAAAAAATGAAATACCTAGTGATTAATTTAACGAAGGAGGTAAAAGACCTCAACAATGGAAATTTCAAAATACTGAAGAAATAAATAGAATACCCTGTTATAAGATGGAAAGACCACTCAAGTTCATGGATTGGACAAATTAATATTGTTGAAATAGCCATATTATCAAAAGTGATCTATAGAATCAATGTAATCCCTATCAAAAACCAATAACATGCTTCATAGACCTAAAAAAAATAGTTCTAGCATTTTTGTGGAATCACAGAAGAACCAGATTAGACAAAAAATTAAGCAAAATAAGCAAGGAGAGATTCACCATAATATCCAATTTGAAACTATACTAAAAACCCATTCATAACAAAAAAGCACAGCATAGCCACAGAAATAGACACAGACCACTGGAACGGAATAAAGGACATCCGAATGAATCTGTGCAACCACAGCTCGCTTGTTTTGGAGAAAGAAGCCAAAAACATATGATGGAGAAAAGACAACCTCTTTCATAAATGGTGTTGTGAAACCCAGGTATCTACTTATTAATGACAGAAGCTACGTGCTCATGTCTCACTCTATAGAAAAAAAAAAAAAATTCAAAATGGATCGAAGTCCTAGGTAGAACTGTTTCAGTTCTGTTTCTTTTAATTGGCTGTTTCTTTTAATTGGCTAAAAGAAAACATAAGGAAAACACTGGAAACTATAGGAACAGCAGAAGACATTGTGAGCAGGTTTCCAATAACACAGGAGATAAGAGCAAGGGCCAGCCAGTGGGACTGCATCTAATTTTAAGTTTCTGCACAGCAAGGGAAGCAACTGAGAGAGTGAAAAGGCAGGTAGGAGAATGGGAGAGAAAGCTTGGTCAACTATTCTTCTGTGAGAGGATTAATACCTAGAATGTATACAGAACTCAAAAAACGAAACACCAAAAACTCAACCAATCAACAAATGAGTAAAAGAAATAAACAGACAGCTCTCAAAATAAGTACAAATAGGGCCCATAAAATATTTTAAAATATTCAACATTTTTACTCATTGGGAATAGAAATTAAAATTGCATTGAGATGCCATCTCACTCCAGTCAGAGCAGCTGTCATTGAGAATACCGAAAATGATAAAGGCTGGTAAGGATGTGGGGAAAATGGAATCCTTCTCCACTGCTGGTAGGAATGAATATTACAGGAGCCTCCATGTACATCAACATGGAAGTTCCCCAAAAAGGAAAATTACCCTACTATCTGATCCGGCTACACTTTCCTTGGTTTACACCAGAAGAAATTAGAAACAGCAAACTATATGAGTACTTGCAAGCCCATGTTTACTGAAAACTAATTTGCAGCAGCCAAGATATGGAACTAGTCTTGGTGCCCATTAATATATGAATGGATTGAGAAATGTGATCTACGTATATCAATAGAGCATTCTTCATTCATAAAGAAGAATAAAGCTTTGTCACTTGGAGAAAACTGGATGTATCTAGAGTTAATCATGTTGAGTGAAATAATCTAGAATCAGAAATGCAAACATTGCCATGTTCTTCATAATGTGCAATCTAAGACGAAATAAAATAGAAAAGAAACTACTGTTATGCAAGAGGAAAGGAATAAGGAAGATGGCATAAGGCCAAACAAAGGGGTGCTGGATGTGAGCAAACTATGGTATGCTCCTTGACTATTCCCAACGGTGTGAAACTGGGAGGATGAATAGACGGGGTTAACAGGGTGGGAATGAAAGGAATCAAAGTACATTATGCGCATGTTCACATTCGCCAGAAAGAAGTACATTAAGCTGTATAACCATTATGCATTCTTAGAAAGGATGCAAAAAAGTATCAGATGACTGGATTAGGATTAAATGCACTAACATCTGTAATGTTTTAGAACAGTACTGCACATGCGAAGTTACTCTACATGAGACATTATAACTGCTTTATGCGGTTCACCACTCATTATGTTTCTTAAAAGATACTGCACATCACTTTTTACAACAATATGCAATATATAACAACCACTGTTGAATCCTATCATCTTGTTTAGTGAACCTCTTTCATTTCTAATGGTTTTTTGTTTGTTTGTTTTTATTTTTTATTCTCTGTAATGGTTTGTTCAATCTTACATTCTTACATCTAGTAATCTGAGCAACTTCATTGAAGATAATGTGTAATATAACAACTAATGTTAATTCCTATCATTTTGTTCTGAAACCCTGTATCATTCTTATTGATTTCTCTTTGATTTGTTTTTGTCTATGTTGTGGTATTCTGCTATTGCTGTTTTTTAAATTATTATATTCTTTAAAATAAAAAAATAAAACCAGTGGAGTACTGAACTGTCATTATGTTTGGTCTGAACATTTATGTATTTTGAGTTATATTAATTCTGCAAATATTTTGAGTAATTGTTATGTCTTGGCAACTATTCAGAACACCCAAGTAGAAATACAATGTAGTCTATTCTATCCAGAGCCTCTAACATGAACTGCAAGAATAAAACAGAAAATAAAATTATATTACGTTGCATCAACTGCTTTATTGCAAACCTGCTACAGTGTTTTAGAAGAATCAGAGTGATGTTTTGCTTAGTTTTTTTGAGCAGATAAACACTTAAAATAGCAGTGTAATTTTAGTCTTGATGAACAGGATTTCTCCAGGAAGAAAATGCCAGAAAGTATCTTGTGAGACAGAAAGAATCAAAACTTCAGTCAGCTCATAAAAGCTGGAGGAACCATGCAGCACCCTAGAAGGGCAAATGTTTCCTTGGGACTGGAGCTAAGCTGGCATGGATGGAATAAAGAATGGGAAAGACGCAGTGGGATTGCTTGAGAGACGTCAGAAGATGACACCATCCATGTACTGTGATTTCACAGTAGCGAACTGACTGTTAATATAGAATGAAAAGGAAAGGTTTGAGGATCCCCATTTGTTTATTTAAAACATATCTTTCATTCCTATTTCCCAGTTGTTCAGTCACAGGACACTTGGCTTTGAACCACCATTTTGGAATATGTAGGAAGTGTTTTCAGATGTGTAATTTAGCAAAACAAAAATATTAAAATCCCTTTAGTTTTTGTCTTGCTTTGCATTTCAGCATTCTGAAATTCATGTAGTTTATGAAATATCATTTTCCTTCATTCAAAATTATTCTTTGAAAGGTACAATTTTTCAGAAGGATTTGAGATCCATGGGATAAGAAGCTTTCTTTAAAGTAGTTCTGTTCACTAACCTATATAGATGTGAAGAAGTGAGCTACCAGCTGTTCACTGTGGAATATTGTCAGAATATTCACAGCAGAGCCATCTAAACTGCTGCTACTGTTGCTACAAGTAAGGCACTGAACAGAACTACAGCTTTGTTTCCATTATCTGCTCATTTTTATCCATAAAGGAAACTACTTCTCAGCCTTAGTATACTTAGAATGAAAAAGTCAGAGATATGGATATTTTATCGCCATATTTTTACCATAAATCCTCACTAGCTAGTACATTAAGGCCAATGAAAATTGCAAAGTTTAAAATCTTTTTTTTTTTTT
>NW_004955434.1:14928976-14929914 GCF_000276665.1 Chinchilla lanigera
GCAGGTATGCTCTATTTGCTAAGATATGGTCTATTTTCGGGAAAGACTCAGGTGCTACTGAGAAAAATGTGCATTCTGATGTTGTGGGGTGGAACACTCTGTATACATCTACTAAGTCCATTTGTTCAGAGCTTTGGTTCAGATCTGTCATTTCCTTGCTGATTTTTTGTCCAATTGACCTATCTCTTTGCGTCAATGGGGTGTTTAGGTCCCCTGTTACAATATTGTTATTAATTATATGGGTTTTCATGCCTGTTAAGATTTGTCTTATATAATTTGGAGCTCTGATATTTGGTGCACACATGTTTATGATTGTTATCTCATCGTCTTTCAGTTTTCCACTGACTAGTATGTAGTGACCTTCTTTATCTCTTTTGATTGCTGTTGGTTTGAAGTTGCCATTGTCTGCAAACAGAATAGCTACTGCTGCTTGTTTTCTGGGTTCCTGTTGCATGTAGGATTGTTTTCCATCTTTTGTCTTTTAGTCTGTGGTTTTCCTTTTCTGTGAAATGTGTTTCCTATATACAGCATATCATTGGATTTTCTTTTTTAATCCACTCTGCCTATCTGTTTCTTTTGACTGGAGAATTGAGGCCATTTACATTTATAGTTACAACTGATATGTATTGATTTATCATTGTCATGTTATTTACTTGCACTGGTGTGCTACTTTTTCTACCTGTTTACCTGTTTGCTCTTCTTGACGTTTCATTCCTCCTGTTGTTTTTCAAATTGCAGTCTTCTTTTCTCTGTCTAGAATATCTTTTCGTACTCTTTGTAATGCTGGCTCAGTGCTCATGAAGTTCTTCAATTGTTCTTTGTCATGAAAATATTTTATTTCTCCGTTGAATTTGAGAGATAGTTAGGCAGGGTACATCAGTCTTGGTTGGAAGCTGTTCTGTCTCAGGACTTGTAATGCTTCACTCCAAGCTCTTCTC
>NW_004955434.1:14930540-14940698 GCF_000276665.1 Chinchilla lanigera
TCATCTCTTCTATGCCCTTATGGAATTGTTTCCTTACTTTCACTGCAATCATTTCAGCTAGTTCAGGCATGTGTTTACCAAGTTCTTCTATGTTGATGTCTCCTGGACTTGTTCTGATTAGGGTGGAGTTCTGGGATTGTGTTTCAGTCTTTCATTTTGTCATGTTTCCTACTGGATGTAGAAAGCTCACTTTCCCTCATCAGTAGCTGGTCAGCCAGGACCACTAATGTCCCTAGTTTTGCTGTTGGTCAGGTTTGCCCCTGAATGACCTCTGAGAAGCGCTACTTAGTCTCAGGTTTTCTCGGTAGTTTTTGATTTGTATCTAGTTCTCCCCATTCTCAGACTAGGGCAATGGTGTCAGCTGATGGCCAACCATCTGATCCAGCGTCCCTTTGCAGTTCAGGGCACATGCACAACCCAGGCTCAGGTTGCACTGGTGTGACAATCCTGTTCTAGTGGACCTATGTCCCCAGGAAGTTCAGGGTACAGGCATAGTCCAGACACAAAATGCAGGGTCTACAGTTTGTGAACTACCTGATTCTGTGTCTCCAGTTAGTTCAGGACACATACAGGAAGCAGATGCCGCCTGGATGGGTAGCAGTCACAGACTTCCCATGCCTTTGACTTGCTAGGGGGTCCAGGCAAAGGTAAAGCATGGACTTGAACTGAGGGACCTGCAGCTCCCGGAGCACTTGCTTACTCGGCGCAGGGCGCGTGGGGGCTGGGAGAGGCTATACATCCTCCCCCCAGCCAGAGAAGCCCCTGGGGCTTCTAAGTGAGGACCTCCTTTCTGCTGCAGGTTCAGGGAGGGGAGAGACTCAGTCTGTAATGTCAGCAGAGTCCTGGTTCACACACTCTGCCCTCAGGAAGTAGATGGGAAATACCTGGCTCTCTCCACGGCTTCAGCTGGCAAACGTGTCAGTGTGAGCAAAGCACGGACTCCAACCGTGGGTCCAGCAGCTCCCAGAGCACTCGCAAATGTCATTGTTGGCAGCTACAAGATGGTGTTACTCTGTCTCAAAAGTTCATTTTTAGCCACTAAAGCAGACTTGGAGAAAACTCAACCAGTTTTATCTGCAAACCCAATTGTGTTTGTGCACAAAATTGCTTTTTGATCTCTTTAACTACAGCTTTCTTGAATTCAGTACAAGAACTAAATTCCTATTATTTAAAATATCCAGTCCTTTCTGACTTATAAGTGAACAGATATAGCCTAAAAACATGAAGAACAAAAGAAGATTTCTTTCATTTCCAAAGAAAAGTAATTGTCCACTTGTAACTTCTTTATGTAGAAATGTTTCATGGTGCATTAGGGAATTCAGTTCCTTAAGCAAAATCAGAAGACAGCTTTCAAAGCTAAAGACAGGTGATAGATTTCTTATTAGTAAATTAATGACTTCTAAAGAGAGTATATAGCTGATAAGAGAAATTTTGAAGAATAATCCTTTCACATGACAGTGGATGTTTTTAAGATAGTACATTTTATAAATATATGCATTTACTTAGTACTATATGCAATAATTTTTTGCTTTTGTTTTTGAGTTTTTGTTTTGTTTTGGTTTGTCGAATATACGATTATAATTTTAAAAGTATATTGAAACAATTGGTGTGAAATTTTTCAGTTTACATTTTGTCTCCACAATGCAGGGCATCTTTATATTACCTGAAATTTCAGTGTGCCTGAATCTGTTCTCACGTGTTCTATCATTTCTCAGGCACACAATGCTGCTTTGCCTTATTACTGAGAATATCTGAGAGGTGTAGTAGGGAGCATGTTTTGGTAAAAATTTAATAGCTGTAATTTGGAGATTTGAATAATATTGGATTATTTTAGGAGAAATTTCCTTTTGGGTCTACCACCAAGTGAGATCACAAGCAATTTAAAATTATCCTAAAACAGTTTTGTATTTGGAAATTTCCTTGACCACCAAAATGACCTTAATTCAGGATTCAGTGTGTGCAAGGCCTAGTTTGATTATTATTAAAAATTTCTTCTAGGGAGCAGCTATGCAGTACAGGGAAGTAAGTGAAATTAAGAATAGCAGCAGACTGTTTACCAGATTCTGAACTTTTTGTGTGATTTTTATCTCCAACTTTTACTTTTATTCTTAAAGCTCCAAAAACTGCATCTCAAACTCTTATCTCAAGGAAAAAAAAACTTTAAAAGTTGATCCTAATTATCTGGATTACTAGTTTATCTTGAACTTTTGCATATATGTGTGTGTATGTTCTATATGTACATGTATTATATATGTAACATATATGCACATAAGAGAGATATGCAATTATATATGACTGTATGTGTGTATATATACATATATATGAACATGTTATATAATATATCTGTATGCATTTATGCATTTCAATATTAATTAATACCGACTGTCTTTAATTATGCTTTTAGGGAAAGTTTATATTTTGGTTTTGTTTTCTGGTACCGGGAATTGAACTCACAACCTTGCACTTGCCAGACAGGTGCTGTGCTGCTGAGCTAAATCTCCAGCCCCTAGGGAATGTTTTTAGTAATACTCAAAGCAATGTATCATAGAAGGAGTTTTATAATATTTTTCCGTTGTAAGAATTCTTTTCATTATTGTAGTTTTGCCATAACTAATTTGGATATATATATGCTTTACTGTCCCCACTAAGTAAAACTCATACTTTGGGGAGCTACAGCTACCTAGCCAAGAGTCAACCCAGTTTTTAGTGTTTTGAAATAATGCATAAAGTATTCATTACATGAGTGACTTAAACCAATACCTGTGGCACAAGAACATGACTCCCTGAAGGAATCTTGAGCCTTTGGATATGTAACCTTTTTCCAAAGGAAAATGTTCAAAGTAAAACAACAACAACAAAAAAATAAAGTATTTTAAAATACTAAAATGTTTTAAACAAAGCAAGTGTAAATGGGGACTTGGTGAAAGCTTTTTGTGCATTGCTCTTCTGGCAGGCACTGGTACATAAAGAAAGTCAGGAAAAAAATTTAAATTCAGAGAATGTACTTTTATAAAGTTCTTAAAAGTGTAAGATAAAGTCTAAACAAATTGTTATGGACTTATAATAAAAGTATGACATTCATAAAGTAAAATGTCACAAATGTATGAAGAATTATGCTATACCATTTTGATTCTATTCCTTAGAATGAGAAAAGAAAAATAAACAACAATAATAGATCCATAAGACAAACATGAACAGAAGGTATCTCATTCATAGATTATTTTTAGGTAGTCATAAAGTAGTACTTTCATTTGATAATACACCTTAGTTGACTAAAAATATATACCATAACTTGAAATTCCATAAAGTATTTACTAAACATGAACATTAATATTACTTCTATGATATGCAGACCTAGTATGTAATTTGCTAACTAAAAGTGATGTCATTTATAATTCTTTAATCATATGCTTCAGTTCTCTACTTCTCTTTTTAATATTACAAAAACTAAATCTGCTACTTATATTCATTTGAGGCTCAAGGCATTTTAATGAAGAAATGAAGATAAAAAGTACCAATAATTTGATAATAAATAATCTAAAAGTAATGTTTATATTTTGGTGAAGTTATAGGAGCAATTGCACCAGACAGGTACATATAGGAGCAATTACAATACAGAAAGCTACACCAGCTTTCTGAGTTTTTCGGTAACTAGGTCTGAAAAACAAATCAAGAAAACAAAAGTAAACATTCCTGGAATGATATTTAGGGTGAAAAAAGCTGCCTATGGACTGTATATGCGCTTAGCTTGCAGATTATTTCCATAACTAAGAGAGAGACAGCAGGAAAAGAGAGGAGTGGAGAGGTGAGGAGAGGAGAGGGGATGGAAGCAGAGGGGAGGGGAGGGGAGGGGAGGGAAGAAAGGAAGGAGAAGGAAGAAGAAGGAAGGAGAAAGGAAGGGAAGAGAAGGGAAGGGAAAGGAAGGGATTATTTGATAAGTGATTTCTAAAATTCCAGTTCAAGAGAATCAAGGAATATGTGAGCTATCATCCCTTATTCAAAGGAAGAAAAATGATATCAGGAGCTGTGGGAGAGGTTACCCGATTTGACTAACAAAGAAACAGTGCTGAATTTGCAGATGATGGTAATGATAGTTGATGAGTGAATCCACATGAAGATAGAAAACCTAGGGTACATAGTCCACTGTTTTTCTAAAGTTATACAAACTGACATGGAATTGATAACACGCTTTTGACTGGTTGAACTTTCAAGCACAATACAATTCAAGCTATTATTTGTAGGACCTTTCTCCCTTTTGGGGCAAGTTATTGCCAGGGAGAGATGAGATATAAGGTATGGAAATGTTCTGGACAGAGGGACAGCTGAGCTATGATTTTATTAATTTAAAGTTAGGAGACATATCTAAATACATGCTGGAAAAATTCCCATTGTGTATGCTCAGTAAATTTCGTTGAAGTGTATAGCTACTGCTATGATCTAGAGCATAGACATTAATATTTCAATTATGTTTATCATTTTTTAAGTGCATAAGCCCTGTGTAATTCTCTGTGGCCCACCTGAGTTCCAACCATGTCCTTACTCCCTGAATATCAGCAATGTAAATAAATTGTGGGGTACACATGGGGGCGGGGATCGACTGATTACTGATTCTTAAATCATTCTGAGTTTTTGAATGGATATTTCCCTTTTTTGAAAGAACTTGTGAAATCTTATCAGAAGGATTCCCAAAGTCTGCTAAATAAACAGATTAATTCACTTAATTGCATTCTACACTAAATTATTAATAGTCATCTCCAACACATTGTCAGTATGAATGAAAGACTTTTGCTATAAATGTCCATTTCATCTATCCAAGAGCAGGAGCTGGGGATTTAGCTCAGCGGCAAAGTGCCAGCCTGGCAAGTGCAAGGTTGTGAGTTCGGTTCCTGGTAGCGGAGAAAAACCAAAAATAATCAAAAAAAAACAAAACAAAACAAAACAAAAAAAACCCATCTATCAAATAGCATTTCTGGTTCACTCAGCAGAATAGCAATTAATGTACTAATAACCATTCTTGAATGGATAACTGTCTGTCCCAAAAAATGTCAGTCTATTGAATTTTAGTGACATTGCTGATCACAATTTTTCAGCTGCTAAAATGTTCATTTCAATCTTATTTATCTTGAGGAAAATTCAGTGATATATACAGTAATCATGCAGCTTGTTATTTTACTACACAGTTTCTTAAAACGTACCCTTTCTGCAGAAGATCAATTATAAGTTATTACACAAACTTCTTGTAAAGTTCTAACTTAGTGGCATAAAAAAAATTTCACATTATTTTTACTTTTTAACTGCAAGAGAATCTTATGTCTGCAAGGAGATTGAGGTCTTCTTCAAAACGTTTTAAACCTGAGAAGAGCTACTAATCAATTTTTAACGTCTTCCTCAGGAGAGTCAAAAGAATCAACCTACAAATTTTTCTCACTTCAGCAGCAGTTCCTCCTAACCCTAGTATATTCCATGTAGTTGATAATATTTAATCAAATGACACACTAAATTTTAAAGAAGAAAATTTCCAAGAATGACGGATGCTCCCTCATAGTACATTAGATTCTTAATCTGAGACTCTTCCAGTTTGGTGTGTGTGAGAGCAAGTGCAGGAGGATGGAATGATATAAGAATGATTTAGAAAGTAAGAAAAATGGGCAGGAAATAACAGCACACTTTGGAACTCCCTAGAAGGTCGAGAAGAATTTTTGTAATCTTAATAAATATGTTAGGTGACTCTAGAGATTTATTGTTCGCACATTTTTAGTCATTTTCAGCCCTGTGCTTAAAAGTATATCTTGTGAGACATTTTTAAAAATTAATTTACAATTTTGTATCCTATTTTCTTTCCAGGGGCAGACTAGATCAATTACTTCTTCATCATGACCTGACTTTTACCTATTATAATCTGAAGGGTATTCCTATCTACAATTGAGAAAATGAATTTTTAGAATCTTAGAGAAAGATCTCATTTTTAAATGCAGTATGTACTTCACAGTTATCTATAATCTTGAAACAAAATAGAAATTCCTTGCAACAGACAAATCTTACATCCAGCAGAAAGATATGAACAGGTAAAGGGCTGCAATTATTGGAGTTTTAAGATGGATGAGAACTGTGACCGCTCTTGAGTGGTCTGGGGTGGATGATAATATTTCAATCACAAGGGTATTAATGAAAAAAAAAAAAAGGAAGGGGAGGTGGAAACCATGAAAACACTGCTTGAAGTAACCTATATTGCTTACTATGGAAATGAAAGATGAAAAAGTGAAATAGAAATTCCAGGCCTTGGGGGCTGGGGATTTAGCTCAGCGGCAAAGCGCCTGCCTGGCAAGCGCAAGGTCGTGAGTTCGGTTCCCGGTACCGGAGAAAAACCAAAAAAAAAAAAAAAAAAAAGAAATTCCAGGCCAGTGAACTTATCACAAAAAACAAACAAATAGAGAAGACATAATGTGCTAACTTTCTAACAGTTGCAACTGCAATGAGAAGTGGAGAGAGCAGACTTTTCACGCAAGGTGGGAATGAGGGTTGTATATATTTGCCAGACCTCACAGAAAGAAGAAATCAGGCCAGCAGCATTAAAATGTTGAGGGAGGGCGGATTAATAATACTCATGCGTCAAACATTTTCTATAACTGAGGGCCACAGGGTTGTATGCTTTGCAAATACATCTGAAAATTTAGGCTTAGAACAAACAAATACCCAGGTATCATATTTCAAGCCTAAAATGGGCGCTGTATTTAAGGATATGCTTCCTTATGTGTTCTTTTTTCCAGAATCTTACAAGGAAATGATGTTGATTATGCAGAAAGGAAATAAATATATAACAACTAATAACTGAAAGGAAGTAAGATTATCAGGCACTGTCAGTGGACACATTTCTTAAGAACAGTATAGGGAACATAGAAAAAATAAAAAGAAAGTCAAAACAGAGACTACTGCAGCTAAAATATGCATTTAAGAAGACAGGTTCAAAAATATTTCTTTTCTTCCCGGCAAACACCTGAGAATTTAAATTGGATGTTAGAGTTGAGCAGGAGAAGGCTGAGGCTTCATGACAGTCTAAATTGTCTGTGAGCTGTACGTGGAAGAAGGGTTCGGATTAGTGAGCTAACACTCCTATTCACACGGAGAAATAATAATTATCACATAGAAAAGCGAGGTCAAAACTGAAATTTGGTCTCAGAGACTTTGAATGTCTTACGGTGAATTAAAAAAGGTTATTTGGAAATTAAAGAGTGCATTTTCTAGGAATAGAACAAACATTATGCCTGAGATACAAATCCCAAATAAATTTCCAGAACACAGGGAAAATAAAACAAATGAAGAGATAGAAATGAGAGAAAAGTCAAATGACATAAGGAATAGACCCAGAATTCCCTATACCAAATAAACAGTAGTCTGTAAACCTGAAATAAAATTTACCAGTTATGTCAGGACATCACCACGGAAATATTTGCAGATGCTATTTATACCCACTTAGGGTCTGGTGGTTACAGCCACTGGGTAAGAAATTTCTTCCCCTTCTGGAGAATTCCCTTTTGCCAAATGATACAAGCACAGTACAGTACCTTGCTAGGTGGACACATTCACCTCCCAGGCTTGACACCAAGCTGACCAGGGACCAATGCATGGCCACAAGGTGGGACTAACTAACTGCTGGAATCTATGCTTAGTAACTCTTTGTCTACTGCATTTGCCCTCTTACTTTCCCCTCCTTAGTAGAATTGCCTTCAAGAATACCGGCAAAAGAATCTCCAATGAGTCTGTTCTTAAGAAAGGCAATTAAGGCTAACCTAATATGATAAATCAATGGTACAACAGGAAAAGTTAAAGTATTATAATTATTTGTACAACTTGCCCTTTGCGTGTCATATGTCACAATTTTCATTGTTAAAGCGACTTAGAGCCACATAGGAAGATGGAGTCCCATTGTGTTTATGCGCACTCGTCTGCCTAAAATCTTGTTAAATATTTAGGGTGAGGAATCTGTTAATTCACTTGATCTAATATTCCACCATATGTAAAAAATCATAACTCGGGCCAGGCATGAGAGTGCTTGTCTGTAACCCCAACACTCAGAAGTCTGACACAGGAGTATTGTTAAGTTCAAAATCAGCCTATGCAATGTTCCTTCTGGTAATGAGAATTCTTATATTACAGCAGATAGTATAAATTAGTTTTCATAAGAAAACATTTGTATTTATTTTTATTAAATAAAACATATAATAAATTCATTTGTTAAAGTGCATATAATAATCAACTAGGGAAAATTAAAGCAAATCTAACCAAGAAATGTAAGTAAACTGCCCAGTATATCAGATCAAATCATGGCTACCATTAGTTTATCAAATACAATGCCTTCTGAGATGGGGTTTATTCAGTGAGCCAGTGATGAATATAGAATTCTGATAAAACCCACACTACAAGGTATATGTAGAAATAAGAAATTTTTGATACAATTTCAGAATAGGTAAAATAATTTCATACTTTATCATAATAATTTTGGGTGAACCCTGCTAAATTTAATGCTTATGTTTATTAAAAAGGAGATAAGCCTAATTTTTAAATCAAGTTCTTGAATTTCACTGTATTTTCAGAAGAATGTAGTTAAAGAACAGAGTATTGCATTGGACTTTAAATCTAGTGTCCTTAGTTTTCCTGTGATCTAATTTTATGATCTTAATTGAATACATCAAAGTCAGCAAGGACTTAGCTCACTAGGGAAGGACAGCCTGTGTTAGAATTTTTGTCTTTATGTTGTACTCTGAGTGACTAATTTTAAATTATGATATACAGTGTATTAACCATTCTTATTCTCATTAATTTGTTATACAATTTTGTTTTATGTTTACATAAATAAAATCCAACATTCACTATGTAAAAAAAGAATTGTCAAAAGGGCATTAAATCAGTTACATGACTTGCACTTCAAAAGCCACGGTTCCATTTTTTTGCATCACAAAAAGTAGCATTTATGATCAAGGAAAGTAAGCAAATAACAACGCAAATTGTATTAGTAGTATTTCCAGTGGTGCACAAATTATCCTTCAGCTCTTTCAGTTGCCTGGCTGTCAGTCCTGTGAGGGTTAGAACTTTTAAGTCCACTGTTGGATCTGTATTTAAAAATGAAACAGAATAAAACAGAAATCGTACAAAACGTTGAAAGATCTTCTAGCTCTTAAGAGATAAGCTATCGTGAATTTTCTCTTAAATCTATCATAGAAAACTACTTTTCCCTCATTTTCACTTCTTCCCAAAGCAAGTTAGAAATGTATATATATTTTTGAACTTTTCATACATTCTTTTTTTTGTTTTGTTTTGTTTTTTTTCCGGTACCGGGAATCAAACTCACGACCTTGCACTTGCCAGGCAGGCGCTGTGCCCCTGAGCTAAACCCCCAGCCCCGTATACATTCTCATTAGTCATGGTTTCTCTTTAAACTTCTTATCAAAAGCACAAAAACCCTCTCTACAAATAGGTCTGAGTATAAGTTTAGTAAATAAATTATTGAAGGACTTCAACCTTCGGAGATTTAAAATAATCAAAATACCTTAGAAGAGAGAAACAGTGGAATAAATTCTGATGCTAGATTTGATTCAAGGAACAGCAAGCAAATAAGTTCTTTAGGTCTTTCATTAGGCTAAGAAATCAGTAAATATTCCACTGTGGACTGTCTGCTATGCATTTCAATGGCATTGCCTCATAAGTGGAAAATGAAAGATTAACATTATAAATAGCCAGAAAGAAGAAATCCTGTCCATCTGAACCATTTCAGCTGAACAAGGCATTAGCTGTAACTTCACTGGTTTGACAGCAATAAAATGTAGCCATGTTTATTACTTCCTAAGTCCAGTCTGTCCAATGTTACTTTTAAGTTATTCTCTCACACTGAATGTATTGCTTTAAGAGGTGTGTTATTTCTGTCAGACTATGTAAACACAAATCAGCACCATCCACAATTACATTAAAAGAATACTTCTTAAACTCTTTCACGTCTGTGAAACAGCAACTAAAATACTATGAAAAATCTTACAATAATGCATTTAAAAAGTATTACTTTCCATATGATATATAAGGTATCACTAATTTTATAAAATGTAGAATTTAGATAATGTGACTTTTTGCTTTTAGGGGTGGTGATTTTTAAATAACTGTTAATTTCTG
>NW_004955434.1:14941373-14954134 GCF_000276665.1 Chinchilla lanigera
CTGAGCTAAATCCCCAGCCCCGTGAACCCCTTTAAAGCTCCTGATTTTCCATGTATGCGCTTTATTTGAGAGAGAAGAAAAGAAAGAGAGAGAGAGAAATGTGGAGACCTTCATTATCAGTCTAGGCTCAGGCAGAAGGGTAAGGAAGAAATGTGAGTCTGAAGGATGACAGAACATGACTGACAGACCTTGCCACACAAGGAAAGTCCTTGATTAGTAGACCTAGGAAAGTTTTCACACACACATAAACACACAGACACACACACACACACACCAGGTGGTCTTGATCCTAAAAAGAAAGTATAACAATGGCTGGTATAATTAAACATTTTATAGTTCATATTTTGGCTCAGTGGGAAGAGAAGCAGTATTATACATACAAAAAATCTATTATTAAATATTCAGACAAAAGTTTTCAAATGTTCTCAGGATAGATTGGAGACAGAGGTCAATATGAATACGTCTCTCTTTTCTTGAAATCTGTGTATACATCTTAATGAGATAATAAATATTTTGGCTCGTAAAAATTATCTCCTTATTGATAAAATCATTACACTCCCATTACAGTTTCATCTGCAAACCTCAATTTATGTTATTCACACTCTCTTATCCAGGTATTTGTCCAAGACTGTATATGTTAATTTAGAAAAACTTTCACACAATATCATCTGTCTTTTTATTATCCTAAGCGTTTTGTAGATTTTTTATATTTCCATTATCTTATTGATTTCATTTACAAATTCAGATATTTAGCAAATATTCTTAATATGTAACGTATTTTATAATTTATTCTCGGAACCACTCCAATCACATTACTCCTCATTTAGAATTTGTCTAAATTTGGAGCAAGCAGCTATACCTTCTGATCTGCCAAGAATCCTTAGTTTATCAAGCTTAGATGAAGTTCTATAGCTGAAACCATCTGTTGAAATTTGAACCTCACTAGTTCCTTAAATCGATCATCTTACCAGCTTAAATGAAAAAAAAATGGTTGATTAGAGGAGACAAAACAGTATTGAATAAGAGAAACATCATTTAGATATAGAAGACTAATTAGAGTTTTAGTTGTAGACTTTAAAAGGTAGCATCACATATCTTTTCTGGACTAAAATATAATAATTTTGCAGACGTTTGAAAGTAAGCTTTGTCTTTGATAGTACTGAGTAGAAGAGATTGGAGATTTCTGTAGAAAAACAATGTATCCCTGAACAGTCACATAATCGGCTGTTGCTCAGTTCTGAAACGATGAATTCTGGTTTGCAGAAAAAGGAACTCTCTCACTTCAGGAAAGCAAAGGGTGTGTGTTGAAGGTCTCGTAGTAATATTTTGTAGAACTGAAAATAAAACACTGATTTTCAATAATTAAAATCCACACTCTTGGATTTTTTATGATTTCTTTTCCAAATAGGCAAACTCAAAAGATAGAATATTATTAGACTTTTTGCATCCTCATCTAAATATCCCAGTTAATTATAACATGTGCGTATGGAGCATTTAAATAGTTGCAAAATTATATTTAGGATGAAATGAAATGCTTATGTGAAAAGGTCAGTAATGTTTGAAATTACCTATAAAGAATAAAAGGTAAAAATTATATCACTGTTAATATTGTATTATGCTTTAACGGTCCTCATACACTGTCTGTCTCTGAAATGACTATGATTATATGCTTAGTAATGTGGGATAAGTATATCTCTTGTGTTTTGTTAGTCAGTTGCCTGGAAACCAGCTTCAGACACATCTTCTCCATATGGAAGTACAGGGGCATTTGGTTCACGAACTTAATTCTTTCCACTTTTGTGGGGAAGATGGCCAAGACAGCCAAGGAAGCAAAATTTCACCAAATGCCTCTGCTCAAATTGATTGTGAGAAAAAGCATTTGTGAACTGAATTGCTACTGTATCTCTCATTTTCAATCCTTGTTTTTCTTCCTGTTTCTTCCTTAACTTCAAATTATGTTTTCTAGGTGGCAGATTAAAGAGTTAGAAGTTAGTTTTTCTTTGATGTGATTCAAATTTTATCTTCAGTGTTTCTTTGCTGAAAACCCTGCCCAAAACTCATTTGTGGAGAACTACTAGATTAAGACAAAAAATGGCTAATTAAAATTGAGGTTTTATTAGCTATTTATATATAGATATATACACTTGTTCCAAAGTACTCAAGAATAAATAAAAAATACATTCTTTCAAATATGATCAACAGTAAATAATGCTCCTATATAAAACATAGGCCCATATAAACAAAACGGATGGAACATAGCCATACTCTAACTTCTGAATGTGATATAATAGTAAGCATAAATTTCAAACATGGGACTTCATAAAAGTTCCCTTACATTGTGGGGCCTGTGTGTGTGTGTGTGTGTGTGTGTGAGAGAGAGAGAGAGAGAAACCTTTTTTTCTAACCAAATTTTATTTCTCTATTTCTGTTTTCTTGGGTATTTTTTTGTTTTGTTTTGTTTTGTTTTGTTTTTCTCCGGTACCAGGAACCGAACTCATGACCTTGCGCTTTCCAGGCAGGCGCTTTTGCCGCTGAGCTAAATCCCCAGGCCCTTTCTTGGTTATTTTTAAAATACCACCCAACACTAGCACTATCCTATGCCCTAAAAAAAAGAACTTTTATTCATTATTTCACTCTAGTGAACAAGTGTTCTTAGGCTAAATCAAGTAATCTCTATAATTCATCTGCAAAAGCAGGGCATTGAAAATCAGTGTCTCTGAACCTACAGTTTCTGACCAAATGATCTGAAGCCTTTGTATTATCTAATGTATATATCCTGATATTATTGCATGGTGAGAATGATCTGGAATCCAATTCTAATATCTTCTTAAATTATCTAATGCATATTAAAATATGATTTAAAAACCCAGATTACATTATCTCTAAGGCTTCTTCAAGCTCTAACATTCTTTGATTGGAAATTTTAATGAAATAATCACATATGCATAATGTCAAATACAGACAAATCTAGTTATATATGAGGAGAGACGCTACGGAAAAGATTCCTGCAATGAAGAGAACTGTGCCTCAGAGGAAGGGACAGTTAGAATAGGAACAAACCGCGCACAACTCAAAGGTTAGGCAGGAAAAGGGTTTAGTTCCAAAGGGAGGAGGAAACAAGGGCGGAAAAGAATGGGCTCCTGAGACGCGGGAGGAGAGGTCCGGATCAAATAGTTGGAGAAGAAATGTTTGTCCCTGCGCTGAGCCAGTTATCAACAGAGACGAAAGTCCTCTGTCCTGGCTCCGGCTGCAGGTGGGGCAAGTTCCAGTGTTCAGTGGACAATGCCCAATTTGGTTCATAATATATTCACAAGCGTTCTTTTTCCAGTGGACCAACATGGACAAATGGTTCAACTAATTTTAATGAAGTGACACATGAGATATTTGTGTGTGCTGAATCCAGCTATGTCACAGGTAAAGATAAAAATGTGTCACTTAAGAATCCTTTCTAAGTCTTATGAGAAAGAGGGTTGAATTTTTTCTTTGTTTTTGCACTCAGCTATTTTTCAAACACAAAACCTCAGGTAGGAATGAGGGTATTTCTTAATGGTCCCATTGTCCAGTATTTGGGTAAAAGTCAACACTCTCAAAAGCAATTTATGGATTAGTTAGAAAAAGAAACCTCATATTATAGTGATATGTGTGCACCCATATTTTAGCAGTGCAATTTGGCATAGCTAAATGTTGGAAACAGCCCAAATCCCTATCAACCGAAGAATGGATAAAAAAGATGTGATCTTTGTATACAATGGAATACTACTCAGCCATAATGAAGAATTAACTGGAGACTTTTATAGGTAAATGGATGCAACTTGAGACCATACCCATACACGAAATAAACCAGACTTACATGTGTAAACACTGTGTTATCTCTCTAGTGTGAGAAGCTGAAAGAGTAAATAAGCTCCAAAATGAACAATAGATAGCATAAAATGAGAAGAATCTTCCAAAGGAAAGGCAAACTGGGATGGAGGAATGGAAAAAAGAAGGAAGCAAAAAGCAAATATATAGATATAGTAGTTGAGATAGTTATACTACTAATTTCTCTTAGTTCATTGAAAAGAAAGGTTTGTGCTAATATTTTTTGGACAATTAAATGCTAGTATCTTGTACTCTGAGTAGCTCATTTAAAGGTAATTATACACAATGTACTAAACATTGTTACCCTCTCATTATCTTGTTTTGAAAATTTGTTTTTTTTTTTCTCTTCAAAATAAAAAAGGAAACCTATTTACACTTATTATAGTAATCCCCCTCAGTTTCCAAGCCCCAAGGAGAAAGCATTTTTAAGTTCAGCATATACTTCTCCAGCAAAAATGGTAAATTTCACAAAAGGCACAAACATCAGTTGTTTTCTACCACTTATCTCAGAGTGTTATTTTGTGAAAGATTCCAGGTGCCTCCTCTGTCTTATCCCTCCCCCAGCACACAGGGTGAGCCACTCCCCCGTGACAGGGAGAACCAGCCTAAGTTTCTGCCCTCTTAGTTGATGGCACCTGAGCGCAGGAGGCTGCAGATTTAGAACAAAGGCAGCAAATCTGGGGCACCCCACCCCCACACTGTTCTGAGCAGAGGCTGAGCCACCAGGCATAGCAGTGAAAAGCATTAAACATTTACACAGCTGCTTGTTATCAGAATTGCTTACCTTGTACTTTTTAATAATAACTCCTTTGATTTCCTGGAGTGTATCATCCCACTTAGCAACTTGTCCTGCTTCACCACCTCCTGCATGCCCTGCCTTCTGCAATGCACACACACTCACACACACACACACACACACACACACACACACACACACACACGATGGCTTTTCAAAAACGAATTATGAGCAGTTTGAGGAGAGAGTCTACACAATACTGTCCCTGGTTGAGCGTTGTTTATGTGCTTGTTTTGACGATTCATATAGTATATGACAATTCGTATGGTATGTGAATATAGTTTAGTATATGTCTTATCTGAAGAAAATATTAGTTGATACTTTGGGTGAATACTTTCTCCAGAGGTACATCTGTGCTGTTATTGTTGCAGAATATATTTAAATTCTTTTAAAAACTCCTCTTTTGTCAGCAGTATCTGAGACAATAGGAAATCATTTTCAGCCTTTAA
This sequence comes from Chinchilla lanigera, assembly GCF_000276665.1. Lineage (NCBI taxonomy): Eukaryota > Metazoa > Chordata > Mammalia > Rodentia > Chinchillidae > Chinchilla > Chinchilla lanigera. The sequence continues at coordinate 14,946,480 of NW_004955434.1, forward strand.
ACTCATCATATTATAAAACAATTTTATAAAAATTGTAGGTGGGGATGGAGAATCTATCTGCGAGCTAAGAGTTAAGCATAATTGGGGGAATTTATTTTAATAATTTTTAGATAATAAAATATCAAATCATGCAACTCTGGCCTGATTTAATTCAAGGAACAGTTATATTAGTGTAATTATTTGATATTTATAGGAAAATAAGTTCTTTCAGATATGGTATAAGCAGGTTGTAATCTATTACTCATATATTTAAAATATTAATTAAAATATGTTAATGATACCTAGCAAGTTATTCCTCTTCAGCAACCATTTACCACATTCATTTAATACTTAAATGCCTAATTTATTACATATTAGAGAGAGAGAGAGAGAGATTCCTCTTCAGCAACCATTTACCACATTCATTTAATACTTAAATGCCTAATTTATTACATATTACATTAATATTTCAGAAAAAGAAAAATATAAAGGCAATATTATTTTGTCTTTAAGGCACAAATTGTAGAGTTTTACTGCCAGGATAACAACCTGAGTTATCACAGTAGTAAGTTATATATAATTTTTTATAAGGAAAATATTTTCAAAGCAAAAATTGCTCCTGAGAAAGTGAAACAAACTAGGCAGATTTTATTGTCTCCTATTACATTAAGGAAAGGGAAGAGAACTAAGTCTAAAAAACCTTCCCTGAAGGCACCATAATTTTCAAGAATTGGGTTTGAGGAGATGCAGGCTATCTGTGTTTGCTCAGCAGCTGATGTAAAGGAAAAGTAAGGTCTCTTGGAGGGACAGGAAGTAGTTTTGTAACTTGGAGCGAATGTTCATCTAAGTGAGGCTCTAGCAGTCCCTGAGAGCCTGGCAGATTGTAATGATTTTATTTCCAAGGGAGGGCTCTCAGGTGCTTCATAAAGTTACTCCTTGTTTGGAAACCTGGAGAGAAACAATTAAAAATATTTACATCTCAAAGGTTCAGAGAAAGAATTTATAAATATTCTAAAGGAAAGGCCCTGACAAAACAAGTAGGGGCTTACAGTCTAGAAGAAGACTGTCAAGCTTAGTGGAGGTGAAGGCAATATTAAGGCTGTCTTGGTCATCATTTGGACTTGGACTCTTTGGTCCTTAAGAGGGCATCGTTACTATGCTGCTCTTATTAGAAGAAGCAAGAGACTTACTCATAGTCACACAGACTGTGTTTCCAAGTCAGAGCTGTGAACCACTGGTTTCTTGTTATCAAACCTGAATTCCTTAGAGGATTCTTTTCTGCCTGCACCACTTGGGCATCAGGCCCAGTGGCTTGAATCTAGTAAAATCTTACTAAAAGAGATCTCTTATACTATAATAACCACTATTTCTACAGAAGTAAAAATATAGGGTGCTGGTTGGTTTTTGATACATTTCTAGAAACTGTGATAAGCAAGGCATTCCAAAAAGTTTTGCTCAGTATTCCCTATCCCTTCTATGAAATAATCGCAAGGCAAAATATATATTTTACACTTAGTCTTCTAAAACCCGGAAAATCTTAGACAATAGAAGTCAGGCTTTCTAAAGAACATTAAGATTAGGTGTGCAAGGAAAGCAATCAATGAATACATCTCTTGCTGACCTTTTTTGTTGTTTTATTTTGGACAGATTAATAGAAGCAGCACTGAAAGGAAGTCATTTAATCTCCTTAGCTTTTGAAATTCTGGAATTATATAAAATACAGAAAAAGTGTGCAAGAAGGTTTTCACCTAGACTGATACCTAAAGATAAGCTGGGCAAATTCAGAATTTAAAAATGTGAAATATAGGTTGCACATGAAACAGTGCCCACTTTACATGTAAAGTTGAATACTCCTGAACCACATCTGTAGCAGACCAGGCTGACAGACTCAGAAATCTCCAACTTGTCATTCACCTCTCAGGAGATTGGGGGGTTCTTAATAGAATTCAAACTCTCCGGTCTTAATCTGAATGAATATTTCTGCCTGTATTATTCTGAGGCATCCCTGCTCATTACTTCAACTATTCTGTCTGTGAAAACACAAATCTAAAACTTTCTTGCATTGGTTATTTCTGTATTCGTAAAGCCTCAGGACTATCGTTGATGGCCTTGTTACAATCAATGTTCTTTTCCCTCTATCAGCAGAATCAAGTTGTTATTTTGAAATTAATTTACGTCATCTCTCTGTGCACCAGTCACTGGGATCCGTCTTGTCACCCACGTTTCACAGTGTGACATCTTGTCAAAGCCATTTTGCTGCAAGCTTTTTGAAACCAATTTCACAAGTCAAATGACTGGTCTGTATAACAAGAATAAAAATCTCTCCAGTCAGCCAAAATGTGGTTGTTGTCATTTATAATGAAGTTGTCCTCCAAAAGCAAAACACTCAGACCTGACAGACTCATACACAGGTACAAATGTAAGACAAGTTTAAGTGGGTGCAGCTTTAAATACATTGAAACTGATTTCTTATTTAATTGAAGGTAATTTAATAAACCAGTAAAATAATGCCATAGAATCAGAATGAGACTTGTTTGCTGTAGCCAAGGCTGCACTTGAGGGAATTAGGAGGAAGGCTGCCAGTAGAATGATCAGTGAATTGTTTTCCTATACTTAGGGCAAAGACAGCACTTTCTCCTTCATCATCATCAGAAGTAAAATTCGGTTCACTTCCATTAGCCTTCCTCCATTCATTTGAATGGGTGCAATTTCCTAATTGTTAAAGTTCTCTGGTTAAAAGACGGTTGTTTAATCTCCAAGTAATTTTTAAATAAATATTCCGATTTTCTAATGTATGATTAAAGATGTAAAACATAGGCCAAGATGGAAAAAACCATGGCCTGGTTAGCCAAGATTGAGTAAAAAATGCAAATGGACTGTCTTAAGAGCCCTTTCATCGCAGGAGCTCAATTGAGGCCATTTGCTTCACTCAATAGAAAGGAAAATGCACTTTATTTTAAGTAGTTCATTTAACATTTAATTCTTGGACAGAATTACAATTTTATTGTATATTTGGACTGTGATTAAAGTCTTTACTATATAGTTAAGTAATGGTTTATTTTGATAGTGGTCAAATGTTACATTCACTGTTCAAGAAATGAGAAACTATTATGCAGGACAAAATTAGGACATTCTCTCTCTGGAAGTGTGATAGGCAAAACTGCACAGTATGTGGAGAATGTATATCTATAGAAATAATCCTGAATTACATATCATTTGCTAAGGTGCTTACTATGAAAATGATATACTCTTTATCTCATCTAATGTGTCAAGGTGGTGTACAGCACACATTAAGGAACTGTAATGCAGTAGCATTATTAGAAGATACACTACAGTTACTTAAAATAATTACTCTTGAACCAACTATGGAAGTTTGAATGGGATTAGGGGAGAAAAAAAAATGTAGGGAACAATAACTTAATATGCAAGTAAAAAGTAGTGAAATTATTGTGTCCCATGCTTTTTTTCTTAATTTAACCACCCAATGCCAGATTGTTCTGCTAGCACCTGCAGCAGTTCACCTGCCTGTCAGCAGTGGATTGGAACTGTCGCAGCTCTGTGCTCTGACACTTCTCCCAATACACTAACACTTCATGTTTTACCACCCTGAGATGAAGTAAAAACTCATTGTTAGTTTTGTAGCTGTCTAAGTGGCAGTGGGATTACTATTTGTTCTTTATTTGTTATAATTTGAGAGCCCCATTTTAATTACAGATGTTATTCTTAGCTCATTTGTACGTTTTACAGTTGGTATTTCTGAGACTATCAAATACTGTAAACATTACCCATTATTTCCAACACTGAATTAAACAAGTATTGGTACATAAACAGTCTGTGTCTAAACTCTGTGACTGATCCATTGTACAGATTTTTATATGGGAGGACAAGGTTCGCATCTGTAATCTCCCTTGTTTAGTTCAGTTTTCATAGAAAACTCTATGTAAAATTTCGCATAATTTTATTGTGTTTCTCAACAATTCAGTGAGAGTTTCCATTTATAGAAAAATATGAAGAAATTTCAAAATTAAATTTTCACTCAAGAATATAAAATGGTTCTTCAAGGATTCAAGTATTCTTCAATATTATTCATAGGAGCTTTAAATCTTATTAACTATTGGTTAAATTCACACTTTGAATTGTTCTAGGTTCATTTATAACCAATATTCTTCCCCTGGGTTCTTGTCCTGCGGACAGTGAGGAACGTGACTGGCAGGACAGTGGCAGGGAACAAATTGAGTATAGTTCATTAGAAAGAACAAAGCAAAGCTCTCATCACTCAAGTTGGGCGCCAAGGGAGGCTCCGGAGGAGGGATTCAAATTCGGGTCTTGACATCCACTTTTGTTGGGCTATTCTGGTGGAGGTGCAAAAATGAGACAATAAAACAATGCAGGTGCCACTTTCGTAGGCTTTCGAAGCCAGAATGAGCAGACTTCCCCCTCTTCCGATCTTCCCACAACCTGTCTCAGTTTACCCCAGACCTTTCCCTTTAAACAGTGAGTTGCTGTTTTCTTAGTTGTCCTGTAGCATCATGATAGACTTCCTCTGCCCTCTAGCTTCAAGGCAGAAACCAATAGGTCTCCCTCCCCTTTTGCTGTAATTTCCTAGGGCACATTTTGGGTTTTTAAGGTCTCTATTCTAGCTGTCTATTATTGCTGTCTCCTTGGTCTCAACTCCCCACCCCCCACGCTGCCCCCGCCCAGCAGTGGTAGCTCTAACTGCCATTAAGGGTACCACTGAAAAGCTCAGCTCAGGGCTACTCTCCAGTGAGTGTTCCTCAGGCCCTTCCGTGAGTAGAAACCAGGTCCTAACAGCCTGACTGGGAGTCCAGCAGGGAAACCTCCAAGTACCTATAACATCAGCCTGTGCTCCTACATGAGATGTGAGAAGAGAGCTAAGATTTTTTTTAATGATCAAATATTAAATAGTTGCATGCATTCGTGCATAATATACTTGATTGTGCCTCCTGGCCTTCAAACAGTAAATATTTACTCTGGACATTTCCAAAAGTTTGAGGCAACCATTTAAGGCACAATCTCGGAGTCCTTGATTCTGTGAATAGGCATTGTTGTTATTTTTCTGTTAATATACAAATTGCATCTAAAGTTTGTTGCATAAATGCTATTTTGCAATTTATGTTTGTTTCTTGTTTTTTTTTCCTTTATAAGCGATTTTAAGAAGACATGATTGAAAGTAATGAAATATCGTCTGGATCTATTTTACAATGATAAATTATTTGCATATAGCATTCAATTCATTTATCAATATTTTATTCAGAATTAAGGTTTTTTGCAACTTAACCAGTGACTGAAATGCACTTCTTCTTGGTTTTGACTTTATGAGTTGATTATTTTCAATATTTACATGAACCTTATAAGACACGGTGGAGAGCGAAATAATTGTTTTATATTTTAGATGAAAGAAATTTGTTTATCATGCAAATTAATCAGTCTTTGTATTTTTTTATAAGTGCAGCATAAAACGTTTTAGTCCTAAGTTTTTATTGGTAGATAAATCTATTATTTATTGGTGTGGAATAATATACAATTACAGAGAGAAGTTTTTATGTTTCTGCATAGAGATTCTAAAGAAATGTTACTGAGATGTAACTGCATTAAAAGAGCAGGCAGTAGAAGTTAATTTACTGTGGAGATCATGGTTATTTTACCATTCTTTCTTTAAAGCAAAATTACAGCTGAGTTATGAGTGTGGAGTAGAACATTAACTTTCCATCCTGTAAACTATGCATAAGACCTATGCATACATCACTAGATGAGCTAACCACTTGTAATTTATTAAAGAATATTATTTTTCCCCATTTCCATAAAATGTGCAAAAAAATGTGGCAAGTACACACATACTAGTTTTGTTCTGATTCTCTTGACCTCTAACACTAGTCAATCTTTGCACATTTGTCAGTTTACCTGGAAGGACACTTTCTAACAATGCCAAGGACACTGGGCCTTGTCAAACAAAAGATTACTCAGTCTTGAAACACCTGATTATCATCAGAATTGAGAATATTGGTCAATAAAACCACCAGAGCCTGATTATAGAATTCCTGGGATGATGTCTCATGAAATCAAAGAATGAAATTGAAGACAGAAAGGAGATAGTTAAGACAAAAGTGTTTATTGGAGGTATTGTACAAAAAGAAAGATAACTCCTGGCAGGTAGTGAGGATGAGTTCCCAAAGTGCATTCACCTCATAGACTCTGCCCATAACCTTTTATGGTGAATAGAATACTCCTATCCATCTGCCAAGGGCCTTTTACTAAGGTAAATATACACTGGGGGAAGGGAAATGGTAAGATATTTTAGGAACTACTGGACACTACTTCTGAACTAATACTGATTCCAGAGGATTCACAATATCACTGTGATCCTCTAGGAAAAGTAGGGGCCTGTGGAGGTCAGGGGATCAATAGCCTTTTAGCAAAGATCTGCTTCACAGTGGGCCCAGTAGGTCTGTAAACCATCCTATAGTTACTTCCTCAGTTCCAGAATGTGTAATTGGGATAAATATACTTAGTACTTGCCAGAATCCTCACATTGGTTCTCTGACCTTTAGTGTGAGGGTAATTATGGTTAGAAAGGCCAAATAGAAGCTAGAGTTGCCCTTACCTGATAAAATAGTAAACTAAGAATAATACCATATCCCTGGAGAGATTGCAGAGATCAGCACTACTATTAAGGACGTGAAAGATGCAGAAGTAATACATCCCATCACATTCCCGATTAATTTTCCTATTTACAGGTTAGGAAAGATGGGTGGGTTTTGGAAAGCCACAATTCATTATTGTACACTTAATCAAGTGATAGTTGATCTTTATCCACCTGCATGGTATTCCACCCAGCATTGCTTCTGAGCAGGGACATGGACAAGGAAGGGAGGCAATGGACGCTTGCCCATGGAATTCACTGGTCTTCCATTGTTACTCATCATTCAGAACCAGATGGATTGATAGAAAGGGGAAATGGCTTGTTGAAGATGAAGTTACAGTACCAACTGGGTGGAAATACCATCCACGGATGAGCCAAAGTTCATCTAAAGGGTGTGAATGCTTTGAATCATCATCCACTCTGTGGCCTGTGTCTCTCAAAGCAAAGTTCACAGGTCCAGGAACTATGGAGTGGAAGTGGAAATGATACCATTCACCATTAACCCTAGTGATCTATCAGCAAATTTCTGCTTCCTGTTCCCATAAATTTGTGCTGTGCTGGATTAGAAGTTTTCCATGCAGAGTGCAGAGGTCTTGTACCAGGCGAAGCAATGATTCTACTGAAATGAAAGCTAAGATGTCCCTTCAGTCAAGTTGGGCTCTGCAAGCCGCCGAGTAAACAAGCTAACCTAGGAGTTACAGCCATGGCAGGAGTGACTGATTCTGACTACTGGAGGAAATCGGATTATTATTTCACAATAAAGAAAAAAATCTACATTTGTAGTGCAGAAGATCCCTTAGGGTTCCTCTTACCATGCTGTTATTAAGTTCAATGGGAAACGCATGTCTTGGTTCCTTTTCTCTCGTTGCTGGGACAAAATATCTGATGCCTAAAATTAAGGAAGGAAAGGTTTATTTCACTTACAGTTGGTGGAGGTTTCAATTCATACTCGGCAGATTACAAGGCAGAGTGGCACATGGCAGAGAGCTACAGCTCAGGGTGGCAGAACACAGCC
>NW_004955434.1:14956001-14966248 GCF_000276665.1 Chinchilla lanigera
CCTCAAGCACCCTTTTCCTCTCCCTTACATATGCAAACTATCACCCCAGGGCGGGTGCAGCTCTCACACCCATAATTAATCAAACTTTAAAAGCCTGCCCCACGGCCACATGAGGCTTTTTGGGGACACACAGACATAAACCATAACAACACATCAACCCAATTAAAGCAGGATGGCAAATGCTTCAGAACTTTCAGGAATGAAGGTGAGGGTCAGTGCACCAGGGAAAGAACCAAGACCTGGTTATGTACTTGATAAATGCCAAGAGAATACACAATGGGTAGTAGAAGGTAGTTATAACTATCAGCTATAAACAGTTATAGAAACGAAGGTTGTGATTGCAATTGTGCTCACCTAATATTTATCTTTAACACATTGTTGATAGATTTAATACTGGTTCTTAAGTATTGTTAAGCATATGTTAAATTGTGTATACTAAATATATGCTAAAGCTGTTACTCTGATGAACCCTATCAGATACACTTAGCACTTACAACTCTACATATATTGAAAATTTCACAAATTGAATCTCTATAGATATATTCTTACATTTGAGTGAAGGATAAGTCATTTCTGAGTTGTAAAATTTGAGACAGTTGTCTTTATTTATTTATTTATTTATTTGGCCTAGAGAAAATTATTAAAATTCCAATCTATTTTGTTTGTTTGTTTGTTTGTTTTCCAGTACCAGGAATCGAACTTACGACCTTGCGCTTGCCAGACAGGTGCTCTGCTGCTGAGCTAAATGCCCAGCCCCTCAATCTATTAGAGAAGAAATTTCCAAGAATTCCTCAGACAGATGATAGTCAGCTACTATTTTACTGTATATAAGTAAAAAACAGTTATCTTTTTCTGGTCTCCACCACAGACTTATAAGTATGCTTTATGTGGCTGGTTTTCTTTATGTTTTTATAGGTGAAAGAATTGAAATACATAGGAACTAAGTATATGATACTTCCTGTATAAAAAGTGAGAATCTGCTCTCCTGAGAAATCTCATGTGTGTATTCCAAAGAAATAATAAGGTTGAATATTGTCATTACAAAATAACTTACTAAGATTTACATAAAATTGTATTAAATCTAAACTTAATAAGAAGGAAATTTATACCTTTGTTGCGTTGAACCTTCTCATCCATGATCATGTTCCTTTACTTAATCAGGCTTTCTAGGATGTCATTTCGTTTTTGTTAAAGTGAGTTTTAAAAAAAAATTGTGTTAATCTTGGCTTCCAAATGTTCATTTTTCAAGTATGGAAATGCGACTGAGTTTTCGATGTTTAATATGTGTCTTGCAAAATTTTGAAACTCAATTAATGGTTCTACGGCTTTTAAAATAGATTCCATGAAATTTTCTACATGTAATCTGCAAACAGACAGTTATACTTTTAGTTTCCAACTTGTATGACTTTATTTCTTTTTCATTGCCTTTTTGTGAAGGCTAGACCTTCCAATATTACATTGAATAATGATGGTAAAAGTGGACAGCCTTTCTCAGTTAAGTCACACTTTCTTCATGAATTATAACGGTAGCTGAATGGTACTTCGTGAATATTCTCTATCAAGATGGAGAAGCTCTCTTTTATTTTTGGCTGGCTAAGACTTTTGCACAGAAGATTGTTGCATTCTTCCAGGTTTTACATGTGTCAGTTAACAAAGCACTTATTCTTCTTTAAGTTTGTCGTGTTGAACTAATCTTGTGTACATGGAGTAAAGCAAATTTACTTGCCAATATTTTTTAAGAATTAATATGTGTTTTCATTGGTTTCACAAGATTTCATAACTTCATAAGATTTTCACATATTTATAAGGTACAATGTGATGTTTTGCTTCATGTACACATTGAGTAAAAGTCAAATCAAAATAATTAGCACAATCATCACCTTAAATTTACACCATTTCTTTGGGGTGTGTATTCAAAATCCTCTCTTCTAAGAATTTGAAGATGTTCAACGCAGTATATTAAATGATACTCACCCTGCTGTACCACATAATACAAGAACTTGTTCATTCTCTCCAACTGAAACATTGTACCCATTAATTCAATTTAAAAATTAGCTAAAGATATGAATAAATATTTCTCAAAAGGAGACAAGTAAATTATTAGTAGATATACATAAAAATGTTCAGTGTCTCTGACTATCAAGGAAATGCAAAGCAAAGCCACAATGAGACACCAATTCGTATCAGTGAAGACTGCAACTATCAAACCAGAAAGAAAAACAAAAAGAAAAACAAGCAATGCTGGTGGAGCTGAAGAGAAAGAGGAGTTACTATGTACTTTCTCTTCTTCAGTCCAGCTGGGGAAATGGAGTAGGTTTCCAAGAGAGGGAAGAAAAGAACCAGAGACAACTTGTTGTAGACCAGGAATGTGGAGACTTAGTAAAAGTAGCTAATAGAGGAGGATGAGATTAATTGAGAACAAGGAAGAGCCCAGTAGTGCTACTCAGAGGTCCACAGTGGTACATACACTTCAACAGTGCCACTTTCCAACATCCCAGGAAGAGTGCATGCTCAATAACAGCACTGCTTGGCAAAACCCATGGGGATAAACACTCTACGACATCATCCCTCAGCACATCCAGACAGATGTGTACTTAGATGCAACAACTTTCAGGAAGTCTACTGGTGACAAGGTGGACAAGTATTCACATGTTACTCAGAGTGTGCAGAGTGAGCAAGTTGTACAATAGCATTTATTCTCTCTACTGTGCTCTGTTCCACCCCTGGTTATCACAAGCATACACCACAGGGCGAGAACTGTATAGATTAAACAACATAGCAGTGACGTCATTTGCTCTTTTTGTTCCATTGTATGACCAGCATCCCAAAAAACACCTGACTTAGCTTATGGGCAGGAAGGCAAATTCTACCTATGATGCTGACTTGCTAACTCCCCAGTGTCTGTAGATAATACTTATGCCTACTTAAAATCATCCCTTGACTTGGCAAGCACCTTGCTAATGAAAACCAGCCTTTTAGGGATATGGTATGAAAATGCCCTACTTTTCTTAGGGACGGTATGTACAGTATTGGTAGAAATGTAAATCTGTGGAGTAATTAGGGAAAACACTATGCAAGTTCTATATCAGTAGAACTATCATATAGTCCAGCAACCCTACTACTACACACTTACACAAATAAAGAGAAATCAGCATTTTTTCCCACTTTTGAAGTATCAAGACTTGAACCAGGGTCCTTCACACTGATTTCCCCACATTTTGCTATTTTTATTTTAGATAGGATCTAATTAAATCAATAAATTCCTCAGGCTGCACTCAAATTTGCAATTCTGCTGCCTCTAAATCCAGTATTATTAGGAATACAAGCCAAGGCCACCACACTCAGCAACATTAGCATGTTAAAAATCCATTTGCATTTCCACTATTATTTCAGAAAAATGAACAATAGCATTATACGTAATGAACATAAATGTCCATCAAAATCTGAATGAAGAAAATGTAGTAATATATAGACCCAATCTAATATTATTGAGCCACAAAAAGTATGAAATGCTGTCATATGCAACAACAAAGATAGACCTACAGGACATCATGCTAAGGGAAATAAGTCAGGCACAGAAATATAAACACTGCATGATGCCAATCGTGACAGTTTAAAAAGTTGATCTTAAAGTAGTTGACAGTAAGGTAACAGCTATCAGAGATAGGGTGGTTAGGAAGGAAAAAGGAAATGGGGATAGGTTTTACTTCTTTTAAACACTGTTAGATTTAATTTGCTAATAATTTGTGAAGTGTTGATTTTAGTCTACATTCATGGCAGCTATTTGCCTAAAATTAATTAATTATTTCTTGCTTTCTTGCTTTCTTTCTTTCTTTTCTTCTTTCTCTATTTTCTCTTTTTTGGCAATTTGTTTTAATTTAGAGTAATAAAAGATCAACAATGACTTTGGAATTTTCTTTCTTTCTTTCTCTCCTCTGGTTGTTCAGAATTGGTGTTAGTTGTTCTTAACAGGTGTAATAGTGTTACAGGGGTACTTGGGTATTGTGACTTCCTCTAGAGATTCTTTCCAGGCTTTTATTATCCTGAACAAAGAACTGCACAACACAAATGGAAGAGGTAGTGAGTATTTATGTTTATTAAAGGTAGGAAAAGAAGTGTGCTTGGAAGAATGAGTGCAGATCAATTGAAGTTTTGCTTCGAGGTGCCTTGCATAGAAGAAAGCATGGTGAAGAAGGATATTGAATAAATTACCAAGAATCTGAGAGTTACAGCCCTAGCAAGATTACCCACATCATGAATCTAATTAAAAACAAGAGTCCCAATAGAGGTGGTGGATTAGGAGTCATTTAACTCTAGTAGATTAGATATCAGCAGTGACTCTACTTATTTGCTGTAAGAACAGTGCTGCTGTCACACTTTTTGAAGAGGAGTCACAGGTCTTCAGGTGGTTTACAGCAGTAGTTTTTTTGTTTTTTTGTTTTCTTCTTTTGAGTTGTCTTTCTCCTCAGTTCAAGTATCGCTGCCTTTCTCATGGAAAGTTGAATCCAGCTGTCTATCTCTGCCTCCCTCACTGCAGGGGGAGTACAAAGACTCGCTGAAAGACACTTCTCACTTTGGTTTGAATTGGTCTGCTATTGTCCCTTTTTTCCAAGTTTTAATGATCACTTGGACTTCAGGTGGACACTAGACAGTCTGCTTGTGTCAGGAGCTGGCAGGACTTGTTGGCATAGAGTTAAGACAGCCTATTGCACTTGCTCTAGATTAATAAGATATTGTGAATCTTTTGGTGTTTGGGTCCACTACCATATCACAATATAGAAAAGGTTTCCTCCTTAGCCCAATTTTGGGGATGATTTGAATAATGTTAGTGGCTATGTCAATACTGGAGGTAAGAGTCATAAGTGTCTTGGCAAAATTTTGCCTGAGTCTGATTTATGTTGTGGTTGACCCTTTCAAACTTTCTCAAAGACTGAGGTCTCCATGGAAAAAAGAGACTGTACTTTATTCCTTTATTCCTAAAGCTTTTGCATTCCCTGAGCTTAGAGGTAAAAGAAGGCCTATTGTCACCCTGAAGGGATAGGATTGTCCAAACTGGGGATGATTTTCTGGAGGAACATCCTGAGTACTTCTTCACATTTCACTAAACAAGGAGAGAGGCATCAATCCAGCCTGTAAAAGCATCAATGAGGGCCAATACTTATTTAAATTCCTCATATGGTGGCAATGATAATTTCCCATGCAGCATCTCTTCCCATATGGAAAGAATCATTAAAGATTTGTATGTCTTTCCACTGGGTCCTTTGAAGAAAGACTAGTTTGTTTGCTAAATACCACTAAAGTCACTGTTAAATTCCCCACCCCCCATACAAGAAACTCATTTATCTCCCTTTGGGGAGTTATAGACTGTGATTTTAATGGTTTCTCTGAGGGGCAGAGAGCTGTCTGAGGAGGATGAGGAGGATGAGAAGGGGGATGGTGAACACTGAGTCTCTCTGGAGAGCTACTTGCTGGTGCAGTTCCCATGTCACTTGCAGAAGATGGGAGTGATTTATGGGGCTTAAGGATTATAAACAGGAGGTCAAGGAGACTGAACAGTGTGGTCATTTTCATTAAACAGGTGGGAAAGATTTACATACCTCTGAGAGACAGGTGAGCATCTGAGGATAGGCTCAGCAGTGGTATTGGTTTTCTTTTCCTTGAAGACATCTTTAAGTGCCATAGTGCTTGGGTAAGTAAAGAAATATCATAATTGCTTGAACATGAGGGATTTCATACCACTCTCCATGCCTGACGCTAAAAGATTGAACTGAAGCGCAATATTGTAATCTAGACTTCCCATCTCCCACAATTTTCTAATTTACACTGGGCCCAAATAGTGTTGCAATAGAAAATAAGATTGTTTCTCAGATTGTCAGGAACAATTTTTCCCCTACTTTTTAAGGCTACACAGCCTAATGGTGAGGTCAATGGGATCTGGAGGGTGTTTGCCATGGCGCGTCATGGGGCCTATGGAAGGACAGAAAAGATTAGTTTTCGGATCCTTCGGAGAGATTTCCCCACAGAAGGATGCAGCCCCATTGAATCCTTGGAGTGTACTTCCAGATGTTTCTGGTGAAACAAGTAGCATCAGTGTCTACTTTTTCTTTTCATTAAAACTCACATTCTGTGGCCCACTATGACTGTTTGAAGACAACGATAGAGCCACTTGAGAAACAGTACCCCTCCATTTTTTCTGATAATAAAAAACATTGATAATTACTTTGTTTAAGGCAGTAGAGGTAGAAAACAATATTTTTAGCATTTAAGAGAATAAAGAAAATAAATACAAACATCTAAGCACAAAGACAGAGTTTGTTATAACTTAACTCCAGCTCTACTTTTGCATACATACAGCAAGTTGAATTGACCACTGGCTGTTCCATTTTTTTTTTCTGCTCAAGCCCTCAGGCACCTATTCTAAGTCACCTGAATTTCAGTTAGAAGACAGGAGGAGGACCTAACCTAATTTAGAAAAGAAGAGAGTAGGAGGCCCATCTGTTCCCCAAAAGGAGAAGCTTTAGCTCTCAATCTATGGGGGTGAGATATCCATCTTGGTTTCCATGAGGTCCTTTAAAAAGGAAAATGTCAGGAAAACATAGCTCAAACATGTGACTGACCCACATCAAAAGCCAAAATGGCTGACAAACATGGCAGAACCATGTGACTGACCCGTTAAAGTTGTCAAGAGACAAAAGGTCATCTGGAAACATGGAGATGAGACTTTGAGCATGAAATGTGGTGGCACTGGGCTAACGCAATGCGAGAATGTGTTACTGATACCTTTTTTTAAGAGTGGGAAAGTTGAACAAACATGGGGAGAACAAAAATAGGGGAGCAAAAAAAATATTAATCTCTAGGTTGCACACACATAACTGGAATTATCCGTTCTGCATCTGGGTTGACAATAGGCTCCCTGGAAGTCCCCAACGCAAGCAACCATGGAAGATGCTGTGCATGCTATGGATTGACATTGGGACATGAATGTCCAAGGCACAACAGTGCACACCACAGGCCTCGGCGTAAACCCATCCTGATAGGAAGTCGTGAAAGCCTGTCCTGGCGGCAAATGCAGTGGGGAAACAGGTTCAGGGGAGTCAGGCACACCGTGAAGCAGCATGATGTGGAGCAGGGGTGCAGGAAGCCAGATGCCAGGCCACTGACTTTTTCATAAAAAGCAAAAAAATACCTGCTTCTACATCCTGGGGAGCTCTCTGAGACTATGTTACCAGTGTTATGTGGTGCTGTGGGCTCTTCTAGGATGTTCTCAGGTTCTTTGTCCTGAATAAAGAATTGGTCAGAAAAAACAAACAGCAAAATTAGTGAGGCTTTACGTTTATTAATGGTACAGCAAGAAGTAAGCTCTGTAGAGAAAGTGTGTGTAAGTAAAAGTTAGGAAAACAAATGTGCTCTATAGAGTGAGTGCACGCCACTGAGAAAGAGAGCAGTGACTGTGAGATCAATGGTCAATTCTTTTGTACCCCCATTGCTCAGGTTGCATTAGAACCACACTCTCCTGTCAAAAACCTGCATTATTTCACATCAGAAGAATTAAAGATTCACTGGAAGAATTAAAGCACTTTTTGGTTGGTCCCAGGCAACTGTTTTGTTGTTGTTGCTGTTGTTGCTGCTGTTGTGCATGTGTCCTGAATGTTACTGATAAAGAGGTCATAACCATTTGCCTAGCCAGTTAACCATGCCCTAATCTCCCACTTCAGGAGCATGCACAAATCAAGATATCTGAGCAGCTTGGTCTCGGGGTTATCATCAAGAGATAAAATAATAACAAATGTGGGCGTTCATGTAGGGGGAAAAGGAAATATTCTAAATTATTGATTGTATGTAAACAACCTCTGTGGAAATCAGCATAAAGATTTCCTCAAAACTAGGAATCCCAGACGTCTTCAGGAAACCTGGTGAGTCTCGGCAGCATCTCCCTGACCAGCATGCAAGGCAGGCAAAAGCTTGGGCACCCTCTTGGGCCTCGGTGGCTACTCACCACACCCATAGTGTGTCTGCCAGGGCTGGGCTGAATCCTGAACATCTTCAGGAAGCCCGGTGATTTGCTGCTGCACCTCCCTGACCAGTGTGCAAGGCAGGCGGAACCCCAGGCACCCTCAGGGACCTCAGTGGCTACTGGCCACACCCATGGTGTGTCTCCCAAGACTGGGCTGAATGCCAGACACCTTTAGGAACCCTGGTGAGCCACTCTGGTGCCTCCTCCACTAGTGTGTGAGGTATGTGGAGCCCTGGACAACTTCTGGAGCCTTGGAGGTCACTGCCAGAACAACTCACACCACCCCTGGGAGCTCAGCTGAAACCTGGACAGAGTCAGCGGCCTCAGGGAGGCCACCCTCACCCCTCGCCTTCCTTAAACCGAACAAACCAGTAGAGTAATAGATACCTAGGGTGTTGTGAAGATAGAGTCCCTTGTTAATGACTACAGAATCACAAGTGTGTTGGTAGTAGAATGAATTGTGTACAGTTTGGCATCTCTTTAAACATTTTTGTCAAATTTCATTGCTTTATGTTTATTTGTATTTGCTTATTTTCACTACTTCAAATTGTTCTATTGTATTACATTCATAGAGTGTTAATATTTCTGTTATATTTTATTATTTTCTACAAAAGTGCTATTTTCTCATATAGTTGGTAAATTTATTATAAAATTACTCTGTGTGTGTGTGTGTGTATGTGTATGTGTGTGTGTGTGTGTGCGTGTGTAGGGGTTCAGGGCTGTGTATTTGTGTGTGTGATTGTATAGTAAAGAGGGATTTCTTTTCCTCTATAAGTTTTGCTAAGATGTGGGCTTTTAAACAATTTTACTTCTGTATGTTGCCGGATTCTTATCTGTTCAAGAATGCTTTTTAGGTACTTCCACATAATGCAAATGATGGAATATTTACATGTGCACACAGAACAATGTGACCTCATTTTCTTCTCAAATAGAAGTCATCATTTGTATTTTGGATGTGTCCCAAGGGAACACTTTTTCCTAGGCAGCATTTTCTACTGTGAAGACTTTTAGGTTCTCAGCTGGTCAGGTCCCTAGCTTCAGCTTCCCTATTTGGGCAGATGATGCTAAAATACTGGCTCACTGGCCGGAAGCTCCTTCCCCGTGTTTTCTAGACTTTCACACCAGAAGTTTGTGGATTTACGTCTTTTGCCTGAAACCACTTTCCTTTCTTTTCATTTTTTGTGTTGTCACAAAGGGATGTTTCCTTGTATCATGTTCTTTTTAACTTTTCCATTGCTGCTCTTACATTTTATTTAAAGTGCCTATGTTCCTGTTGGATATCCTGCATCAATTCAGTTACTCTGAAACCCTTCCTACACACTTAGGAGGGGGTTTTCCTCCTCTGTCTAAAGTCAGCAATCAGGATGAGAGGATTCACTTCCATCAGTGACGGTAGTTGACTGTGAAAGTTCACCTCAGGATTTTGATAGGCAGACGTGGCCGTTTTAAACACTGGACAGGTTTTGCATTTGAGTTCTGAGGGTTGTTTTTTAATCAATAAACATTTCTTGTTAGAAGACAAATATTATTTCCTTTGATCTCCCGTGAAGGTTCCTGTCACTCCAACTTCACGGCAGGAGTGGTGCGCAAGGATCCGCTGACTGCTTAAAGCCTATATTTGTCTATCGACGTTCTCCTTATGAGTTGTTATCTCAAAATCATAAGTAATTTTACCAACCACTAGAGAGATCCGGGGCATGTGCATACCCAGCATTGGCTCGCACGTTTAAATGAAAACTGTTTCAGCTTTTACCCTGTACCTTGTAATCATCGGGACAGGAATATCTATTTCAAATTACACCTTACTTTTTCTTTTTATGGCCGAATAGCAGAAAGTGCGTTCTAACAAATACTAATAAAGGAGAAAAAAAATGAAACAAATGATGATCAAACCAGTTTGGGAAGTGTACAGGCTACCCCATTTGCAGCTATTTACAATGCAAATTCACACTCTAAAGCTCTAAAAATGCTGCCGTAAAAATAGCTTCGTTCTACTTTTTCTAACCCTATATTTTATAATTGGTTTTCTGAGGAAAAAAATTCTTTTCTCCCTGAAATTTCTTCTTATTCCTAAGAGAATGAATTATTTTATCATCTGAGAAAGGCATTTTAGTCAATATTTGGTTTGATTGGTTTGAATATAATTTTAAATTACACACAAGCTAATTTGGTGTTAGGCTTGGTAATAAAGCAACTGCTAAATTTATGTGCCAGGAAATATTTCTTTTTTTTT
>NW_004955434.1:14966348-14967910 GCF_000276665.1 Chinchilla lanigera
CTTTTCCTCTCCCTTACATATGCAAACTATCCACCCCAGGGCGGATGCAGCTCTCACACCCATAATTAATCAAACTTTAAAAGCCTGCCCCATGGCCACATGAGGCTTTTTGGGGACGCACAGACATAAACCATAACATTCCACCCCTGGCCCCCCAAAAACTCATGTCCATCCCTTTATACAAACAGCATTTAGTCCATCTGTAAGAGTTGCCAAAGTCCTAACAGTTTCAGCATTGCTGAAGAGTCCAAGACCCAAGTCTCCTCCGAGATATAAGGCAAACTCTTAGCTGTGACCCCCTCCTACAAATGAAAAGTTAAACACTTCCAATATTCAGTGGCACAAAATAAGCAGTACCATTCCAAAAGGTATAAACAGGGGGAAACAGAGCATTGGGACCAAAGCAAGTCCAAAATCCAGCAGGGCTAACATCATGTCCTGTAATTCCACATGTGGCATCTGAAGCAACTTGTGGCACATTGTGAGCTCCAAAGGGCTTGCATGAGTCCACCCCTGTGGCATTTCTGGTGGTTACAGCTTCCATAACTTCTCTCTTAGGCCTGCTCTGCTCCCTCCTTGCAGCTTTCCTCAGACAATCCACGGTCCTGGCTTTTCTAAACTTCTGAGGTCTCCAGGGCACCTTTTGCTTCACACTCACAGCCTCACACACTGCCCTCTCAGGGGCACACTGCCTGGCCGCCCAGGCCTTCTGAAATCTGGTTGGAAGCCTCTTAAACCTCAGAACTCCTGCATTTTCCATGCACCTAAAGCCAGGGCCACGTGGATGATGTCAAGGTCTGCTGCCACCTGGAGCAGTAGCCAAGCTTTCCTCTCTCTTGGCCACAGGGGTTGAGTGCCTGGATCACTGGGTACTCTGAATCCAATTCTGAGGAACAGATTTTCTATGCTGCCACCATTCTGGAACCTGGGGCGGCCACCGCCGCCATTCTGGAACATGGTACCCAGCAACTTTTTTCTCAAGGCAAGGTCTTTCACCTTTGCAGTTTTGAGGCTGCAAAAGATGGAGACTTGCTGCTTCTTGTGAAGCCCTCAGGCCATCTTTTCTATCCTCCTGTTCCTTCTCAGCAGTAGACATCTCCTCAGCTCCACCTTTGTAGTCCACAGCTTTACTGGAGCTTCCTTTCTGGCCAAACACACAACATTTTAAATCATCCTGCTGGGTTCTTTGTTCTTGATTCTCAATATAAATCTGGCTAAAAGCCCCCAACAATAGCCATGCCACTTCCCCAACATTTGACTGCCTTGATATTTCTTTTGCCAGATTAATCAGTCCGCTGTCTCCCTTAATCTCAGTCTTAGGCAAAGTCTCTGGACATGAGCAAAATGCAGACAAACTTTCTGCCAAGCCATAACACACATCACCTGGAGTCCAACAACCAATGCAGTCCTTCCCAACAGAAACCTCCCGAACCCGGTCTTTACCAGCAAGATTTCTGTCAGCTTTCTGGTCTTCTGAGCTCTGACCAGAATCTCCCAAACAGAACAGCTGAAGGCGTTCTAGTGCTTCTCTTTCAGGCGACAACTCCAAACTTTTCCAAACA
>NW_004955434.1:14970960-14978003 GCF_000276665.1 Chinchilla lanigera
ACATATATATATATATAATCTTGTTGAATCTCTTTTCTCTTTGAAATTAATTATATCACTTTTTAGCTATACAAACATGAGAGTATTTAGATTATAGGAGTCAGTACCTTCATTTTACTTATTTTTCAAAGCCTATCTTGAATCTAACTTGGCTAATCATTTCCCAATCCATTCTGCACCTGCCTGTCTGTTTAGTGACAGATTTAAAGAACATTTTCCTTACCTAGGCTTTCTTAGTACAGTATTTTCCTGTTTACTATTATGCTCATCGCATTCTACCTTTTATTAGAGATCCAATATAATATATATTTCATTATATATGCAAACCCTTAATTCCACAGAAATGTAGGACATCTCTTACTGTTATAGTTCTTCATGGAACCATTTTTACTGGTGTGATGGAAGATCTACAAGGGTATTTCCTTTGCTTCCAAATATTTTATCTTAAAAAAGTTCACCCTCATACATTTTATTCAATTTTTATTCCATGCTAGATGAATTATTCATTTCTACTCTAATGAAGTCTCAAAAATATTTCTAATTTCTGTTTGCAAATTTCTTGCTATGTGGGTTAGTAAATATGAATAAAAATGTAATACAATTGGATATATAATGTGAAATACCTGATGAAAAGATACCTATATCCCTTTGCTAATAACAATGAATTTGAGTCCAAAAACTGTATGAATGTCTTATAAATTTTTATCAGATTTATCTGATTTATCATATATCTCACATTTATATCAGATTCATGTCCATCCAAGTGTGGATGGAAATTTAGCATGAGATTACAACAAAAGTGCCAAAAGAAAAATATATCATGTAAATAAATGGATTTAGATTGATCTCAAGCTACTCACTCATAGCACTAGAAAAGGGAGGTCAGTTATTAACAATTACGCTGTTGGACATTTTGTATCACTGTCTTGTTCATCATGTAAGAAATTTTTAAAAGTTTTTTAACATCTATACAAATGCCAAATCTTTTAAGAATCTAAATTCTTTCAAAACTAGTCAGAAAAACAACTTAATGAGACACACTCAAGTAGTAGATTTCAACCCATGCCATATTTGTGAATCTTTACTAAATACCTCCACGTGTCAATACTTATGATGTGTATTGTGTATAGAGGTAGAGAATGTTGTGATTTTCTTTTCTTCTAGATAATATCTAAAACTGTATTCTCATGCTGATTTACCTTTGGTTTGTTCAAACTGCATGCTTTATGATAGATCTCTCTTGCACTATGAATTTCCTTAGCCTTCTAAAATGAACTTCTTACACCATCCTAAATGTAAAAGTTTTGTAATTTTTACACATTATTCAGCACTGACTCTCTTAATATGTTTCAGAGAGTTTTAATATACCACCAGCTGGAAATCTTCACATGTTTACCTATTTTCAACCACTAGTGCAGAATTCTAATCGCCCAGTGTCTACCCTATAACCTTGAAGCCGAGTTGGCAATATTTCTTAAGGCACCTTGTACAGAAATCTAATCCTAAAGTGAACATGAAAAATGATGCATGTACTACCAATTTAAGCGCTGCATTTCATGAGTTCAGTTTGCAAGGAGAAATTATAAATAGTTTCATGAACTATGAATCTTCCTAGAAGAGACAAAAATATTTTAAGAAAATTGGTTATTCTAAACAGCATAAAATTTAGTGCACTTATAGTTAATTAAAGGTTATAAAAAATTGTTTTAGTTTCATTCAGTGTGATCTTTCATCCTGCATTTTATTATTCAGTTTCAAGTAATTCATAACAGGGAGATAGGTGTTTATCCTTTTCATATGAAATTGTCAATGGGTAAGAATTAAAACAGCATGCATCATCAAAAAAAAAAATAGCGTATTCATTTATTTACTCAGGCATTTATTCCGTATTTGAATTTTTTTTGGTACTGGGAATCGAACCCAGGACCTTGCATTTGTCAGGCTGGTTCTTGGGTCTCTGAGGTATAATTCTGGCCCTCTTCAGTATTTGATAAGCAACCTTCCTTTCTTAGAAACTAGGCAATGCTGTTATGATTCAGAGATGTCTAAAAGAAGAATAGTTGCTCAGTACCTATTTTACAATGGGCATTCAGGAAATTGCTATTTGCTTGAAAATCAATAATTCCTAATTATTCTATAATGAAGTGAATTCTGGAAATTCTTAGTGGCATGCCTGTCATCTCTACCCTGATGCCTGAGTATAACAGGTAATCTTTTCTCGACCAGGTTGCTTCACTCATATGTTCATTATGAAACCACTTAAATGTCTGTAATATTCCATTCACTGTATTAGGAATATGCTAATATGAACTATGCAATATTGTCCTCAACAAGGACAGTAAATATTCATATTCGTTTGTAAGTGAGGAAATTATGAACCATGTGTTATATATATTATCCAAATTATTCTGTAGCATAAGCATCAGAACTAGGGTTTAAACCAAGCTTCCTTCCCTAAAGTAAGCTCCAAATTCTTATGATGAACATGTCGTCTCATCACCACTTTACCTGATGATTTGGGCCCCTCAGTGTGAAAGTGTTGTAAGGAATGCTCAGTGACAGAAAAAAACACCTTCTAATGAGTATGGAAATATATACATATGTATTTTATTTAGTTTATTTTTTAAAAAAATAATTTAAAAAAATTAAGCATATTACTCTGTAAAGTATTATAAACATGAAATTAATTTTAAAATTAAAAAGTTTGTATTTTATATTTTCATTGACTTTAAAATACTCTCTATGCACTTAGAAGCCATACAAAAAAGTGAAAAGTATTAAGATACATAAATACAAACTGATCAAATGAAATCCTATGGCAATTGAACAAAAATGTTTTAACTTGAAATTCTTGTTTAAATTATATGTATGAAACGAAAAATGTTATAGCTATTTCAAAATGTTAAAACCTGAGGTGCTTATTTCTGTTCCAAATTATACACTTAGTGTCAAAATCATTATGGCTGGGATCTTTATCAACTTTTCCTCATTTGAGTGTTTC
This sequence comes from Chinchilla lanigera, assembly GCF_000276665.1. Lineage (NCBI taxonomy): Eukaryota > Metazoa > Chordata > Mammalia > Rodentia > Chinchillidae > Chinchilla > Chinchilla lanigera. Next base: position 14,973,962 of record NW_004955434.1, read on the forward strand.
CGTCCCTTTAATTTCTGAAGCTGTTTTTATGAACTGTAGTATGCACTGCACACAATTAACTTTTCCAACCTTGCCTTCTGGCCTCCATTGTTGTGGGTTATTTAACAATGATAATTCTGTTGTTATTTTTATTTTTATGCCTTTAAACTGAAGGTTGATTTCTCTTGGGCTGCTTTCAATAATTTCTCTGTTACTTTCTAAAGTCTATTTATGTGTATTGGAGTGAGTTCTTTGGAATTATCTTATTTGGGTTCTAGCAATAGCTTTTTGGATTGCTTGATTTGTACCAAATTTAAGAAGTTTTCAGCCGTTATTTTTTTCAAAAACCCTTTTAACTACGGTTTAATTTTCCCCTCTGAGATTGTGTTGATAAAATATGGAATCTTTTGTGTTATTCCACAAGGCAGTGAGACTTTGGTCATTTCATCCTTCCAGAATATTCTTTGCTGTCTTTTGTATTAGGTAAATGATTATTCTTTGCTCAACTTCACTGAGATGATCTTCTGCTCCATTTACTCAAGTCCATTTACTTTTTTTTATGCTACTTTTGTATTTTTAGTTACAAAATTTCCATTTTTCTTACAACATGTCACTTTGATTAGGTTTTTATTATATTTCTAGAGAATATGTTTTTGATTGTGAAGCTTTCCTTTTTTTCCTTTTGAGATTGACTTTATAATCCCTGTTTGATAATTCTACCATCTTATTCACCATCGTACTGGCATAAATTGAATGTCTTTCCTAATTTAAATTGTGAGTTTTGTGGTTCTTGATGTATGAAATGATTTAAAGTTGTACTCTGTCCATTTTGTGTGTCATGTGAGTAGAATGTTAGTCCTGTTTCTGTGAGTTATTTTTACAGTGATTTATTGGCTCTTCTCTTATTTTTGTGTGGTATGGTTCTGCTGACATTTTAATTTTTAGAGATTCTGTGTTATTCTTTTAGTCTGGTTGGTATCTGATGCCCTGTGTCTCCCACTGGTCCTACTTGTCCTGCCTAAAGAGGTTGAAGCAGATTTTCTTGATCTCCATCAGGTTGGGGATCCCTGGTGTCTCCCAGTGAGTGTTGGATCTCTATTAGGGCTGTGACTCCTGCCAGGTTGTCTCTGAGGGTTTCCAATAACTGTGACTGGACTCAGGCTCTTTACCACTGCAGGGGAAGATGCATTGAATGGGAGATAAACAGACTCTCTGAACCATCTGCTTGGTGTCATTTGACCTTCTTTGCAACAGCTGCTCTCAAACTACCCTATATCTTTTTCTCTTGCGTCATTTTCAGATTTACAGGTTTTTGGTTGGGGAGGAGAAATAAGGTATCTTAACTAGGCTGAAAGTCTCATGTTAACTCTCCTAATAATCAGAAATACAAATCCCCAAAATATATAACAGTAATTAATTACATTTCTATGTACTTAAGAGGTTTTGTTATTATTGCAATTTTACTTAGAAGTTATATTAAGAGAGCATAAAGTTGTAATAGTTATTTCATAGAGCTTTTATAGGTTCTTAATAGTATATGGATTTATTTCCTTCAATGTATTATTTTAGGCTTTCCCATTTTAGGAAACTCTAATGCTAATTTTGAATAAAATACCTATTACAGCAGGATTAGGGAATTGTGGCAATTAAATGTTTAACTATTTAATAATCTGCAACTTCACCTAGCAGAAAACATATTGTTATTAAAATTTTGGATAAGATTCACTGGAAGTGAGCTTTTAATAGCAATCAGATTTATAATCAAATGAAAGATTGTATATATATTAGCCTAGATATGACTTTGGAGATTCAAGTGGTTTTCATGTACAGATTTCATTTATTTACAATTTATTTATTCATAATTTATTTTTGTCAATATGCTAAGTATTAAGATGTAAAGATCAACATAGTTCTGCAATTTAGAACATTCACTGTATTTTGAGGAAAGATAATTTAAAGAATGATCTTATAAAGCATATGAAAGCCATAAACAAAGTAAAATAAAATCAGTAAGAAACACTTAGGTTAACCTGACCTGAAAGTGTTCATTTTGGGAAATACAGTTAAGAGAGAGCTTGCATGATTGGAAAAGGGGAGAAAAACAGATGTACAGAACAAACTGATGTGCCGGGCAATAAACTGAGACATTCGTCTCCTAGAGTTGAATAATTTTAAATAAATATGCTCTCTCCTTCTGAATGTTCTACTCTGATGAAGAGAAAAGGTAAAGTTTATGCCTTTCTACAAATGATGAAAATCATCAATATAACATTTAGAGTTATCTTACAATGTTGTATATAAATACGTACACAGAAAAGATTAATTGTTATTAGGAAAAAGAAGATGGGGTAGAGGATGAAAAGTTTTCAAAAAGAAGCTCAAGTATTCTGTTGTCCTACGTAAGAGAAGCTCAGTAGGAAAAAAATGAAAAAAATGTAAGGAGAAAAGAGAACCCAGTCCTCTTCAATCTCTGGACAATAGCTGACATTTGGAGCATCTTTCTTACTTACCATTTTCTCCACACTTGGCTCCAGAATGCCGCACTCTCTTTAATCTTATTCTTTCCATTACTGTTCACTTTTCAGTTTCCATTGCTGCTTCTGTTTAATATCTCTGATTTGATAATTCTGAGAATTTGCTCTGCTCCTCTTTTAAAATCTATTTCACTCCATCAGGGATTTCATTCAGGACTCAAGCTTGAAGATGTGCATGCTTTTTTCTCTGTTTCTCTCTCTTTTTCTTTTGGTTTTGTTTTCTATTTTTGAGACAGGCTCTTGTTATGTAATTTTAGCATATCCCCGAATACACTATGCTGCCCCTGGTGGCATGGAACTCATGTGGATCCTTCTGCTTCAACTGCTTGAGTGCTGGGGTTACAGATGTGCACCACCACACTTGGCTTTTTCTAACTTATAATTAAATATTCAATATATATTTTTCAAAATCTAAAAGGATCTCTTATATAACACTAAATATTTAGTTTGTGAATTTTTCCCTATGTTTTGTCTGCCAAAATCTTCTCTATCTAAGTTAAGGGGGAATCAATTATCCATCTTATAGAAGAGAGAAAACCAACAAACACAACCCCCAGAGGATAAAACTCACTTTCAATGTCTCTGTCTCTCTCTATGTGTGTGTGTCTCTCTCTTTCATTTTCATCACTTAATTAGTCAAATAAATGTAATGGAGTTTAAAATATAACTAAAATCTTCATTACATCCACTGCAACTCCCAACAAATGCTGTATCACCTGTTTCTGGGTGGTTGCTGTGGCTGATTTCACTTGTTTCTAGGACAGAAGAGTGATAGACATAAAAGAACAACTCATCCTCTGCTCAAAACAAATTGCTTTCATCACATTAATATCAAGGTGTGCAAGTGCTCCTGTGATATTTTCACGGCTCTGAGATCTTTTGCATTGCCCCGGTCAGGCACTGTGATCTAAGGTAACTGATCCCCGTGCTCCTCAAACCCACCAGAGACTCCGCTGGGATGCGGCTGGCACTTGCTCTTCTCTTTGGAGCTATTTCCCCGGATAGCGCATAGCTTGCTCCTCATAAGCTTTTTGTCCTAGTGTCCACTGAGAACTTTGTGAGCTGTCCTATTTATGTTTTATTCTTGTTATTCCATGTGCATGGTCTCTGCTTTATAATGCTTAGTGTTTCCTTTTACTATTGCAAAAACTTTATTTGTTTATGGGTTTATTACCTGTTCCCTGAGATGAAAATCCAAACTCCATGAAGGAAAGAAATTTTGTCTTATATATGTCTTTACTCATGAGTATCACGGCTTCATGAATATTGAAAACATATACTTAAGTAAAGATTTCTTAAAATTCTAAAAGTCTAAAATATTTAGCAAATTCTCAAATATAGATAATATTTTTCATAAATAATGTAGATGTTTATTTATTTATTAATACAGATAAGATTATTTATTCATTAACAAATTATGTGTTTTAAAATTTTTAATATGTGTACATGTAATTCTGGGGATCATGTGCAAATCTGAACTTTCAACACAATTTATTTCCTGATTCCAGTTTGGACACTGGACTTCATTT
>NW_004955434.1:14978441-14983788 GCF_000276665.1 Chinchilla lanigera
CTTTTTCTATTATATTTTCTTTCCCATCTGCCTCAGTCTTTCTCAATGATAAACACAACATAAAGTTCCTTGTTAAGCATTGTCTTGTTTCATTTTTACATACATTTGGCACATATATATTTAGGCCAAAACACTATTTTTAGATTATTTTCTTTTCATGCTTTTTAAATATGGAATTGTAAGATTTGCATAGTGTTCTAAACTCAAATGGGAAATGGAACTAGATCAAGGGACGAACAAAAAGAGATAGTGTGTAGACACTGTAGTAGAGAGTAGCATTACAAAACCGTATTAGTCTAAATAATACGGCCGTTTGTACAAATAAGGAAAAATTAATGGACAATAGTCACGATGTCTTAGTGTCTTTGATGTCTGTCAGCGGGATTTGCGGCTGATCTTTTCCTCTCAAGAGACACAATTGCTAGAGAGAATCTATCTGAACTTGGACTCCCTCCTGGCCTACCTTTTTCTGTTTGCTTTTTCTGAGCATTCACTGCCGATTCAAATCCTTGCTTTCCAAGTGTTTGTGCATAAAGGTTGAATATTTGTTTGTTTTCCACACCATCCTTGGAGCAGCACTTACTCTTCTCTCCATGCTCGGGTAATGCAGGCTCCCCTTACTTCACGCAAACTATTCCTGCATGCTTCAGACTGCACTCTGCAAAGTGTTGTCTGCGTGATGCTAACATTTACTTTTCATGCAGACTTACAAGTGAAAGGGAACAGAGAGTGATTTCATGTAAAAGGAACAGCAGAAGCTGTCCAGCTTTGCTCCCTTCCACCAAACCTCAGTTAGAAATTGAGTAGAGATGAGGACACCTTTCTCAGTACAATATCTAAGAGCTCAGCAGTGAGGCTGAGACATCCTTTGCACCACAGAACTGAAAAACCTATAGGGAGAGTTCACCACACAAGTTAACAGGGCATTTATCAGAAGGGTAGAAGATGGTGAGTGTTGCGGGGGGATGCAGAGCAAAGGGAACTCTAGAACTGCATTGTTGAGAATGTATGTTAGTACAGCTGATGCATAAAACAGGGTGGAGATTCTCACAAACCTAAAAGTAAAACCACCATGTGCTTCAGTAATGCCATTAGGGAGATATAACCAAAGAACGTGAGACAGATCAGGATGGTGCAGGGATATCTTCAGTTCCATGTTCACAGCAGCATTATCCACAGTGTCTAAGACACAGACTCAGCAGAAATGTCTTCCTTTCTAACTATCTATCTGTCTATCTATCTGTCTATCTATCTGTCTGTCCATCTATCATTCTGTCTATCTATACTGAGTGGTGTGTGTGTGTGTGTATATATATAACCATTCAGTTTTTAAAAGAAATTCTGTCACTTGTGAAAATTGGATGCACCTAGGGAAAATTATGTTAAGTAAAATAAGCCAGTTAAGGAAAGACAGATATTGCATAATTTCACCTCTCTGTCAAATCTCAGAAAGTTCACTTCATAGAATTGGAGAGTGGAATTATTTTTATCAAGGTCAAGGGGTAGACAGGGAGAAAAAGAATGGAAAATTGTCAAAAGGCACAAAATTTCAGGCCAGGAGTGGTGGCGCATGCCTGTAACCCCAACACTTGAGAGGCTGAGGCAGGAGGGTGGTTGCGAGATGGAGACCAGCCTGGGCTACAAAGCGAGTTCAAGGCCAGCCTGAACTGCATAGCGAGACCCTGTCTCAAAAAGACCGAAGGAAAAAAGTCAGATTTACAGAGGGAACATTTGTGGCTCACCCACACAGCAGAGTGACTACCGTCTACAGTACATTGTATATTTTGAAACATCTCCGTAAGTTTAAAATGTTGTAGCATGAAAATGACGACTCTGTGAAGTCATGAATATGACAATGAATTTCATCTGATCACTACAGACTGTAAAGACTTATTGAATTTATATAAATTTAGATGAATACAGTGCAAAATTAACATTAAAAGGTCCATATTACTAAAAGCAATTGTAGGGATGGTATACAACTTAATCTGTTGGGTGTATCTGTTATTAAATGTCACACTTTTAAAGACAATTTGTTTATACTGTTTCACCAGAGTGCAAAGAAACGTTTCATGTCTCTGGATTCTTAACACACCTCTGCCCAGTTAATTTCCAGTGATGCACCGAGGAATTTGAATGACCTTATTATTTCTTCACCAGCTTTTTAAAGAGGTGGCAGGAAGACGATTTTACATAGGAAGCATTTCCTTTGAAATATAACTGTATTTTTCCTACTTTGTAATTGCAAGAGATGTCTATTATTTTCTTGAACACCACTTTTCATTTAGCAACCAGAAAAAGGGTCACTGCAGCAATATATTTAAGCTTTCGGTCTGGTTCTGCATAATCTAATTTTTATATACTCTGCACAAACTGTAGCCACTTCATCAATGTCTTATTATTTTTTCTCTTAACGATGCAATGGCAGTGATTAATTTCTTAAGACTGGTAAACAAAAACCTTACCTTGGAAGTGATTAAAGTGGTGCTGTACACCGTGTGAAGGCTTTCAGATTTATACACGTACCAATGCACTGCGCATACTCTGTGACAGAGTGAGATGTATGTCTAGCTGTTCCTGTAGAGAGAATGAAAACAAGATAATCTGCATCACTACATTTTGATAAATATATTTCCAAACCTAGTTACATTTCACATATTAAAACAGTTGTTATTAATACCACAGATAAGAAAGCTAAAGTAATCTAAAGTATGGGAATCTGAGGTAAAAAGAAATACAGCACTGTGAACTTTGAATAATATTCTTAGACTTTTTTCACTTTATGATTATCTATCTGTTGAAATCAGAGTTGAACTTCATCTCAGCCAAATAATTTCATGAACAAAGTTGGCTACTTTTTTTGTCTTGCTTAAGGAAATTGTTCTTCTTTATGTTAGTGTGACAAAATCATTGTGTTTTTATAGGTGCCTTTGTTAGAAATCTGAAACGAACAATAATAATAAGGCCTACCAATGTATTTAATTTCCTTCACTGATGTGTTTTCAATGTGTAAATCTAGCCCACTTTAGGCTGGTCAAACAACAGCAGTCTATGATGCTTTTGTTTCTTGAGAATGTGTAGAGGTATGAAAAGAGATAGGAGAGAGGTAGAGAGGGAGAGGGAGAGGAGAAAGGAAAGGGAGGGAGGGAGGGAGGCAGAGAGGATGGGTGGGCAGGGGAGAGGAGAAAGACCATGAAAGAGAGAAAACAGTAAGTAGAGGATGCCTATTGCCCCAGTTAAAGCTAGCTTATAGTAAAAAAGAATTTTATTTACAGACCGTGAGCAATACTACCCAGCCTTCTGTGCGTGTCAAAATAAAACTATGAAGACAAAGGCACACCTTCGCTCAGATCAAATGGAAAGAGAGGCAAAAGCAAGTTGTTTGGTGAAAGCAACAAAACAAAAAAAGGAAATAAAACAGAATAAGGTCTAGCGTAGGAATCATGAATAATACCACTGTAATTCTCAGTGATAGAAGCAAACAATTATCCTTGCATTTTTCTTCTTATTGTACTGATGTATTGGTCAGCTTTTCATTGCTGAAACAAAAATGTGTGACATATACACACCAAATGTCAAAATGCTCCATTGTGACTCAAGATTTCAGAGTTCTCAGTCCATGTTCAGCTGTCTCCAAGGCAGATGCATCCTGATGGAATGGGCTGGAGGAGGAGCACTGCTCAACTCATGGTCTCCGGGAAGCAGAGAGCAAGAAAGAGCCAGAGAACAGGGGTCAAGGAACCAGAGAGTCCTCAAGGTCACACCCTAAGACCCGCTCAGGCACAGCCTGAACTGTGCATCACTAATCTCCTAAGCATCTTTCAAGCCAATCAAATTGACAAGATCACACATCACAAATGACTATTTTGAATTAAAAAATCACTACTCTAGTAGCATAGTGCCGCTAGCTAGAGAGGAAAAACAGATCAGAGCTCCTTTAAGATCTCATTCCTAGGTAATTGTTCACTTTGGGAGTTCTATGTGAGATCCCCATCTGCACAGCTATCTTTATTAGACTTTCTCAGAGATAATTCTGCTTATAATGCATTTTCTCTAGGAGAATTTGCTGAAAACAATTAGAGTTAATTGTGTAACAGCAGTTGTGGTTGTCTGAGGCAGTGGACTACATTTGGAGAAATAACAGTGTAACCAAAATCGTGTATTAGTCAGCTTTTCCATTATTGAGACCAAGTACCCAACTCCCACATTTTAAAGGAAGTAATGGCTTATTGGGTTAATGGTATCAGAGGTCTCGGCCCAGATTGCTTGGCTCCAGTTCAAAAACACTATCACAAAAGTCATGGTGGACGTGAGGGCTCAGTTCACAGCCACCAAGCAGTAGAATAGGGAAACATGCTAGAGGAGAAGAGGTGGAGAGCTTCTACAGTGACCAAAGTCACACCTCCACTCTCTGTCCACACACACCTAGCAGTGTGCTTCATTAATCCTGTAGGAGTTTAAAATACATTCAGATTGATATAGGACTAACAGCCACAGATCTTATAAGAAGAGCTCAGCAAATGATATGTGCTTAGGAGTTATACAACATTTTAAAATAACTGAGAATCCAGAAGAACATGAATGTTTAGAGCATTGTGCATGCCCAGGGCTGTCTTCATACTCTGGAAAGGATTTAATCTCTGAATTTGAAGACTGTCCAAGTAGCAAGGCTGAGATCAGAGGTGATAACCACGGTCCCTGAAGGTATACAAACACACACACACACACACACACACACACACACACACATGCCTCTCCTCAGAAAAGTTTGGGGGATTTATTGGTCTTAAATTTTGAAGAAATCTCTGTGCAAAGGCACAGAAATGAATTTTACTAACTGTGCATTGCAGCAAATAGAATTTGGAAAATCAGTCAAAAGAAGTTACTGCACATTCCAGCATCAGCCATAATAAAAGCAAAAACAACCTGATCTGCCTTATTTAGATGTTTAGTTTACAGCAAAATAGTACAAAATGTGCTAAGAAACAAGAATATATGGACTATATACACAGGAAAAGAAAGGAAATGATGACTGAAACTCCCTGAAAACTGTGACACTCTATTTGCTTGAAAAAAAAAAATTACATATATTCAAACAACTAGAAGAAAAATGTGTTTACAAAATGGAAAGCAGCCAGGCTTGGGCTGTACTGCTGAAATCCAAGCTCTCCATGACACTGAGGCACGAGTACTGGAAATTCAAGCCCAGCTTGGGCAATTTACTGGTTTAACAAGACTCTGTCTCAGTATAACAACTAAAAATAACTGGAGTTATATATCAGTGAGAAGGCCCCGGGTTGAATCCCCAGAACTTCTCCCCTGAAAGAAGAACTTTATATATATAATA
>NW_004955434.1:14984031-15032167 GCF_000276665.1 Chinchilla lanigera
TCATGCCTATACCATGTACTCTGAGTAACTACTATGAAGATAACAATATACAATGTATTAATTATTGTTACTCTTCTATTATCCTGTTTTGAAACTTTCTTTTGTTATTTTTATTTTTTTCTCTTTAAAATTATAAAGGAACTTTAAAAAGTACGGGAATAATGTGTCATTTAACAAAGAGAATAAAAGTGACATATGGTTCAGAAAAGAAAAGAAATTAAATCATTGAATGAAACACTCACTGTTTAAATGAAAACTTCGTTAGAGGAGACACATAAGATTTGAAAAGTTAGAAAAAATAAGCAGGAAAACTTACTAAGGGATAAACAAAAATATGTGTGGAAAAAAGAAAATAAGAGAAATACAGAGCCTCAAAGACATGTAGATACTAACATGTATAGCAATTTCTATATTATAAGACTGAATGGAAGAAACAACATAGAGAAAGGAGCAGAAAAATGTTTAAATAAATAATGTCACCCCCAAATTTAAAAAATAATAATACCCCAAATTTCTAAATTCATACAGTACACATAAATATATACATATATGTACATATATCTGATCTGTATCTGATATAAATCCCCTCCATACATATATATAAATATATATATATATATAAAGTATGTGTATGCATAAATGAAGTAAAAAAGATAGGAATGAATTAAAATTGTATTTAAAAAATATCTAACACCATAGAAGACCATGATACATGCACACTGGAAATAATTAGAGCCTCTACTGGGGAAATAATACATATAGTAATAATGAAAGAATAATACATATAGTAAACAAATATCAAACTATCACATGTAAATTCTACTTATCAGAAATAAAATTGAATGCAATTAAATAAAATTTTAAATACTCCAATTAAAAGCAAAGACTGCCAGGAAAGAATGGACTAAACACCTTGATCTGCTGTTATTCATTTTGGAATCCACAACAAAATATAATAAAAATTAGGACAATGTAATTGTTACAAAGAATCTCTATAGAAATATCAGGCTAAATAAATTACTAGCAGGGGCTGGGGATTTAGCTCAGTGGCAAAGCGCCTGCCTGGCAAGCGTAAGGTCGTGAGTTCGGTTCCCGGTACCGGAGAAAAACCAAAAAAATAAATAAATAAATAAATAAATTACTAGCAAGACAAGAATTACTTAAAAAACTGAGTAGGACATTTTGTCATGACAAAAGAGTCAATACACCAAAAATAACAACAATTTTAAATATATGTACACCTAGGAACAAAGCCCTAAAATGCATGAAACAAAGCTGATATCATTTTAAAAAGGAATAGATAAGTTAATAATATTATTTGGAAACTTCAACATATCAATTTTAGTAATAAATGAGTAAACAGGTGACAGGGCATGGAAGACTTGAGCAAAACTGCTGATTAAGAAACAAAAGGGAAGTATAAAGCACACCTAAATAACAAACAATGCACATTCTTCCCTATTGTATGTGGAACATTCTCTAGATACACCATATGTTAAACCACAGCACATCTCAATAAATTTTAATAGATTGAAAATATTGAAAGTATGTTATCCAAAAAAAAATAAGAAGAGATTCATACTCAGTAATAAAAGCTTACTGGAAATTAACAGGACACCTGAAAATTAATATAAAATTCATCATTAGGCAAAGAACTAAAGAAAAAATCATAGAGACATAACAAATCTTTGGCATACAAAAACAAAACTTTGGAACAAATTTGGAAAACCAACTCGGAAAAATTTAGAAAACAAAATAAAAAGTTATGGACATATTGTTGGACATTGCCAGATCATTGCTGAGACAGAGCTTTATTCTGTGCATGACAAATTAAAAAAAAATCTATGCTACATCAATACTCTAAATGTTTAATTGAATAAAATTAAAAATTAAACAATACTATTTGGGCAGTATTAAGACATTTCTAGAAAACTCATAATGAATTGAGATTAAAGTGTTCTTTGACAATAAAAAAGTATAAGTTCATTCATCTGAAACAAGAATCTTATGTCTAGCCATGATATTTAAATTCTTTATATCATGATAAGCTTATAACTTGAGCAGGTATGAAATGGTTTGGGTTGTCACACAAAGAGAAATTCATTTCAGGTAAAGAAAGCTGAAGTAAAATTTTTAATTGCATGAATTTCTTGGAAATTAAAAAATGAGAAAAATTTTTACAAATATTAAAGATCTTCTAGCGAGACATGAAGCACTTACAATAAAATACCCTTATAAGGAAATCACTGACAGTTTATGCAAAGTGAAATGTTGCTCAATTACCTTACATAAATTTTGTTTTCAAAGCTTGTAAATTTATGAGACTAGACTGTCAACATGTAAATGTTACAGCTTGTCCCGAATGTCCCCCAAAATTATCATACTTTCAGCAGTGGGGCTTTTCAAAAGTGATAGCATTTGGGGATGTGGTGTCCATCAGTAGATTAATCCATTGTTGATTTGTAGGCAAATATGATGTTAGCGGGTGTCTGAGCCTTCCAAAAGTGTGAAGCTAAAGAAGTTTCTTTTTATTTGTAACAGGTGTCTGGGATTTTATGCCAGGAATAGAAAATGACTAGTTTACTATAATAATAAATAAAATCAAGCCTGTATAGTAAAAATACTTGAGTCCTTTATATTTGTTAAGTTCCTCCTGAGGAGTAAATAAAACCCAAACGGTACAATAGATATTGTGAAAGGGAAAGAAACTGCTTAAAAGGGAAGAATGACTGGGATGAGGGAAATGAGAAAAGAAAGAAAAAAAGGAAGGGCAAAAAAGGAAGGAAAAAATATATAAGATAGCTAAGATAATTGTACTCCTGATTTCTATTGGTTCATTGGAAGGAACAGTTTTAGTGCTTATTTTTTGATCAATTTTGTATGCCTATGTCTGGTAATCTGAACGACTACTTCGAAGATAACAACATGCAATATGACAACCACTGCTGATTTCCTATCATCTTGTTTTCAAATTCTGTGTTGTTATAAAATTTTTAAAATATTTGTATTCCCTTTAAAATATATTTTTAAAGATATTATCTTAGCTAACTGTAAAATTACACTGATAGTGTGCCAAAGAGTTTTGGCCAAAGTTAAATTTAGAGAAATCACTTAGCAGCTTACTCCATGTGTCACGCAGGCAGCGCATTTGTCTGTGTACTGACTACCTCTAACATGGGTTGGGCAGGTGTCATTTTAACCAGTGGCGGTGAAAATACATCATGTACAGGGACAACTCCCCTATGACTGATATGATCATTGTATATATCTAAAACATACCAATAAATATAATTTAAAATTTTCATACAATATTTTATGCAGTGGATTCTGGTATTAAATAAATTTGATACAATTAGCATTTTAATATATTTGTCACATTAGTTTATAAAAATTGACAAAAGTATGCAATTTTCCTCACCCTGTATTTAAATAATTGGACCAGTCAGTGGCTAAAACAGGATTTTTTTCCTTTAATGAATCATGAAACTGAATGATTGATATTAAAATTATTTGTGCCATTTCCTGAACTGGACTCTATAAGAAGACTGTAATGCATACTTTTGTTATAATTATATACTATATATGAACATATGTATTATACATTCTTACTCTTCTAGAACTGCTGAAAGACAACAAAGACATATACTTAGTCATATTTTATACCATACTCATGCTGTGGAAATTTTATGAAGATCTACTGAGTTATAGACATTGGTCCAAGTTAATCTTGGGGAAGAAATGCATGAAAGAAAATATTTAATGAAAAAATATCATGATTTATTTTTGCTCAGTGACATGACACTGAAAATAAATTAAGATAAATTTAAAAAATACAGTCAAGGAAAACCTGACATATGATTTAGCTAGACAGGTACAAAATTTTAAATTTAAATTAAAGTGTTATATAGCACAAAGTATAAAAACATTAGACTGTTCTAAAAAGAAATAACAATAAAAATTTAATTAAAGTAAGCATTTGCATATAAGTTGGCTTTAAAAACTAAATGACATTTTGAAGAAAAATTTGATAAATTTAAAGTTGTGTTTGAAATTATTCAACACTCCTTCAAATTTATGTTAGAATTAATATTGGCAAGAGTGTAAGTTTTGTATTTTTGCCAAAAATATTATTAAATTTTGAACTTCCAATGCAGGTGCAAAGAGTAGAACAAAATAAATTTTAGTATTCTATCACTCTTTGAATTTTCAATGCTAATACAAATTGAGAAGTGACTTACAAGTAAAATACATATTTCAAAAAGGTTAAACTATAAAAACATTGTGTATCTTACTCATAATTTTATATTGACTACAAGGATAAATTATTTTATTCTAAATATACTGAGTTAAAAATGCATTCATATTAAATTTACTTTTTCTCTTTTTCATTTTGGAAACTAGAATAAACATTAAAAATGTGTTCCGCGGTATATTTCTGTTGGACAACACTGGCATGCCAAATGAACTTTCTTTCTTGTCAAACAATATGGATGTAATATTGATTTCAGTATTCCTGAAGTATCTCATGTGCTCCTCCCCCTCCATCGTCCCCAGCCCCAGGCCTCCGCTCTTAGTGTGGGTACTGGCAATTGAACTCAGTCCTTCGCACTTGCAAGGCAGGAGCTGCGCCACTGAGCTCCTGTCCCTTCAATTACTTCTTACATTTTTCAGGTTCCTTTGCAGATTTCCAAACTCCTAGATCTAGAGGACAGAGATTATTCAGAATATTGAATTACTTCGTTCTATCTTTCAAGAATTTTCAGATTCCATTGCCTCAAACTTCTGTTAATTCTATGACTTTAATTGTCTTTGGTCACTGCATTTAATAAATAAGACATAGTCCAAAAGGGAGTTAGCTATTTGTGTTCTGCAAAACTCCATAAACGGTAATTAGCTTTTCTGTTTGTTTTGTTCTGAAGAGACTATTGAAAGAAAGCGTTTGCTTTTGCTGCTTTTAGCATTCTCACACGTCTCCCACTTAGAGCTTCTTAATGAAAAGCTTGTAAGCCTGTAATACTCATATTGCCTTAATCAGTGCTATGCCTTTTTTCCTGAAATATGAAATTTCTTTGTTTACTTCTGTGAGTTTTTAATATCTGGTTCATAAAATACTACATGCAGTTTCATATACTCAAATAATTCACAAATAGTTTATGTGAGTTTAAAGGAAAACTCTTAGGTCGGCCATAGTTAGGATTTGCCATTTTAGCTGCAGCACATGCTATTAACTGATAGCTTCCGGCTTTTAGCGTCGTCTAGTAATATGTGCATTTTATAAATTTATATTTCACTATAAAAGTCCTTCATCTACTATGTAATGACTGGCTTGTATATGTCAACATGTCTATTTTAGAATATCCAACTCTAATCTGTCACCATTAAAATACCTCATAGTTGTATTTAATATCTATGATTAGGTGATATTTAATAAAGATTAGAGACTATAATGAAGACCTTACATATACAAAAATGTGTTTTCTGAAAATATTTTTGCGATGATACATCCAAAGTTCCTGCCTAAATTACTGGCCTGATATCTTGCCACACAAATGTCAGGCTTAATAGAGTCCATAATCATAAAAGACATTATCTCCAAATACATAAGTAAATGCCAATATTAATATGAGCATTACATAAAATGTAATGTATGAATGAAATGTATAAACCTGATATTATATACCTCAATGTGTGTGGAAATTATACATATATATCCCTTCTGTAAATCTTGAATGGTATAAAACTCCCAAGATTTTTAAGTTTGTTTTTCTTTCAGGAAGGGAAGAAGAAAGCATAAATATTGTCATGTCATATTCCAGTTCTCTTTTGACTAAGAAAGGTTTGGGTTCTCAATATGATTTTGGTCATCAAAGTCTCAAAATTCTATAACTACATCAGTGTTCTTTGGATGAGTATTTGAGAAATATGACATTTCAGACCAAAAGCACTCTTTTAAAAGAAGGCAACTCTTAAAAAAAAACCAATATTTTTACATATGTATATTAGTTACCTTTCCATCATTTGGACAGAAAGCTGGCATCGATCTACAAGCTAATGTGGAGAGTTTTATTTTGGCTCTGGTTTCAGAGAGTTCAGTCCATGGTTAGCTAGCTTGAAGTCAGAAACAAGATAGTGGAAATGCATGGTGGAAAAACTCCCCTCCCTCCACTACAGCTAGGAATCAAAGAAAGAAAGGAAGAGCATGCAGAAGAGTGTATTTTCCAGAGGCATGGGCATGCTCCTCATGACAAGCTCTTCAGTATGGGGCTCACCGCTTCATAGCACTTTTGCTATGAACTTATTGATGTGTATAGTGCCCCAAGACATAGCTACTTGCAGAAAGCTCCACCTCTAAGACATGAGACTTCAGGAGGATATTTTTCATGTGACAAGAATGAAGTAAGCCTAGTATCAAAATGTGATATTTTTTATCATGAAACACATTCTTTAAAATTTGGCACTGGCATACATAACATAATCTCAGTCATTATTGACTTAATTTTCAAGAAAACTATTATTTTCTCAATTAAGAATCTGGTGGAGCATATTTATTTTTGTGAAAGCTGGCATAGGAAATGTTTCAAATGAAACTGAGCATCTATGTTCAACCATAGAGGTCTCTAACTTGATACAGGATATGCTGCATGGAACACAGAGTGGTGAGATTTTCGTACCAGTGTGTCTGCATTCTGAAAGATGTTGTCCACAACATTGCTCTACTAGTAGAAAATGACACATTGATCATCAAATAAGAAACTGTAAATTAGTACAAAGTGGTTACAATATATAGTAATGAAATAGGAAATAAATTTATCCTAATGTAGAAGATCTTGGAGCTGAAATACGTAAATGCAAGTGCAGTCTTGTAGCTCAAAATGGCTGCCACATGCAAGCGGAAACGGAAGTGAGTGGGCTGACATAGCTTAGAACTTTGCATTCTATGTGGGAGTTGACCCATGCATTTCAGCTTCGTGGGGGTAAAATGCTGCTTCTGCTGTATGACAGAGAGGCAAGTCAACTTTGAAATTAAATGAGAAGCAGGCCTTCAGGGATGGCCTGGCTAAGTGAACGGACTCCCAAGCACTCCGTTCTCCTTCTGGGCATGCGTAAGTGAGTCGCATCCAACCTGAGCATTCAAAAAGGCTGAAAGTAGGACAGGGCCCCTGCCTATTGTAAACAGTAGTGTTGCAGTGCTTGTGAGAGGAAGGATTGTGGGGAGAAAGTTTGCCTCATGTGCACACCCGCACACACCCTCACACACACACACACACACACACACACAAATATAAGTTGCACCTTCCTCCCACTTCAAATAGAGTGCTGTTCATGGAGTACATGGAGCCTTCATCATAATTTCCCATGGGCTGCCACAAAAGGCCCCCGCGACTCCTCGCTGGCACTGCAGAAGGCAGAGAAAAATGGTTCTGAAGCAAACACACATGGCAGAATCCAGTTGGGAAGATCTGCGTGGGACCAATTTTCGGTGCCATAGTCGGAGAGCAACATGGCAGTGCCACTGCAGAGTGGTCTCATTCCTGTTTCTCCGATAGTTAGGCCTGGGGCTGGCACTAAGTTTTTGCATGGGTGAACATCTATACACACTGAAGGCGGAGGGATGCGACATGATACCTGGGCCAGTGGCTTTTGGGCCATGAATTAGGCCAGGAAAACCTATAAAGATGAGGTGATACTTCCCCAAGTTATTTAAGTAAATAGAGCAAATTCATGCCTGCCGCACAGCTTGCAAACACGGCTCATGTTTGGAGAAAGCAAGAGATATCATGGCTTCAGGCAGGTGATTGTCTGGCCCGCTAAAGAACCTCCTGGTTTGCAGAAATCAGACGGTGATGCCAACGTGGAGAGCTGTGAGCATGTTCTGAGCTGACGCTCTGACAGCTATGTCTAGGCCTTCGTTTCTAGTTATGTTTTAGTTTGGCTGTTGTTATTACTCTGCTCCTCCTTTGTTTGACTTGGGTCTTCTAGATTTTCTTTATTTTCAGCTTCAATTATTTCTTTCTGTTTTTATTTGTTCTTTTCTTCTGAATCTTGCTTCTTCATTTATAACATTTGGAGATTTTACTTTAATTTTCAAGATTTTCCCTATAACCCGCTTCTTCTTTTAATGCTTTACGTCTCCTATTTTGAGTCAGTTCTTCCAAGACTGTTTTCTCATTTCCTCATTATCTCCCTCCTTGGCTTGCTTTCCTCCTCCCCTCTTGTCCATAGAATAAAGATGACAGACTTTATAAATAACTTTCGAAAGAAGAACTTCACCTCCATCTACAGGCTCTTAGGGCTATTGTCAATGTATTCCTGGCCAAGAGCTCAGAAAATGTGGGAACTTTTGCTATCACTACAAAGTAGCATAAGGCTATCAAGATTCAGATTTAAGCAATTTTTGAATAAAGAAATACAGTATCCAGTAAGGTTGCTCAGTAATTCTACTTAGTATTTGTAATCATATCGACAACTTATTAAGGCCTATAATTGACCAAGAACTGATCAGATGTATTGTAACTGTTGTAGGGGATTTTATGTTTCAGTTCCAGATTTAAAAACCTGAAGAATAAAGAAGGAAAATTACTATCCTCAAGTTACTAGTACAACTAGTATGTTCACATCAGAGGGGTAAAATATGGTATAAAATATAATACTTGTATTAACTTTCTTGTAAGTGCATATGACATATGACATAAGAATAAAATATAATTTGTTGTTCTATATTCTATAAATGCCTTGTTCAAAAAATAATTTCTCAGTTATAATTACAGTACCCCTTGCTTCTTGGCTATGTCAAAGATTGCCAACCTTTTTAGAACTTGAAACAGCACACTTCTAGAAGCTAGATGTGATAGTTTCTACTGGAAGAATCAAAGTTAAGAGAATCTCAAAAGGTAGGTAGGACTCACCAATACAAAATCAGCAGAGAAAATCAATTATATACACCCATTTCTAAAGACTGTTGCATAAAATCAGGCTCTGATGGATGAAGTCATTCTGTATGCCTAAAATGTACCAATAAATTTAAATAATAAAAAAGTTAAAAACATCAGGCATCTGGTTGGATATAGCACATTAGATGTAGCTTTTCACCCACTGTTCTTGAAAAACAGGTAGGGTAGACGTGAGTGACAGCAGGGACTCAAAGTACGGTTTTCAGAGATGACCAGTTTTCCACTGGGTGTGACAGAGTCAAGGTGGAATGTCAAATTCAGAGATACTGTGGCTTTAGAATAGAGTAGCTTATTAAGAGAGGTAAGGCCACCTACAGGGAAAGAAAACCACACATGCCACGTACTTCAGTCTCCTTCTCGACTCTTATTCATCACTTTCTAAAATTAGTTCATGGCTAATCTACACAGAAATGCTAAGTCTCTAAAAGCTTCATAAATTAAAGTTTTATCTCTGACCTGAAGGAACAAGATTGCATCTGACAAAGAAGATGAGTACTTATAAATCTGAGATGTTGTGCCCTTTCCTTGCAGATAACTGCCTGAAATATCAACTGAGAACCACATGCAAAAAATGCTCTCTTATTTGAAATTTTCAGTGGAGGAAAATAAATATCTCTTCACACTCTGAAGTAAATGGCAGGATAAAAATGAATGTGTTAACTCAATGTGAAAAACATTATTAATGGAAGTGATTAATAGAGCTTGTCTAGAAAAAGAAGATAAAGAACAGAATCCCATACTGTATTTTGTTTTTACTCTTGTCTTTTAACGTCAGCACAGAATCAAAGACATGAAAAAGCTAAAATTGAAGTGTAATGTTCTGCTTATTCAAGCTTAATCTCAAAATTAATCTTACATTTTCCTTTGTGTGATACTCCATCTCCACAATTGATAGCGATGCCGGTCCTTCTCAAGAAAGCAGGAACTAAGAGGCACTGACTAACGGGAGAGCTTGAGCAGGGCTAAAAGTCCCAGTTCTTCCCATCTGTGAAAGTGGGACAACGATGCTTCTTGCCTATTGGTCCCTGAGATACAGTCCACTGAAAAGACTATAGTTACCTTCAGAGGCACTACCTATCAGCTGTACTTGCATAAGTCATTAACATCTCCAGGTTTTAGACTGGCAAAAGAGAGTCACTGTCCTTACCTCTTAGCTGAACTTTATTAAAAATATATAACAATTTAGCACTGAATCCTAAAATGGTTTGGCTAAACATGCTTTAGTTCCTTGCATTGTTTGAACTGTTCAAGTAAAAATATTCACTGTTACCTATTACCCAAATTACTTCCGTGACATTTACAGTGACATTCCTAATAGATTGCGTTCACATTGCATGATACAAATTAAAAATAAAGTCCTCTGGCAAAGTACTGCTTCAAGTTACAAGGAAATCTATTGTATTTGCCTTTGTGTTTCTGACAATATGTTAATCATTAAATGAGGTTTCCAATAAGTTAAAAGCGAAAAACGCCAGGAAACCAGGCAAGGTAGGCTATAACCTGTTCGTAGCAGGAGATATTTCTAAAATTCAATCACATATGGCTTCAACAGTAGGCCTCTTTTCTATCTTTCTGTAACTCAAATCCAGAAACAGTGGTGATTTTCTCTGGAAATTAGGTTTTGAATTTGAGCAGCTTTATTTTTTTAGGAATTATTTATTTGCTAGAGTTTGACATTTTGAGTACTCAAAGATTTGACAGCACAAAGGATAATGAAAAGAAGTAGGAGATGGAAATGTAGATTAAAATTCAAATCTCTTTTAGGCTTGAAAAATCTTTGTCTTTTTATTGTCTTGAAATTCTAAGGGGAATTCAACAACCATTCATGTTGAAAAATAAAAAGAAAGAAAACAATCCAACCAAAATGGAAAAAAAATAGTTTGCTTTTGCCTTAAAATTCAGTTAACTACGACCAATAACAGTATTCCCAATTTGGTCTGTTCCCAAATTATCTCTATATTATCTGTGTGTGTGTGTGTGTGTGTGTGTGTGTGTGTGTGTGTGTGTATTTGACGTTCAGGGACAGGGTTTTGTTATGTAGTTCAGGCCAGCCTTCAACCTCAGACTAGCCTCAAACTCACAATAAATCTCCTGCCTCAGCCTCCCAAGTGCTGGGATTGCAGGCATGTGCCACCACACCCAGCTCTTTGGTCATAGTTAGACTATATTTGCAAAGACCATCTTATAAATTCATCTATTCATGGTCAATTGATTTTAGACAAAGGTGTCAAGAATATTCAGTGAGGAGAGAATATTGTCTTCAAGAAATGATATTGGAAAAAACTGGTTATATACATGCAAAAGAACAAAATTCAATCCATATAGAATATACAGAAGTCACCTCAGGATGGATTTAAGAATTGAAAACTGTAATACTACAAAAAGACATTTTGATCTGGGTCATAAAAAAAGGAATTGTCAGGTCACCAATTTGTTGGATGTGATAACAAATAATCAAGCACAGATAACAAAAGAAAAGTAGATAAAAAGGATAGTATCTAATAAAAAGCTTCTATACAGTAGAACAAACCATTAACAAAGTGAAGAGGACCCATAGAAAGGGAAAAAAGATTTGCAAAGTGTATATCTTTAGAGGAGTTAACATTAAAAATGTATGAGATTCAATAACCAAAAACTACTAAGTCATAGAAACAGATTTAAGTATGCTTACACAATTTTTTTGTGTGTAACCTGGGCTAGGCCCGGGGAAGACTATACAAGGTTTCCTTTTTAGCCCCCAAATCACTACAACTTATGTAATATCTACTATCTCTTTGTAAATATTCTGTGACAGCCAGTACTCCTTGCCACAGTCCCTGTGACAATCCTAAACAACTTATGGTGAAGAATAAATTATGTCACTGTATTGTAGCAAACATTTGCAGCAGAACTTCTCAATTCTATAATCACTGACTTTTTGTACCTATTTGCATTGGCAGTGACCAATTACCTGGCTCTCCAAAGAAAGTTCAAATCCCATTATGTCACTAATAATTGATTTCAGTATACTTTTGTTTCCCATATATTTTACCCATTATGCACCAGAAAGTGTATATACCTAAAATCTTTACTTCTTCTGTAATATAGATATTAACTAGACCTAGATACTTTAAAATACAGCTTATCGTCAATGACATCAAATCAATGCCCGGATGTCCGCTGCATCCCGGCATCAGTGGGCAGGAGGCTGTGCGTTAGCGTTCCATGAACACTGACAGGTTTACCTCAGTAATAACGACAAAGTCACATCTAAACTCTTTAGAAACTTTCGCTCAAATTTCAGTTTTGTGATCACCTCTAGTTTATGGCTGAGGCATCGGGAGTTGAGACCTTATTCTCACTCTATTAGTCCATCTTCATGTAGCTTTTACAAAAGCCAGACTACAGCAATGATGCCTGCAGTGAGGATGGTACTGGTGTTCTTTCTTTAAAGTTTTCAATCATCCATCACTGCCACTGGACCTAAAGAGGCAAAATATTGATTATACATGGAGGGAGACCTCTTGAAGGTTTGAGTGAAAGAATCAATACACACTTGTCCTCTTCCATGTGTATATCTTCACTTCCTCCCATTTCACTTGAATTTTGATCATTTTTTCTCTTTTCTGCTTTTTTTGGTTATCAGCTATGGCATGTGAAATAGTATAAAGAATAATTGATGATATCATAATGAAAGATGATCTAGCCCCAAATCTTCCTCGATTAGAATCCTATTTTAATAGACTAATTGTACTTCCTAGCATGTATCTTTTATTTGCAGGGTGCCTGTAACAGAATATTCTAATCACAAAGAGTTATGACAAATCTGTATTAGTTAAGATTTTCATTTAGGTGTGGAATACACTTGTATGGCCGTGTTTACCAAACTGTAGAATTTAAATTGTTAAACTCCTGTGAGATATCATACTGTGGGTCTTTTACCTTATTAATCTCTGGCCATGTTTCACACTGTATTATTAGTTACAATTATGACATTTTACTTGTCATAAAAATTTAATATTGGGAAATATAAATAAAATTGGATATATCCATTGTTTAGCACAGATGTCATCATTGTAATAGTTGTATTTTAGTACTAATTTATGACACTTTATGTAGAATTAAGAATTTTGTTTTCTTTTTAGTCTCAGCACTTAGTAACAAAAAAATTAATTACATGATTGTGCTGGTTAATTTTGATTTTCACCCTCTCAGGATTAAAAGACTCCTACAGAAGTGATGGGAATACAAGGGCATCAACTTCATCCTCCGGTTAACCCCTTTATGAGCTCATGTAGATGGAGCTCTTCTGCACTGGACTTCCTGGGAAGAAATGGCTATGGGAACATGAGCTCAGGGAATGTATCTGGACCTTGTCTCCTTTCCGTGGGGCCCTTTCTGCTCTCTGCTTTCCAGAAGTCAAGCAGCCTTTATCTGGCGTTTCTTCCTGCGGTGATGCTTCTGCTTCAGAGTCAGCTGACCATGAGCTGAAACCTGTGAGACTATGAGTGACAGTAAATCTCTCTGTGAGCAATGGAAGTCTGACCACTACTGTAGTGCCAGGGAGTCAAGATATTTTAACCAACAGTTGTGGAGATTTGATTCAAGGTTAGATCGATGGATAAAAGAAGTACACATGTATGGGACTGTATTGAGATAAAACTGGTCATATTTTGTTTTTAGGACTGGTTCTCTGTCTTGGAGTTTATTTATAAAGAAAACATTAAGGCAGCATTACCTGAATGACCCTCTTTATTCTTGGAATATATATATATATATATATATATATATATATATATATATATAGAGAGAGAGAGAGAGAGAGAGAGAGAGAGAGAGGATTCAATTCAAGCAAGAAAATAATAAGTGGTGGTGCTTTGTGGTTATAAATTATTGATCTTCCTAATTTATTGCAAATCAAAGATCCCTGTAGTAGTTTGGTCATAATAAATCCATCTTATGTAGTGATCATTCAGCAGTGTATAATACTATAAATAAAAACTTTCTGCCTTACTACTTTATTTATCATTGTAGCTAGTCTTGTGTTTGAGAAATCTAGTAAAATCTGATTCTCATTTCTTCATTTCCAATCTGTGTTGATCTGTGTCTATTTCAGGGTTATTTGTAATTAATACTTTACATATACTTAAATTTAATTATATTGTCTATACACAAATAACTCTATAACAACTTTGAAAGTGATCTTATGTTTCCTAGGAAAATCTTGTATTCTAGAAAATTTTCCATTGTTGTTCATTTATATACTTTCTACCCTTCTGGTATTCATCTTAGGAAAATGTTCACACTTGTACTTCAGTCTCAGACTTTGTACTTTTCTCATTCCTCCCCACTTGATAAGAACACTTAAAACATGCATACTCTGTTCATAATCAGACTGCCTGTATTTGAATCCCATTTCAATCATATACAAAATTCATAGTTTAAATTAGGGTAACAAACATCTTTATGCTTCAGTTTTACCCTGGATAATGAACCAAAAGTAACAGTAGCTCTATTGAAGGACCTTCTAAATTAGTGGCTTCAAATTTACAGCTATAATCCTATAAATTCCGACAAACGTTCATTTTTCCAAACTTATGGGTCTTTATCCTGCCATTTTATCTTGTACCTTATAGCTCTTACCTTTCCATTTGATATTTTTCTCATGTTTGGCTCATCCTAATGCAGTAACATCATGGTAGAAAGGGATGGTGGAGCAAAGCTGCTCACTGTATGGCAGTCTTAAAATAAAACACAAGGGAAAAGCACCAAAGAGAAGGAGGTCAGAAACCATTCATAGACCCCAAGGTCACCCCACCATGAATCACATATATACACTCAGCAGCCCCTTTTACTAATAATCTCCTTGTGGGCTATCTTAATGCAGTCAAGTTGACAAGCAAGATTAACCATCTCAGTAGGCAATGAGTATCCTTAATACTTACAGCAGAGAGTTAACATATCACATACTTATTTAAGCACTTTATTTTCAAGAAGAATAGGATGTCAAGTCTCTATGTAATTTTCATCACTTTATATCTTGAGAACGATGGATTTAGGCAATGATCATTAACATTATGCTTCCTTGTTATTGCTTTTGTTGTTCATATCTACTGTATTCAAAATGTAGTCTGTTGCTTTTGGTTTTCCCTTTTACTTCTTGAAGGAAATGCTTCTATCTTTTTAATCAAGTGTAATTTCTAATTTTAATATAAAGAATGAAATATGTATCGTGGACATTTCTAGACAACACCAAAGTAGTTCCGGTTTTCAAAACCCCACTCTCTGCAGTTACAAGTAGCAAAATAATCTATAAAAGTTCGAAGAATGAATGGGAAATAGGCAATAGTTAAACCTTAAATCACATGTTATGGAAAAATTTGTGGCGGAATTTGGGATGGAGTGGCAGGATAAAGGTATTTGTTCTGGTCCAAATTGTTTTTAAAACTCCTGGCAAATTACTGCTTTTGCATAAGTTGTTTGCTGCCTTCAGAGGGCTCTTCCCAAGAACAGCCAGTGACAGCTGCCTCGTGCTCCAGGCTGTCCTCTGTACCTAAGCCCTGTCTCCTCCTCACCTGGATTGCATCTCTCTTCCAAACAAGGCAGAAAAGTAATCTCATTTCTGTAAAATTTTAGTGTTATGCAGGTTTAAATTTTCATCTTACCTTGTCCCTTGTTTTAGGATGCAAATTAGCATTAATTCCTTTTAGATGTCATCCTTGAAAACCAGAAATACCACTCCCAGAGATAACTCCCACAGATTCTGAATGTAATTCTTAATCAGCATCTATGAGGTTGTAATGGCCAGTTCCATTTGACCCGCGTTTTTTCTATTTAGGATGTTAAATATGCATTATATTCTGCCTCATTTACTATGGATTTCAAAAATAACAAACCAGGGCAATGACTCACTGTGGACAACTATAAGTAATTAAGATGGATTGTTGTATTTTTGTACAAAGAAGTATTGTGCTGCTGTGAAGAAAGATCAGCTTGAGTCAATGGTGGAAAAGAGACGCACTTTGAGACTATAATGTTAAGTGAAGTATATCAGACGCACAAGCTTAAATATCACATGATTTTGCTTACATGAAAATCTGATATATAAATGAAGAACAAAATAAAAGAGAGAGAAGAGGAAGCAGGAAGACAGAACTTTCTCAAATGTTACAGGGATCAGAGAATGGAGAGAAGGAGGGAGGGAGAGAAAGGCGAGGGGAAAAGAAGGCAAATTGTGCTGCAAGCGTGTACCAATTCAACGCAAAGAAGGGAAACATGTTTTATGGCAAACTTGCATTAATTGAACAAATGAAATGTAAAAAATAAAAATTAAAAACTAGCATTGGCAATTAAAAATAAATAAAGAAATATACATAATTAGCAGCACAGATGTTTCATACATTTGGGCATGTGTAGAGTTCTTAAATTTTCTGTTGCTGCATAAGGAATTACTTGTATATTCAACAGTTTAAAACAAAGCAAGTGCCAGTTTTCATGAGTCTGCGTACATGTTACCTGGATTTCCTGATCCGATCTCACCAGAGTGAAATCTAGAAGTTTGCTTATTGGGGCTGCTATTCTTGTCTTATTTTTGTTTTGTTTTGTTTTTGTTTTTGTTTTTGTTTTTCCAGTACCGGGAATCGACCTCAGGACCTCGCACTTGCCAAGCAGGCGCTGTGCCGCTGAACTAAACCCCCAGCCCCTACTATGCTTTTCTCAACGTAGCCATCTTCTTCCAAGATCGCAGGTTGTTAGCAAAATCCATTTTCTTGCTGTATGACAGAAGTGAAGAGTTTGTTGCTGTTTCTTGACCAGGGACATGTTCAGCTCTCAGAGACGGCCTGCAGCCCGTTTCCCACGTCCCTCTAGGGAGTTAAGGTGGCTTATGCCTCTTCACAGACTTTAGGAAAGCATCTGCTGTCACTTTCCTCTCATTTCAGGATTCACTCTACCAGTTCACAGTCAAAGTCTACAGAACACAGAGACTAACCTCACTTTCTAAAAATGCCTTTACCATATATGATAACATAGAGAACAATATCTGAAATCCTCAGGCCCCACCCACACTCCAACAGAAAGGAGTTCCACAGGGCAAAATAGCACGGAGGGCATCTCAGACTGTCTGCTATGCAGGCTTTAACTAATTTCAGGACCAGATGCTAACAGTAGTTTTTAAACACTGTAGGTTTCTGAATAAGGTGAATGTGGTATTATATGATAGTCTCTCCTGACGATGACCTGACTCGGATGACGAATCATAGTAAATCATGGAGTTTTCCTGAATTTAACACCATCAGTGTTAAAATTGTGTCATACTCTGGAAAACGGGGATCGTTTATCATCCTTGTTCTTTTTCTTCACTCAACAGGAAGTATTGATCATTGTCCTCATTTCATGTCTTCGGAAACGAGCAAGGCTTTCCAAAGCCATCCTTTCTCAGGCTTATCTTTTGTATCTTTATTGATTGTAGAGGTAGTGCAGTAAGTTGTAGGCTCCTCAGGGACAAGCACAGGGCAGAGCGGCCCTGATCATCCTCTCACCTAGAGAGCCGTGTAAGTGCAGCTCACAGGCACCGATCTTTTTACCTTTATGTCTCATCAATACAGCAAGATTACCTGTTGTTTGTTAAAAGAAATGTGAAAAATGCGCTTGTAGTGCGTATGTGTTTTCTTTCTTTCCTCCTTGAACTAGTTTTGGCCCACTTGATCCAGTTTGAAATGCAATTCAGTGCATTCATGTGGTAGCAAAAAGTCATACAACTTCTCCTTTAATAAAAGCTTTTTGGATGCTATGGAAAACTTCATTGAGGAAGGCGCCTCTATAAATGTAACTCCGTTTTCTTTAAGATTTGTTTATAATTAGTCAGATGCCACCGATGCAGAAACGGCAAACATTGGGGAAAAGGAGAGAGGAATTGGATTGGATGAGGAAAATTAAGACAAATTACTGTGTCCACTATCACTTAATTTTCAGACTGAACTGATAAATGAATTTCCCTCTCCAGTTTCTCATGTATAAAAATACTTGGAAGAAAAACAATTAATAAATTCTAGTGCTAAAATCAAGAATGTTAAATCTTTAGTGAATGACAAAGAAGAAACTAAAACCAGAGTAGCAAGAACTAAAATCTATGGGCTTATGGTATAAGGAAGGAACTCCCAACCAGTTGGATGTCAGATGTTTGTGTCTCCCTAATGAAGAACAGATCCCAGGACAAAGAACATCAGCAGGAGGAAAGGTTTCCTGGGAGAAGTCGCCTGAGACACAGGAGGGGTCCTGAAAGTGGGTTACTGCTGCGGCTCTTTGTCTAGCGGTTTTTACACAACAAAATCACATCACCGTTTACCTTGGGTCAAGTAGGAATCAACCTGTAGGGTTACAAGTACAGTCACCTCGTTAATCTCGATCTAATTGAAAAGCAAGGTATGTAGCAAGGGTTCATGGCACTGAGAAGAACAAAGCTCTTTCTGAAAGGGGTAGAGTGAAAGTCAGGTTGATCTGGGATGTATCTGTGCATTCCCTGTGTACTTTCTGTGCCTGTGTTTTATTGTTTAGGCTTAGGGGACCACAAGGTGTCAGTGGCAGTGCAGCTTCGGACTGTCTTCTTGGGGAGACTTGCAGGCTTAGGCATGGATTCTCCTAGTTCCTGACATCTCGGCCCTCAACCACAGGCTGGGTTTGCCTCCTTTTCTCCTCTGACTCTGTCTTGGGCCCCGTCCCTTTCTAATTGCCGATCAGTCTCTACCTGATTTGGGTATCTGCAATATTTGAACCAGATTTGCTATTTATCTGTAAAATTTGAACCAGATTTAATCTGTAATGACTCAAGTGGAGGACCGAATGCCCTACAGAAATGTATTTTTTTTTTTTTTTACTCCTTAGTCTTTGGACCCACTTACTACTTTATTAATGAGGATTCCAATGAGCTGTGTTTATCTTTTCACTCTATTAGAAAGATACACTGGTATTTACTCTCTTAGACATTAAATGAGAAATTAAAATTTATTTGTAAAATCATTGAAATAGAGGTAATATATTTGTAATGTGTTCATGATTAATTTTTATGAATGGACATGTTTTCTAAAGAACACAACTGCTTAAAGAATTGTTTTTGCCTTAATGAATATTTAAATTCTTTACTTTCAAGATTTATACCAGTTAGTCAGAGTTTCATACTTGTTTTGTTTCCATCCATTTGGTACCACTGTGACACGGTTATACTTTGTATACACCTCAATTCTTTGTCTCCAGAAATTGAAGCATAAATTTGAGGATGAAAGGAAGAATTTGAGAGACTGTTTACTGGAAAAATAATAAGAAAAATGTTCTTGTGGATCTCCAGCAAGAGAGAAGAAATTCAACATGCTCTTTTTATCTTGGGCTTATACAGATAGGAAGAGCGCAGGGCTTATTTCAAAGTTCATAAGAGCTAAAAAAGAAACTCGTTATCTTATATTTCTAATATTTTCTTGAGTTTGGTGAGGATGTAGAGAGGAACTGTCAAGTAACTTAGATATTTTCTTCCTGGGGGAAAGGCCCTTATCTTTATTTTTCTTGTAGGTTTTTATTCTTCCTCTGTTTACCTCTGTTTCTCTAAGCTTGGTTTAGTTGCTTGAATTAGTTCTTAACTTGAGCTGGCCACTTTATTCTCTTTTATCTGATCCTATCATGAGGTCTCTATGACTGTCTATTTATAATAACTAAATTAAACTAGTATACCACACGCTATAAAGAAAACTTGTTAGACACTGGTGAGAAAACCAGTGAATGTTGATTCAAGCTTTCTAGTCCATAGAAAGCCTTGGGACGTAGGAATCTTCAAACCACACTTTGATAACACATACCCTGACACCATGGTGAGGGCTGGATTCTGACACTTGTAAGCAGATATTACAATTGAAACAAGTGTAAAGTCACAAAATACATGACTCTAAGTAAAAAATATGTGCTGAGCATCAAGTAGAGGTGTAAAAGAAGTCAGTGGCTCATGCGGAGTATTTAATAGAATAAAGGTCTCTCCTGAGAATTTAGAAATGAATACTGCATGCTTTGGTATAAGGTCATAATTAATGTTAATGTGGTGCATAGGAGCACAAATTGATAAATTAACTTCAAAGTGGGTTTATAATTAGGGAAGCTTTTATGTTCTCAGCACTGACAAACATAAATTTGCTTTGAAATGATAGTCCCACAGCTCATGACATACTCTATTACCCTAGAATATAATACCCCTGAGAAGGGCATAAAGTTCTCAAAACAGTTCACTAGAGAAAACCAGCCACCATGGAGATGACTTGGTGTGCACTGAGACACGCAGACATAATCACACTCGCACACAGGACATGAGTGGCTATTACCGTCAGTAAATAAATATCCAGTTTAATTAGGTAAGTATATTAAATATATAAACATGAAGTTTAAACATATTTATGTTTAAAAATCTAGCATACTAAGAAGATAAAAGCAAAAAAACACTTTTCAAATATTCTAAAGAAATAAACATTAATTGTATTAAGATATATTTAATGAAATCAAAACACATATCGTCACACTTCCATTAAACACTTCAGACAAAATACTACATAGAATTACACACAGCACTGAAAGCTGGTTTAAATGTAAGTCTGACGAGATTACTTATAGCACAGCAAGGAGAAAACAAACCCCAGTGAGACAGGAGTCCAAGAGGTGGCCAAGCATATCGACAAAAATTCAAAGAGAAGAAAAGAGGAGAAAATAGCACAATGTTCCAGGATTGAGGAAGGATATTATTTATCAAATTACATAAGGTGGGTCCCACGAAGATAATAAAATTGTACCTTCAGTGTTCACTGAGATAGGTGAGAGTTAAAATGCAAGGGCAGAAGCTGGGAGTGGATGGAGCACATCCGAAATCTCAGCTTATCTAGAGGTTCAGGCGTGAGGAGCTCAAGCTTTAGGACAACTGGGGAAATTTAGAGACCCTTCCTCAAAATACAAAATAATAACTGGCATAGAAACATCTCAGTCCTGGACTATTTGGCCAGCATCACAAATGAAAGAAAGAAAAATATTTAAGTGTAAAAAGCAAAGACCATTCAATGGAAAGACACATCTCCTCAATAATAAATGGTGTCAGGGGCTGGGGATTTAGCTCAGCAGCAAAAGCACCTGCCTGGCAAGCGCAAGGTCGTGAGTTCGGTTCCTGGTACCGGAGAAAAACCAAAAAAAAATTAAAAAATAAAAAAATAAATAAAAATATAAAAAAAAATGGTGTCAGAAGACAGAATCAGGAAGTAGCATTAATGCACAAAGAATAGCTCATTTACTTATTTGTTTGTTTATTTATTTTTATTTTTATTTTTCTGGTACCAGGACTCAAACTCAGCACCTTGCGCTTGCCAGGCGGGCACTTGAGTCACTGGCATATATCTCCAGCCTCAAGAATAGTTAGTCTAGGGGCTGGGGATTTAGCTCAGTGGCAAAAGCGCCTGCCTGGCAAGCGCAAGGTCGAGAGTTCGGTTCCCGGTACCAGAGGAAAAAAAAACAAAAAAAAGAAATAAAAAAAAGAATAGCTAGTCTAAAATTTTATTCAGATGTGCTGTTACAAAAGATATATTGAGATAGTTCACAATTATAATTTTTGAAATAGTTATTGACATATATGCATTTCTCAAATAAATTTTAAAACAAAAAAAAGAACGGAGTTCAAGTAGAAAAGAATTACACAAAAATGGTTCAACTATTTTGGAAAATGAAATGAATGCTGGATAGAGAAAGAATACTTTAATATTAATCAAGTAAATAGATTATGAAAAAGTAAGCATTCAGAAATTATTTTTAAGGGAAACTAGAAGCTTTTCACATTGCAAAATCACTAATCATTGTTCATATTAACAGACAGGAAACATGATATGAACAAATAGAGCAAGTGTACTACTTCATGCATTGGGTCAGGTATAGTTCTAATCATTTTAAAACCCACGAATAAACGCATTGCTCTGTGAGTTGAGTATTACAAGTAGCTCCAGTCTACAGATGGGGTAACTGGGATGCAGAATAGTTATAACAGGCAACAAGTAGGCTCCCTGATGTGTGTAGTTTGCAATTTTGTTGAACTGCTTAACTGTGATTCACACTTTTTAAAAAACAATCAAATTTGGAACATGTGAATCTTTTTAAACCTGAGAAAGTAACTAAAAATTATACATTAATAGCATATAAAATTAAAATTTTAAAAATATTTCTGTTAATTTTGGTTAAAGCATATGATTTCTCAAGAAGATACAAAAACGTGTTGTACCCAAGTTAGGCTTGGTGATGGTTTATGTACATAATCCCAGAAATCTGAGCCTGAGGCAGAGGAATTGTAAGTTCAAAGTATATCAGGCAACTTAGTGACTTAGCAAGACAGTGTCTCATAATAAAATCAATTTTAAAAGACCCTTGAGATGTTACTCAGTAAAAAGGCTCTGGATTCAACCCCTAGTAAAATAAAAAGAAAAAATGTTGAATCCAATCTGATAAGAAGGTACAGAGATAATCATTACTATGTGAAAGGCAAGAAGTTACCCTTAATTTTTGATAGTAAAGATATTTGAATAGATAATAACTTTTATTCAAAAACCCCAAACTTCATAACATTGAAAAGAAACTACTGGGGGCTGTGGATTTAGCTCAGTGGCACAGTGCCTGCCTGGCAAGCGCAAGGTCGTGAGTTCAATTCCTGGTACCGGAAAAAAAACAAAAAAAAACAAAAAAAAAAGAAAAAAGAAAAAAAAAAGAAAAAGAAACTTCTGCTGCTGAATTTGTAGTCACTTTGCAAAAATAAATAGCATTGCTAGATAACTTCAGTAAATGCATGCTGTTATTTGATAGCAATAAAATATATGTAGGAATAGAGGTACCTAATATATGTAAGAGTTTTATGCATAAAAATATAAAATATTATCAGAATATAAAATATATAATAAAATATTCATATAATATATATGAATGAGAAGATATCAACTATTTCTAAATTAATATTTAATCAGTAATATTAATAATAGAAAGTGAGAATATATCATGTCAAACATTTAAAATTTAACTCAAACAATATAATACTTTTGTAAACCACTGGCTAGCTTTGAGGACTGAAAAGTACAATTTCTTTCAGAGAAAAATTTGGCAAATTAAAAAACTACATAAAATGCAGGCTCATATACATGAATAGGTATGTGTAGGGGAAATATTTTAGCATTTTTAAACATACCAAAAGAAAGAAGTCTCAATCAAAGGCTTTGTTTACCAAGAAAATTATTATAGGACATAGTACAATATAGCACACAGTAGCTATTGTACAGATCCAACATTTCTCATACATGAATTAAATAATTATGTAGTGCATAGATTTTCATAACACAATAAGTGAAAAAAATACTTTTCAAAATCTTTCATCATTTAAGAAAAAATTGAAATAATGACACTTTTGATTTTAGTATGCCAATGATAGGTAATATCCAGTCCTACAATTCAAAATTTTAAGTGATTATTAGATGGAGACTTTCAAACCAGTAATTATAAAATTAGGATTACTAATTATAA
Source organism: Chinchilla lanigera (assembly GCF_000276665.1). Taxonomy (NCBI): domain Eukaryota; kingdom Metazoa; phylum Chordata; class Mammalia; order Rodentia; family Chinchillidae; genus Chinchilla; species Chinchilla lanigera. The sequence continues at coordinate 15,007,527 of NW_004955434.1, forward strand.
TAATTAAAAATTAGTAATTTTATAATTAAAAATAATTATAATTTATAATTTAGTATATTAATTATAATTTATAAATATAATTTATAATTTAGTAATTATAAATTAGGATTCAACCATAGAAACAAAGCATTATCAGATTCTTTCTCACTAAACATAATCTAACACTAAAACATAATCTTAATGCATCTAGAAATTTGTATGGGAAAATGTGAGTTTAAATTTATTTTATATTTTGGGAATTTGTTGCAAAAAACTACATTTATTTTTTATTTTAAAGAGAAAAACAATAACAAAATAACAACAAAAAAGACAAAAACGAAACAAAACAAAAACAATATAAATGATACAGAATTTCAAACCAAGATGATAAGAAATTAACAATGGTTGTTATATTATATACTGTTATCTTCAATCAAGTTGCTCAGATTACCAGATGTAAAAATGTAAGCTTGATCAAACACTTAAAGAGAATAAAAAATAATAAAACAAAATTAGAAATGACGCCGAGCTTCACGATTGTTGTTTTATTGCATGTTATTGTCTTCAAATTAGTTGGTCAGTTTAGCAGATATAAGCACGCAAAATTGGCCCCAAAACAGAAAATTTAAGCATTAACTGTTCCTTTCAATAAACTAATTGACACCAGTAGTACAATTACTCCAGCTATTCTTGTACACACACATATATATATATTTCCCTTTCTTCTTTCTTTCTTTTCTCTTTTCCTTCATTCCTGTTATTCTTTCCCTTTGAGAAATTTCCTTCCCTTTCACAACATCTATTGTACCTTTCAGGTTTTATTTACCATTTCAGGCTCTTACACTTGGGAGACAATATGATGTTTACACCTATAGGTCTGATTTATTTCACTTTGTTTTGTTTTGTTTTGTTTTGTTTTTCTGGTACCAGGAACCGAACTCACGACCTCGCACTTGCCAGGCAGGAGCTGTGTCACTGAGCTAAATCCCCAGCCCTTATTTCACTTATAAGTATGGTCTATAGTTGCATCCATTTACATATAAAAACTTCAGGTTTATCTTTATTTCATAACTGAGTAATGCTCCATTGTATAAAAGTATCATATCGTTTTTTGTCCATTCCTCCATTAATTGGTATTTGGGTTGTTTCCAAGATTTAGTTATGAGAAATTTTGCTGCTATAAACATGGGTGCACATATATTGCTGTGGGATGACATTTTTAATTCTTCTGGAAAAATACCCAGAGGGGGAATAGCGGGGTTAAGTAGGACCTCTAATCCTAGTTTTGTTTTGTTTTGTTTTATTTTGTTTTGTTTTGTTTTGTTTTATCTTTGTTTTCTATCTTGCAGTTCAGGCTGGCCTTGAGCTCACTTTGTAGCCCAGGCTGGCCTCATACTCGCAAGAATACTCCTGCCTCAGCCTTCCAAGTGCTGGGATTATAGACGTGCACCACCAGCTCCCTATTTTGTGAGGAATCTCCACACTGATTTCCATGGTGATTTCACTAGTTTACACTCCTACCAGCAGTGGAGAAGCATTCCTTAATGTATTTAAATAAATGTTAGATATTTCAAGTTTTAACTACATAAAATTAAATAAATAATTGACGCCCCGTGATTCTCCCAACTCTGGTTTCAAGCTTTTGGTTGTGCTGGGTCCACCAGTCCTAAGCTATTACATCTTAGTATTCATGTAACCCTAATCAAGCTTCACGCTGAAAGATGTATCCTGAAGCAGACTCCAAAAACACATCAAAATCTCAATTTTCCTTTCCCCTCTGACTCTACTAATAATCTGTCAGGTTATTTTTTTCTCTTCCCATGGTAAGAGTAAACACAACCTCATTTCATTGTCAAGTTGCCTCGGTATCTTCAGGGAACAAATATCTGACAGGAGAGAGCAGACAGCACGAGGAGTTAGAAATGCAGTAACTTGATAGGTCCGCAGTACAATATTCTAAAGAAATATGTACAGGGACCTGCTTCACAACATTAGGCAGGGTCCTGCTTTAAATAGTTCTGAGTGTCAATCTAAAAGCCTCAGCCTTAGGGGCTGGGGATTTAGCTCACCGGCAAAGCGCCTGCCTGGCAAGAGCAAGGTCGTGAGTTCGGTTCCCGGTACCGGAGAAAAACCAAAAAAAAAATAAAAATAAAAATAAAATAAAAGCCTCAGCCTTGGTGTGAAACAAAAGGAAAAGTTTGGTCATAGAGAGTATAAAGATTGAACATCTGTCTTTGTTTTGATTTATTTATTAATTTTTGGTATTTTATGTTCCTTTAGAAAGATTTTTGTGGAAGCTAAGAAAAGTACAGTCCATTGGAAGCATTAATTTAGAAATATCAGAAATGTGATTTCAGTGACATTTAATTCAAGTGAATTGATTTAATGTCTATATGATAAATCATTTATGTTACATTTGTTATTTTAGCTCTTAGGACATTTTAGCATTATACATTTTTCTATGTTATGCAAAATAGCCATGAAAATATATAGTATATTTAGTATGATTTCTATGAATTTAAAATCATCACACATATTTTGGAGTATTTAATACATAAATTTCTGAAGAAAAGCCCTGAAGGTCTACCAGAAGAAAATAAACTCAGGATTAGATTTGAGGTTAAGTCTTGACTATGAAACTTTATCATTATCTTAATAACATGCTAAAATGAATGAATATTCTTCTGTTTAGCTAAAAGAGGCTCAAAATAATCGCTACAGCCTACAGGTTATTATACTGTTATAGTTGTTATGTGACATGATCGGGAAATGTTCCTTTGAATAATATAGATTTTTGCTTAGAAAAATAATATATTTGAGAAGAGAAAAAAAATTAAAGAAGAAAACATCTCTCATTGGATTTTCATTCTTCTAATGTAAAGATGAAAACATCATTCAATAATTCAAAATAAGAGCGCAAAAATACAATGGAATTCTCTTTTGTCCTGGATTATGGATACAAAGATGTTACATTAAATATTTTTTCAGTTTTTTTTCGGGTTTGACTACTAAGAATAACCATATTTCACTATATTTAAAGGAAAATGGTGCATTAAATAATTTAATGTAAGTTTAAGTTCAGTGACTAAGGAGAAAAATGGTGCAAAATATTGAGAGTCAACAGCACTATTCTTAGTACAGATAATCCTATCACAGATACTTTGCATAATCTGTTATATTTCTCCCAGAACTCTACCATGCTATTTTCAAATAAATTGATACATAGAGTACTGTATCAAAAATATGATAATAATTATTAATTTAGTAATCCATCTGAATTTGTTCCCCAATGCACAAACCTGGTTCTTTAAAAAAATAAAGTAAATAAACTAAAAACATATAAAGTGTAAAAATATTAAGGAATGCACCAGGAAACAGATTAATCTCCAAAATCAAAATATATTTCTTTATAGCTAAGAATAACTAAAAACCAAACTATCATATATAAAGCATTATTTCAAACTCTTTTCATTGGTGCATTAACTCATATATTTCTGTGAATATCAAGTGCACCGGGGGCATATTTCTGTCTGCTTTGTACACGCACACACACTGCAGACAGTGACTTTCAGTGAGGTGTAATATCATGATGGAAGGGTCAAGTTGCTAACAAGGCAAAACTTCATTAAGAAATGGAATTTTAGATGATTTGGAAGTATAGGCTTAGAGTTTGGACAGACAGAAAGATTTGAATGAGTCAACGTTTTAGTTGGTAGCCTAATTTGAAAAGACAAGTTCGATAGGAAAATAAATTAAGCTGATTTATCTGATTAAAAAACACCACAGACACATTTGTTCAATGGTAAAGATTACTATGATTGAAAAATACCTTGAGCTGGTGATAATTTCAAATAGCACTGAATTTTATTTCATTTATCCAATAAGTGAAGAATCATAAGTGTAAAACACAATCTTAAATTGTTACCTTTTAATCTTTGAAAGTATAATTATCACCACTTCATAGATGAGGAAATTGAGGCACAGATCACTGAAACCAGCAATGACAAAATGGGCATATTAATGTAGGCAGTGCAAATAATAACATATTAATCCTATGTTAAGAGTGATTATTTCCTTTCCTTGTATTTTTAGACTTAAAATCAAAGCAAAATGGTAACCATGAAGCAGAAATAGAAATGTTTTTAAGGCTGAGGATTTAGCTCAGCAGCTACTGTCCTGAATTTGATTGCCTGTACAAAAATTTAAAAAAAGAAATGTTTTCAACATAACCTAATTAATTTTATTATGTGAATTTGTGATGTAGCCAAAATATTTTTTTCTTATATTCCTGGTTAAGTATATGTTCAATTAAGTATAATTTAATTTAGTAACTCAGTAATGAAAATAATCTTAAGGGACATAAGGCAGATATTTAAGGTTATATAATCTGCATAAATATTTCCATTTTTTTGTATGGGAAAAAATTTCTTGTAAATACATAAAAATTACACAAAATCATTTCCAAACCTTGGTAAATAGCTCAATAGATTTGAATCATGTTTCAAATATTTTCAGTTACAAGGAGATAAAGAGAATTGTTATCAAGATATTTAAAAAGAATTCCAGAGCATCTCAATTGACCGAGAAATCTCATTTATTTATCCAAGGATTTCTAGACAATACTACATCATCAATATTAAGGTTATTCATAATTTTTCCACTTCCATTCACAGAGGCTTCTTGATCATAGTATTGTCATAATTTTCTCATTGTAGACCTGGTTGTCTGGTCTTTCTTCCTGTTGCTGTGAGGATTTCTGTCTGAAAGTAAATGATACAAGGAACATAATATCTCCCAGGAGACTTGGAACAGAAATTCATTTTGTTTGTTTCAGATAAACAAAAACAAACTAAGAAACAAAACCTGCTCTGCCCAAAGACCCAGTGTAACCCCAACTAGCTTTTCCTCCAAAACGTTTCAAAAGCTGCTTAGAAGTACAGAATTAACACTCATCATGGAAATTATTATGTATTTGATGGGGCCCAAGAAGTGTACTTTCAACAAATTGCATCGGTTTTAGCAATGTCATTCTGAAACTGTTGCTAGTTCTATATTCTGTTGATGGAAATCATAAGAGCAGGAACATCATACACCTTTCATTGGGTCTACAATTTTAGTACACCCATTCTCTTAAAAATATTTGTTTTGAATGGGAAAAATTAATAAAATATTTGAAAATATTTACTTTGACTTGTTAAACATGTGATATTAATACAGTTTCAGCTTGGAAAGAAAATAGAGGTATATAACCCAAAAGTCAAAAAATTCTATTTTTTTCAAAAAATAATTTGGGGAGTGGTAGAAGAATATGCTACATCAGGTGGGTTGGTTAGGTCAGGAGTCACTTGTAGGATGCTTTCATTTTGGGGGATAAATTAAATCTACACACATTGACAAAATGAAACAGACATTTCAGGTTAAAAAGTGTGCATACTTAGAGTAGTCAAAAATACTATTTGGGATAAATAACTTCACAATTCTGTACATTAAGTGATATAAATTCTGTGATTACTTTTATGTTTTCTTTTAAAGATCTAATTTTTCTTTTGTTTTGTTTTTGAGACAGGGTCTCACTATATAGTTCAAGATGGTCTTGAACTCACAGAAATCCTCCTGCCTCGGCTTCTTGAGTGCTGGGATGACAGGTATGCGTGCTCATGCCTGGCAAGATTTGATGTTTCAAAGCCAGTGATTTGGGGATTAACCAAGTACAATGAAAGGGAGTTATACAGTTTTTGCCTTTTAAATGTATATCATGATATTGACTCATTGTTCATGTATGCTAATTTCCATATTTCATTTTGTCTATGTAGTATGTTAAGGATACTTTTTGATTGTTACCCCTGATAAGGAGCTCAAGTCCACAGGGGAGATGTCACATTAATTGTCGTTGGTTTTAGTTGTCTTTTCATTTTAGCGCATGGTCATACTTTCACTGCAATAGAAATGAGGGAAATACATATTATTATTTAAAAAGTATATGCTAGAAATATCATGAATAAACAATAATCAATGTAGCAATATCAACAAACTAAGTATTATATGAGAGACAAAAGCAAAATGTGAAAATTGTATAAACATTTCAAATATAAGTAGAGAAGGGAACAATCATTTATGACTGAAATTCATGCACAAAGAAAACCTAGACAAACATAGTATTTAGCAAATCTACACTTTTCAGAAATGTCATATCATTTAATAAATTTGTTTAAATTATGATCTGTGTGACTGGAGTGTCTCTTTTCTTTTAAATAGATTTTTGCTTTTCTATTAAAAAGAACTACAGTCTTAGAAATGGAGAAATAAACTTGAAGAATTTCACGAAACCTGAAGAGAGTGTTGTCCGCTCAAAATATGATAATGGCATTCTTGTCAAGTTTCTGAGAGAGACAGTACATGAAATATCTTGACAACACGAAAGGACTTCCTAAGAAGTTATGACTTGAGTTATCCTTTGAAAATTCATGTATAACACTCTTGGCCTTTCGGAAGAGTTCACACAGTTCCTTAACTGTACCTCATTTCCTGTAGCATTTTTTTCTGTACGCAGCACATTTGAGGAACTATACTCAATGGAGCGCTTAGCATTTAGGTTAAGGAAAAGCTGTGAAAAATCATGGAAGGAAGATTTACAATGTATGATGGTGCTGAGCATTTGAAATAGATTTGATCTTTCTTAGGAAAATACTGATTTTTATTTCTACACTCAGGATCAAACTCAGGATCTTTACACTGAGATATATGCACAGACTTTCTTTTAATTTTTTTTTTTTTTTTTTCCTGAGACAAAGTCTCATCCAGTCAATAAGTTGTTGTTAAGGCTGGGCTCGAGTTTGCAGTTTTCCTGCCTCCCCTATCAGAATGCTGGGGTTATCGGCATGCACAGCACAGCCAGCTGGGAATGTAGGAATCCCAGCAAGGTCTAGTTTGTAATTCCTCTGGATATGCACTTAAGTGCGAATGCTGATTAAAATGCTGGGCCAACACATAATTTTCTTTGTGGAACTTACATACTCTTTCCCAAGTAGATGGAATTTTTTTATACCCACCAAAAATTTACGGGGGTTATAATTTTTCTAACTCCTCATCAACATTTATTATTTTATTATAATGGCCATTTTGACAAGTATGTGGTAGCACTGTATCTCACTATGGTTTTGATTTATATTTCCCTAACAACTATACAAACATATTGCAACAAGTATAGCTCTCTCTTTTATATATATATATATATATGTATATATATACATATATACATATATTTGAAAAATGCATTTTTCAAATAAATATTAGTCATTTAAATTTATCTTTTGGGGAGAAAGACCAGTTCAAAACCTTTGTCTATGTTTAAATCAAGCTATTTGTTTTCTTGTTATTGGGTTGTTTATATTCTTTATATACTTTAGAGATTGAAACTTTCTGCATATGCATATCTCACACATATCCTTCCATGCCATACTCACTTGTTCTCTTTGCTGTTCAGGAGCTTTTGAATTTTCTGTAATCACCTTTCTCTATGATTGCCTATGTTTGAGGTTAACACTGAGAAAACATTGTTATCAAAATAAGTGCTATGGAGTTTTCTGCCTATTTTTTCCTAATATTTTTACACAGAAAAATTTAATATGTTTTCTTTGACTTTCTGTATCTTCTTAAAGTAATGGTTTAACATGCACTCTTCTGCATGTTAAGTAGTTTTTGCCCTTCCATTTGTTCATGAAAATATCATTGCCCACCTAAAGCATCAAAAAGAAAAGAAATACATATGATAAACCTAAGCAAAGTGAATGATTTGTACACTGCAAAATGTGCCCCAATGTTGAAAAAAATTAGGACTGTAATAGAAAGACATCCTATGTTCATGGATTACAAAATTTATTACATTTTACTAAAAGCAAAAGCCTAGTGACTTTTTTTAGAAATAGAAAAACACTCATAAAATTATACAGAGCCAGAAAAGACCTTGAATAGCCAAAGTGTGCTTGATAAATAAACTTGAAACAGTTACACTTCCTGATTTCAAAATATATTACAAAGCTGTAGTAACCATAAAGTATGATACTTACACATAGACCAATGGAATGATCGAGTCCACACATAAATACAGATTGTACAGTCATTTGATATTTGACAAGGATGTGTTTTATTTTCTTCTTATCCTAGTTTCTGTGTTAGTTTATTTATATTGACAAATCATCCAGGTATAAATGTACGTTATTCACATCTACCTTTATTGTGCTATTTAATGTGATAATAATACAGTTCAAATGTAATGCTTATTTCCTTGGTTTCTAGTATAAAATCACCTCAAATTGCAAAGATAATGAATGCGAGACTTTTATCTGCATAAACAAGGATATATTTCATCTGACACCTTTGTGTCTATCAGCATTATCACTAGCTTCTTTTCCCAATTTAATTTTGATAGTTTAGTTTGTTATTTTGTAATATCATGACCAGAAATTGCATCCATTTTCTTGAAAATGACAGAATTTTGTTCTTTTTCATGACTGAATAAAATTCCATAGCCTGTCTATTGTGAATTATACTGAAATAAAACTCTGTTATTTTAGTATCTCTATTTTTAAATTTATTTTAAAAGTAAAAGAAGGAAAACATATTAATAAACAGACATCCATTTACAAAATAGCATAAGAGCAATACAAACAATACAGAGTTATAGACAAACAGGTAGAACTACTGACTTCTATCACATTACTGAAAGGAACAGTCAGTTATTATTTATTTGATCAATTTTGCATGTCTCTATTTTCCTGTGAAACCACTTTGTAGATATCAATACATAATGAAACAACCACTGTTTATTTTCTAACACTTTGTCTATTTCAGTATCTCTGTGGTATAATAACTTTAATCCTCTCGGGTATACACCAAAAAGTAATAAACTTGGATCAAATGACAGCTCTATTTTTAGATTGCCCAGGACACTTTATACTAATTTCCATGGTGTATCTAATAATTTGTATTCCCACCAACAGTGTACATGGATTTTTATCCCTGCCTTCTTTACCAGCACTTATTGTATTTTGTATTCTTGACATCAGTTGCCCTGACTGAGATGAGATGGAATCATGATGTCATTTGATTTGCATTTCCCTGGTGGCTAAAGATGTTGAGCATTTTTCTTATAATTATTGGGCATTTGTAATTCTTCCCTGGAGAAATATCTGCTCAGTTCTTTTACTCATTTGTTGATTAGGTGATCCTTATTAATCTTTTCATGCAAGTTTTTTAAATTCTCATGTTATACTCTCTGTATTATTCTATTGGAGGAGGAGCTGGCAGAAAGTTTCTCCAGGTTTGTACTCCTTTCCTCACTGTATTAATTGTTTCTTTAGCTATGAATTACATTTTAGTTTGATGTACTCCAGTTTGTTGGTTCTTCCTATTATGTTATGAGAGATTAGAGTTCTATTCTAGAAGTTGTCTGTGGCTGTTTCTTGAGAAGTTTTCTTTCAGTTTTCTAACAGAACCTTTATATAGAAAGTTAATGAATCTGTACTTTTGATTACCCAAATTATAATATCCATAGGTATACAATTAAAATCTACTACTCTGTTTTATAGCATCAACAGATTGTTAACAGATTACTAGTCTCTTTAATAATATTAACAGATTGTTGACATATTATATTTGCAATGTAATACAAAATAGAAACAATGCCATTTGCTACTTTTAGGTGAAAATCAGATTATTCTTCAACATTTTCACTATAAATCTCACTAGTATCGTTTAGTACCAGTCCATAGGCGTTACCAAATCCTACACAGCCTGAACTAAGATTGACATGAGGATAGGAGGGTTGCAACTAGGTTTGTGTAACAAATACTTAAGCTTCAGGTGATTTAATTCTAACAAATAAGTACATACACACACATATATATATGCGCATATATAACTATGTATGTATATATATGCATTTTTATTTTGGTATTCTTGAGACAGGGTCTCACTATGTAGTTCAGGCTGGCCAGAAAGATATTGAACTCACAGAATTCCTCCTGCATCAGCCTCCCCAGTGCTGGGATTACTGGCATGCATGATTACGCCTGGCTTTTATGTAACAGTTTTAGATTGAGAACTTCCACTCACAAGAGACTTTTGTCAGTGTCTATAAAGAGAGGTAATGAAGATAAATGTAAGAATATTAATCCATTACCCAAAATCTAAAAATAATTGTATTATAGAAAGACAAAAAAAATAATATCATCTTGTCAAGAGTTATATTCTTGGATTTAAACTTTTGAATCAACATTATCTTCCAAGGACAAAATCATGCATATTCATTGTTATTGCTTTATTGCAAATGCCTCTTTAAGATCACACTTATTTAATCCCAATTTAAACATACAATTATTGTGGTCTTTTCATTGTGTAAGTGACAATTAAATTTTCATGAAAATGTAATCATGTATATTTAGCTAGGATTCTTTTGTGACAAAGTACATCTCCCAAAGTGTCTGTGTTTGTAAGTGTACATACAGTCTATGAAAATTACATAATTTTACACTAAAAATGAGAGTGTAGCACACACACATTCTTACATACTAGTTCACTAGGAATCATAATAAATGTTACTCACTAGGAGTTTCAACCTCCATGCTTTTGCTGATAGTATTGATTGCCTTTTTCATAATGCATAATAAACAGAACTGAATAAAAATATTGAAAATTCAGATAAAATTTCTTACTTTAACTGAGCTCTAGCTTCAAAATTTCATGTGAGGTATAAGGTGAGTGTGTGTTGAGTAAAATCCAGTGAGGAAATTGACATGCAATATATTTAACATCTCAGTTTTCTAAAAATGGAACTTTGGTCAACAAAGACCTCCTGATGATTGTTAGAACATGTTTTATATATCTCAAGGTGAATTACTAATCTGCAAAGATTGGCTGTGTGTTCTTGCGCAGTCCTGTGTCTATTTTCACCAAAAAAACTTACAGTAAAGCATCAAGATAATGCAAAGCTAGAAAAAAAAATCTCCCAGAGATCCAAAAATCTGGAGAAACCGTCCAAAGGTTTTTTACACCGCATATTAATTTCAACATCCTATCTATCTCTGCCAAATATTTATCAGGGCTCTCTGGCCACAGAAGAATTACATTTCATTTGAAAGTATTATTTCTTAGTAAACATAATGGAAAAATACTAAAGCTCAGTATTCTCATTGAATAGTTAGATTAAGTTTACTTAAATATATTTTATTTAATACATTTTACACCTACCCATATAAGTAAATTAGTTAGATTGTTCCACATTTACCAAAATCACGATCCTTCTAATTTAACAATGGCATCTTTCTGTTGTTTGAAATGCATACATTATATCTCTTTAACCAAATTACTTGTTTTTTCCTAAAAGAAATCACAGATTTTATTAATTTTACATGACCTCTCTCCAGACCATATTTCCCCTACCCTTGTGACATAGGTAGTAATTTTAAGTCAAAGAACCCACTGTTTCTAGTGAGCCTATTTTAAAGGATTTATGTCTTAATGTTTATCAAAGAGAAAGGTGGGTAACCTAAATTTTTTTCTTCCTCTAAAAATTTTCATTATAATATAAAGTTAATTTTAGCTTACATCAACAGACTGACTCATAGTTATTTTACTTTCATTTTTGCTGTGAGATTATTTATAATCTTTACCATTTATCTAAGGAAAGAAAGGTTAGGAATAGGACACACACCAAAACCATTTCATGTTAGTAAAAATGTTATATAGTCAATTTTCAAAATAGTCAGCTACCAGTTCAGTAATTACATATTTAAATATATCTATGCTTTGTTAAGGCAAGGTAAATGGCACTTGTAAGAAGATGTACTAAAGAGTTTATTCAAGTTTTCCCTCCTAATGATTGAAATCAGGGTCTTTCCATTGAGCTATATCTCCAACCTTTTATATTTTTAAAATTTTGCGACAAGGTTGGCCATGACACCAAGTTCTCCACAATGGCCTTGGAATTGGGAACTTCATATGTCAGCCTCCCAGTGTGCTAGGATTACAGACATGTTCCAGGATTTTTTTTCTTTCTTTCCTTTTTTGTTTTCCCTTAAGATAGTGTTAACAATCAAACTTAGAGTCTTGTTCATGCTACACAAAGACTCTATTACTGAGCCATAGACCATCAGTACACCTTTTCATTTTTTCTTGTGCCTAATTTCTCTAATCCTAATAATGATGATAGTGGAGGTCATTATTTTTTTCAGGTCTTAGAAGAAAGTCAGTTTTTCATCATGCAGTATCATCTTCACCGTGGTTTTGTTATATGTGGTTTTAACAGTGTTGAAATATGTTCCCTCTCTACCTATTATGTTGACAGCTTTTAGCATGAAGTGATATTGAATCTTACTGAATGCTTTTTCTAAAGATATTTAGATGTTTTTATGTTTTTCCATTCATTTCATTGATATATTTTGTTAAATATTTGAGTATGGCAAGCCACTGTTGTATGCCTGGGAAAAGTCTCAAAATGTAACATCATTTTATGTGGTATTGAGTTTGAATTGATAGAATTTTTTAAACTGTACTGATCAAGAATAATGTCTGTATCTCTGTGGTATGTGTGTGTGTGTGTTGCTTTGTCCGCTTTGGGTATGTGGGTAAACCTGCTTAAAAGAATAAATGTGGCAAGCTTGCCTCATCCTCAATTTTTTGAAATAGTTTGTAAAGAATTAAAATTAGTTTTTAAAAAATATTTTATAGAATTGAGCAGTGAAGTCACATATTTCTGGATTATTTTGTGGGGCTGGGTATTTAGCTCAGTGGCACAGCCCCTGCCTGGTAAGTGCAAGGTCATGAGTTCTATTCCTGGTACTGGAAGAAAAACCAACCGCCCCCCCCCCCCACTGAAAAAAAGTTCTGGATTTTTTTGTGGGAAATTTTAAATTATTGTATCAACATCATAACTCTTTACATGGTTCTTCATATCTTACATGTCCTGATGTGAGCCAAATAAATGTGTGTGTCCAGTCAGAGAAACTGTTCATTTCTTGTAGGTTTTTCAAGTTTATTTCTGCATAATTTGCATAGTAGTGTTTATGATCCTTTATACTGCATTTCTATAGCATCAGTTGTAATGTCTCCTTTTTCATTTTGAAATTTAGCTTTTGTACAGTTAACAAAGGAAGCAATAAAATGTGAGAAAACTTACATAATAGGGGAAATCCTTGTAAACTATTCATCTGCCAGAGGGGTAATATCAAGGATCCATAAGAAAGTCAAACAAATCTAGAGCAAAAAATTTCAAATTAAATAATTTTAAAATAAATTTAAGTCACTTCTCAAAAGAAGACAGGCACACGGCTAAAATGTATATAATCTTTAACACTAACTATTAGCACTAATCATTAGTAAAATGCAAATCAAAACCACAAAGAACAGTCACCTCATCCCAGTGAGAAATCTAATTTTTTGAAGGAAGGGAAAAAAGATGCTGTGGAAGAAGAGAAAGAGGAACTGTATACACTGCTGCAGGAAATATAAATTAGGATAGCCATTACGGCAAACAAAATGAAGATTCCTAAAGGAAAACAAGAAATAAAATTGTCATCTCATTCACCAATTCTGTTATTCAGTGCATATACAAAGCATATGAAATCACTGTATAGAAGAGACATTTGCACTTAGTGTTTATTGTAGATTTATCCACAGTGTGCTAAGTATGGAATTAATTATGTTTTCCATGGGAAGATGAATATGTAAAGAAAATGTATTACAGATACAGAATAAAATACTATTCAACCACTAAAAAGAATAAAGTTGTATCATTTGCAGAAACATGGATTGAATTTCAGGGTGCTGTGTTAAACAAAATAAGCAAGGCATACATAGACAAATAATGTATGTTATTATTCATTTGCAGAAACTAAACAGTTGACCTGATAGAAGACAGTAGAATAGTGGAATCTATAGACTGGGAAGGGGAGGGTTGGGTCACAGATTGGTTTGATAACAGGTACCAAAATATGCTCACACAGTAGTATAATGATAGTTTATAGGAAGTTGTGGTGTATTTCAAAATGTGTAGAAAATAAAATTGAAGATTCTTAACACAGAGAAATGATAAATATGTGAAGGATTAAAAATGCTAATTATGTTTTGATAACTAGACATTATACACAGGTATTAAGTAATTACATTCCACCTCATAAATATGTTCAGGAATTATGCATTAGTTAAGAATTATCAAAAAAGTTTTTGCAAAAAGGAACAATCTCTATGTTAATTTTCCTTAAGTTTATAAGTTTACTTTAGACTTCTCATTATTTATAATGTTCATAAAATTTAATAACCACGCTGAAGAGAACTTTTTTTTTGCTGTTACTGGGAATCAAACTCAGAACCTTGTGCTTGCCAGGCAGGAACTTGTGCCGTTGAGCTATATCCCCAGCCTGAGAATTTTAAATATATAGCTAATTAAGTGGTACTAAGTTTTATGAGATGCATTCATAAATGTAATTTTATACTATATATTTTACTTTAAACACTTTAGAAAAATACCTTTCCAAAACACTTACATAACCCTGATAATTTCACAAGTTGATACATGAAAAAATTCATCCATTCTCCAAAACATTAGCTACATTTTGCTTCATATGAAAATCTCTTGTCTTAAATAAATTATTGCACTAGAATTTTAAATTGGAATAAAACTCTTGTTACTAATTTTCATAGTATATCAAATATTATACTTCAAAAAGACAGCTATGTTTAACCTGACTTAAACCCTATACATTGTCAGAATGTTAAACCATTTCATATCATACATCAATTGAAAATAAAGTTAGAATGAGAAACCTGAAAAATGTGTGTAAATTTCTAGAAGAGTTTAGAAATGAGGTTTTTTTTTGTATTCTAAAAAGAATTAAAGTATTAGAAATGATACAGAATTTCAAAAAGCAAGACAATATGAATTCAACAATGGTTGTGATATTGCATATGATTGTTCCCAAAGCAGTTGTTCAGATAACCAGATGCAAGCATGAAAAACTTGATCAGAGAAAAATTAAGCATTGACTGTTCATCTCAATGAAACAAAACTAGGATTTGAGGTCCCATTCAACCTAGCTATTCTCCTTCTGGGTATTTTCCCAGAACTTGAAACATCATGCCACAGAAATATATGTTCACTCATGTTTATGGCAGTGCAATTTGTAATAGCTAAAACTTGGAAACAACCAAAATGCCCATCAATTGATAAATGGATAAAAAAGATTTTTATGCAATGGAGTATTACCCAACTATAAAAAATATAAACTAGAGGCTTTTATAGGTAAATAGATGGAATTGGAGACCATACTCATAAGTGAAACACATTAGACCTCCATGTGTAAACATTGTATTGTCTCCCTAGTGTAAGAACCTGAAAAAATAAAAAAAAATCTGAAAAGATAATTGATATTGTGAAAGGGAAAGAGACTGCTCAAAAGCAAAGAACAACTGGGTTGAGGGAAAGGAGAAAAAAAAAAGAAATGAAATTTTTTATCAGTCCACAAGATCTAAAGATTTTGCTGGGGCTACAGCTCAGCAGTACAGCAGATTGTTGGCAAGCACAAGGTCCTGAGTTCGATTCCCAGTATATTAAAAAAAACCCAAAGATGTAGGGATCTAGTGATCTGGCATGATTTCTCTATGAGCATAAGAAACACATTGATCCTACCTATAGTGTATTTGCAAATATACAATTAAATGTGATTTTACAATGTGATTCTCTTGTACAACTTGAATTTGTTGATATCAAGATCCAATCTCTTAACTATTATTCTTTATATTTGTCATCAAATTAATTTACTATCCAATTAATGAAGATAAAAGATGGCAAACTCAGCCCCAGATGTTTTACCACTTTGCTAAATTTAAGTAAAATATTTACCCATAATTATAAAAAATCATTTGAATTTTCTTTCCTTTCTTCTATATATTTCTTAACATACACAGACAGGAATCTAGCTCATTTAAAAGTATATATATATATTTTTATATCTTAGTTATCACATGAATATTTCTATATGAATATGTAAATATTTTAAAATTTTATTATACTTTTAGAAGAATTTTTAAAGATAAATGTTACATATACAACTCTGTGGCTATATTATGCTTACAGCAAACAACTCAGTAAAATATGGTTATGCATTCCTTAATATTTTGCCTCCAAAGATTTCTGTTGATGTTTGAATACATACAAAGCTGGAACAATTTCCAGATCACAAAACAAATATACCTATGCTGTGTCTAAAATAAAGGAACAGCTGATCCCTTATCACTACAGAATTAGCCTTGCTTTAATTAGATTTTACTTACATCAGAATTTTAAAATTTATCATCATACTTTTACTAATACATCAAAACATTGTCCTTTTCAGAGCAAAGCTCAGTTTTGATTAATCCTCCCTAACAGCCTTATCAAACCCTAATGCTTCTCAAACACTCACTCACTGAGGGTTCCCAAGTATTCCCACACTGTATATCCTCTTTGCTACAATGAGTAAGAGACTGACTTGTCCAATGACTATTGAGTGCCGGGTGCCTTTGTTGGAAGTCATTGATGGTGTACCTACAATGGCATG
Organism: Chinchilla lanigera; assembly: GCF_000276665.1. Taxonomy (NCBI): domain Eukaryota; kingdom Metazoa; phylum Chordata; class Mammalia; order Rodentia; family Chinchillidae; genus Chinchilla; species Chinchilla lanigera. Next base: position 15,024,098 of record NW_004955434.1, read on the forward strand.
CTTCTCTAGACCACCTATGGGTGTAAGAATGCAAGTTAATTTAATCCAGGCCAAGATGTCTATTCTAGGTCAAAGAACATTTAATTAACATCTGCTTGACTTACTTGACTACTTGGTCACAGGAAAAGCAATTTCAACATACTTTAAAAAAAAAAAATTAACCCTCTGAAGAATCCCTTTGCTGTTATGTTTCCCATTCTGTTGAAAATTCATGTATAATCAGTATTTCAAGAGATAGGTTTGACAGTTTTTTGGTTTCTTTTTGTTTTTTTTCAGGTTTGACAGTTTTTAATTAACCGCACAGAACATTCTCTCTTCTTCTAGCCTAAATATTCCTCTCTATTTAACCTCTAGTGCTACTTTTCATGTTCCAGTTGGTATTATTTCTATCCTGGTAAGACAAGGGAGCATTAATTCATATGTAGAACTCTTTTGTTCCTACCTGGTCAGATAACCAAGTGATCTTCTTTGGGTTTTTTTTTTTTTTTTTTTTTTTTTTTTTTTTTTTTTTTTGGTTTCTTTCCAGTACCCGGACTCGAACTCACGACCTTGTGCTTGCCTGGCAGGCACTGTGCCACTGAGCAAAATCCCCAGCCCAGCAAGTGATCTTTTTAAGAAGCAAAACTAATCACGTCATTTCTGAATAAAATCCTTAACTACTTGTCAGGCTTAAAAAATTAAATTTAAATCCTGTAGAATGTGCAAGTCAATGTATTGCAAGAGTTTTCCTACTTCTAAAAATTTATCATTAGTGATTTCTACAAGTCTGATTGAGACTAATGTTTCACTGCCATTTTCATATATTCCCATTTTCTAATTAGATTTTCAGTGTAATGGAATCATGGTAAAGCTCCTTAATGCACAATGCTATGAGCTTTAATATTTTTCTTCACTTGTGAACATGACATAAAACAAGAAATTTCCACACACCATGTAGTTAATTTGGCTTGACAAGGATTACCGCATTGTAATTATTGTGTATGGTTTTTCTGCATCCTTTGTATTTTCTTGTTAAATTTATGATGAGCTTTTCAATTTTTTCAAAAATTACAAATAGGATTTTGAGAATAAATTTATCAAATCTGTATAACAATATTGGAAGTAAGGTTACATCAACAGAATTATTTTCCAATCCATGAGCATGGTATACATCCTTACCTTTTTTTAGGATTTTCCATGTTGTTATTAGTAATATTTTGTAGATTTCAAGACAGTGTGATAGGAACTTGAATTTTTTTCTCTAATTATTTCATATTTTGAAGCTGTAATAAATCAAATCTACTATTATATTTCAAATCTTTGGCTAATAGCACATAGAAATTGTGTTCAGCTTTTTACATATTAATTTTGTGTATAACATGTTTTATTATGTATCTCAATCTTTTTAAATTGGATTATGGTTTTTTGTTTATTCTATACAGTTGCCTACATCTATAATCCAGAACTTTCTAATAATGACGTTTATTTTCCCTTTCTTATGTGTAGCACTCTACTTATCCTTGTTTTCTTGAACTGCCTACGTTTATCAGTAGGATACTTATAAGAAGTGATTTAATGGGGGTTCTTTGCCATGTTACCAACTTACAGGCAAAACATTGATTCTACCAACATCAGTTATGATGGAGGTTTAATTTTTGGTAATATTATCAAGTTACGTGGGCTCTTTTTTATTTGTATTTTCAAAGTGTTTTTCTTTATAGTGAATAGGCTTAAACTTAGTCGAATGTTATTTTGTGTTTTCATGATTCTTTTTAAATTTTATCTTGTGAATATAGAACTTTTAGTGATTTATAGTATTAAACCTTTCTTTTTTGCTTACACTGAACCATACTTTGCCATAATGCTTTCTTTAATAAATTACTAGATTAGGTTTGCTAATATACTGTTAGTTATTTTTATGTTTATAATTGAAAACCAATTGTATTTTCTAGTCTTTATAAAAGCTTTTTATTTTCTTCTAGCTTTGTGTCAAGATTTTTCTAATATCAGAAAATAATATCTAATATCAGGAACTTTTTCTGCTCTTTTGTACTTTGTTAAATAGTTAATTACCATAGTCCTTGAAAATTGTAAACTTTATTTATTTTACTTATTTTTTGACTCTCACTGCTAGTGAAATAACTGGTTTAAAAAAACCACATATGAAACTTTTTTTACAAGAATATATTTGAGGGCTGGGGATATAGCTCAGCAGCATAAGTGCCTGCCTGGCAAGCACAAGGTCCTGAGTTCAATTTCCGGTACCAAAAAAAAAAAAAAAAAGAATATAATTCAAAATCCATTGTAAGCAATATTAAAGGCTAAATTTTTCAACATATAAAGAAGATATTATGAATGAGAGTATAAACCATAAATTATGGTACTATATACATAAAACTAATCAGTTAATATTATTATCAGTAGATTCAAAAAATAATTTTTGCAAAAACATTAAAGAATAAATTTGATAAAGGAAGTTATATTAAAGGTGCACTTATAAAGACTAATGCAGATATGAAAATTAGCAAATTTGGGGACCTGAACATATGATGATTGGATATTTTGAAGTAGTTTTTGTAATAATCTGAGATTAGAAACAATCTAAATATCCATGAAGTAGAAAAGATTTAACTAAATTTTAATGTTTTTAATAGTGAAAATGGTACAAAGTGCAAATATGAACTTGAACTAGAAATTAGTTAAAAATTAGAAATTGCAGTTCCCCTAAACAGTTCCTAGAAGCTGAGGAGGTGCAGAATATTTCTTGAAAGGTACAAATCATTGTCTTCCTTTGAACCTTCCAGTAAAGCTGCTGGAATCCACAGACTACCCAGCCCTAATAAGGGTCTGCACACAGCCAAGTTCTTTTTGTAGGATCATTAATCTGTCTCACGTTTCCCACACTGCTCATATTTGCTGCACTTCTTCCTGGAGATGAAGAAACTTGGATCTCATCCAGAGATGAAAATTTATGTGCCAAGAAGTTACTAAAAACATTATCTTCAAAACTTTATTTTAAATACGATGTAATAAGGATATTGATATTCTGTAGCAATAGTAGCAGTAAATCCAATGATGTCAAAGAAAATTTCCTTAAAACATTCCTAATGTAAAAAGCAAAAAGATTTATATGGTGTTTGTCATAAATCTGTATTCTCTGCCAGGCAACCAGAACTGCAAAGTAGAGGCTGCTTGGACATATACTGGCAGGAGGATTATATGCTCCCATGCTTCTATGGACATTATATCTGAAAACATAGAACCTATCCCTTGACCAGAGCCTGTGCAAAATGATGAAGTAACATATGATCAAAAACTGAAAACAGATTAGAGGAATGAGTTGAACACCTTGAACAAGAACTTATGATAGGAAAGTTTTGCAAAGTGTCCTTTATAGTTACATTACTATAATTGTAGTGATATTACAGATATCAGAAATTGGATCACCTATAAGACATAATATTAATGGTCTTAGAGGAATGAGAAAGATTTGTTATTTTGTGCCTCATTTGTCCTTTGAAAAATGCAAGTTAATGTTTTAACTAATATGTTAGATAGTAAAATAATACAAATTAAATGTTATGTTTTTAAAAATTGACTAAAGTATGCTACTTATAAAAGGACACTATAGGTTGTCAAAATACAAGCAATATTTTGTTAATTTTCTTATTGAAAATGTATGAGTGTTCACATATCTTATGACCTACATATTTAGCTAATATTTTATAATTCAATAAATCACACAAAGTTTGTTTTGATGTGTCCAGTTTTTTAATGGATAATAAAAGCTCTAAAAGGTTATAAGATATGCTTGTGTGGAACCAAAATATTTTGACTCTCATATTTATTAACATTTCATCTGTTTCAAATCGAAAGAGTAGTCTTATTCTTTCAATGTTTAATGAGCAGAAAGTATCAAATAAATATTTGTGTCTACTACTTAGCTTTTTAATTTATATGGACATTGTATATTTGATAATTATTGTGATGTATTAATCTTGAATTAATGCCTTGTCTTCTGTAACTTTACCACATCAGGCATGGAGCTCATTCTATAAGATTTGCTCAGTGTAATATTTCAGATTTTAAAACTATGAATTTTTTAATTATTTAAAAAAAACAGTAAAACAGCAGCCAAAAATTATGCAGAATATTGCTTAGTTAGCTTTCCATCATTGAGACAAAACATTCCAAATCTGAGAGTTAAAAGACAAAAGCCTTGTTTTGGTTTGATATGGTTTGTGTCTGATCATCCCCACAAAACCACATGCAGTCATGGGGTGGGCATTTAGAGTTTATGATTGATTCATGGGTGTGAGATCTACACCCACCCTGGGATGAATAGTGTGCATATGTGAGGGAGAGAAAGAGGCTGCTTGGTGCCACTCCTGCCCTTTTGCTCTTGCTGCTTTTGCTGTTTTCTACTCATGCACTGTTGCCCTCTGCCATGTGCCACTCTGCCTTGGAGCCAGCCAAGTACAGACTGAAACTTCCACAAGCTATGAGCTAAATAAACCTTTCCTTCCTTCATTCTTAGATGTCAGGTATTTTGTCTCAGCAAGGAGAAGAAAGCAACCAAGACAGGGCTTATGTTTTTAGTGGGTACAGTCCATGATTGAGCATTTCTATATTTATGGTGATACACACACATAAATATAACTCGTAGAGTGCATACAGAAAGAGCCTGGTGGAGCAAAGGAAACCGAGAGAAGGAGCTGATGAGATGATTGCACCCTTACAGATCACACATACAGTGACTGCATACTCTGACCAAGTGCCAGCTGGGGCATGCAAATTTGTGGAACATTTTAGTTCTAAATCATGATAAGCCTCTTGGACATTTTTTCAGCCTATTTACCAATCTTATTTTGCCATCTAAAATAGAAAAAATAAAATTACTACAAGTGGAAATTTAAGTGTGACATCATTAAAGGCCATATTACAAATGTGGTCAATACAGAATTTGAAAAGATGCATTAAAAGCTCTAATCTTATAAATTTTTTTCTGTCCATTACATTAACCTGAACATATACAACTGATAAGACCCTATTGGTACTTCGCTTATAATTAGAGCAGGCACATTGACTAAAAAAGGTAATTGTCATTTCACATCAATAATATGTGAGTATCATTATTGCATTCGATGTTCTGTTATTTGTAAATCTTCCCCAATTAATGATTAAGAACTATGACCATCCTGGTCCATGGAAGTCTGTATATTTCACCACTACAATTTCTGCCTGGGGTGAGAGATTAAAAATTTTGTTCCCACTCTAAGAGTCAAATTAGTAGCCAGTAGCAAAATATGTATTTACCTTTCATCTTGGTCTTTCCCTCTCTGTCTCTATCTCTCTTGTCTCTTACTCTTTATGTACATATACATGATATATATGATTGTGGATATAGGTATATTTATGTGTGTGTATCACTACAAATAAAGAAATATTTTAGTATGTCAAATGTTGATCTGTCTGACATAGAGATCATTCAATTTGCCACGATTTACAATATGGCGATTTACAATACCCCCAAGTCATTTTGTTGTTTATATTTATGGACATCTCCCACATACAATATTTCTAGAATTCTTATATTTTCTCCCCTAAGAAAAAATAATATTCCCCAAAAGAATTGACTCATTATGTGAGGACAGATTGATTGTGCCAACTTGAGTAGAGAAGCTAAAGTACTTTGCTCAGCAATTTCACACCCTGGGGTATAAAGGGAAAGGACAAACGAGGGACCTGCTTCAGTTTCCTCAGAGGAGCTGTAGTCTTCACTTGCATGGTGGACGCCATCTCCTGTCTTCTAGGACAGACTCCTCAGCTTCTGGCATAGATCTTCCAGCTTTCTGGCACAGACTCTTCACCCTTCCACCACAGACCCAACAGCCTTCTGATGTGGGCTCATAGGACACTGCAGTGATCTCCAGACCTTCTGCTGAATCTCTCGGTCTGCAGTGTGTGGACACCCTTACACTCTCCCTCATCCAACTTAGGTGGTAGCTGTGATAAGTCGATTTTATAAATTTACATATATGTACTTGTATATCTTATGTTATATCTGTTTCTTTAGTAAGCACTGACTGATACACATTCCTAAATGTATGTTCAATAGCATATTATTTATAATTTATTTGGAATTTATTATTCTAAAATGAGATATAAAGTGAATTTTCATTTACCATATATTAGTCTCAAGATATCATCATTACAATGAAAAACAAATTTTACTGTACTAGATGGTGGAATTTAGTAAATATTTATATAATATCTCAAAGTATTTCTTCATGCAACTTTTTATTTGAAAGAAAATCTCTTCAAAGAAAATTCAGTGCTTCAAATGTGGGTCAAATACAGCCAAAGTGTGGACCTGGATTTTATGGCATACCAAAAATAGAAATAAAAATGTCATATTATATCAGTTAATGTTTGAACTTACAGAATGAGCAACTGCATAGAAAAGCAGAAGAAAGAACAGAAAATAAATTTTGTACTGTATCTTCAAAGTAGAAATGTAAGGAGGAAAAAGACATCCATGGAGACAAAAGTCTTCTTAGATGTATGAGAAAAAACAGTAAAGATAAAATAACATTAGAAGAATTAACTCAGATCAATCTCTGCCCACGTATTCTTATACTTTTATTATTTAATCATACAATCTAAGTTAAAAATTGTTATTATCTCTATTTCTTAGGTGTTATTTAAAAAACAATGAAAAAGTACTGTATCTGAACTTAAGTGATTAGTTTCAGATTCAGCTGAAGTTTTATAGTACTTCCAGTCTCTCAGCTACTCAGGATATGTCAACTTGACTAAATTACAAATGCCTAGTAGATAAGTAAAGCATACTTCTGGGTGTTTGTGAAGCGTTTCCAGACATGGCTGACATTTAGGCCAGCATTCTGAGGTGGGAATACCACTCCAGTTGTGGGTGAAATAAAGGGAATGAATGAAGCTGGATGATTTCCATCCATACTGAGGAAAGATCCTCAGTATTTTATTTTTTTAGTCTTTCAATGTAGACACAAATCAGTGACTCTCCAGGGACCTCGTATCCTTTTAGTCTGTAAGTGGCACAGAACTCTTATCTCCTTTGTTCTGTAGCTCCCGTCTTCAAAGACTGACCTGAGCTTGTATTGGATTCTCTGATGGGCTGGGGATATAGCTCAGTAGCATAAGTACCTACCTGGCAAGTGCAAGGCCCTGAGTTCTATTCCTGGTCCAAAAAAAGAAAAAAAAAAGTTTCTGCAAGACTCCAGGGCCTATCTCTAATCCTCTAAGCCTACCAAATAAATTTGCTTGAGTTATTATTACACTTTTTTTTACTACTGATTCTATTCCTCTAAGGAACCCTAAGCAAAACAACCAGAAATTATTCAGGAGAAGAATTTAATAGGAGAAACCACATGTCACATAGTGTACAACTATTAAGAAACAATCATGAAGATATTTTTGTTCACACTCATAAGCAGCTTTATTGTTAGGCCAAAAAAATATATTTATCAAATTATGGGGTTTAAGGGTATAGTGGGTAATGGAGAAAATTCACTGCTCAGAAAAGATTTTTTTTTTTTTTTGTCTTTTTTTGGTTTTTCTCCGGTACTGGGAACTGAACTCACGACCTTGTGCTTGCCAGGCAGGCGCTTTGCTGCTCAGCTAAATCCCCAACCCCCGCAGAAAAGATTTTCTAATGAAACCTCAGTTAAGAGAATGTAGGGGTTTCATTTGTTTTAGTTTTTCTGTCTCTCTTTATTTACTGAAGGTAGGTGATATGTTAAATACAAAAGGAGGCGTTAACAAAGTCATTAATAAAGATAGTACTACATCTCCACAAAAAAAAATTAAGAAGTTAACGTCTAAGCACCATCTTATAACATATAAGGATAAAAATATAGACTTTTGTAAAAGCACAGGCTGAAATGAACATTCAAGATAAGGGTGGTTTTATTCCAGATATTTCAATGCAATAATGATATTTATAGCTAATATATTTTTCCATTTTTCAATAATAAAACAGGGGCTGGGGATTCAGCCCAGTGGCACAGGGCTTGCCTGGCAAGCGCAAGGTCATGAGTTCAGTTCCCAGTA
>NW_004955434.1:15032267-15064165 GCF_000276665.1 Chinchilla lanigera
TGCCTGGCAAGCGCAAGGTCATGAGTTCAGGTCTCAAAAAGACCCCAAAATAAATAAATAAATAAATAAATAAATAAAATAAAATATAATTTTATTAAAATTATGGGAGGGTTTGAGCAAAAGTCTATAAAATTAATAGTGGCTATGGCAAATATTTTGGAACATATATATATAAACAAATTACTTATTTACAGCATCACATCCTACTAAATCTGTTAACATGCATTTATTGAAAATTGAAATAATTCCAGTGTTTAATATTTGCCAATATGTTTCATGTTAACTTTTATGATTCTGCAGAATTCTGAATATCAAGAATGTTGGTTTTGTTAGCACTTACGCAAAACATATCTAAATAAAAGGTAGGTATCTGTCACTGTTTTCACAGCTTTGTGGAATAAACTCTAAAGGTAATGCCTACCATCAGATTTCTTTTGAAATGTCTCAGGAGTTATTTTAAGAATGCAAGTAGTGCTTTCTCTTAGTTAAGAACTAAGATACTAATAACGGACTAAATAACAGGAAGCACATCATGTATGTACCTTCATCACTAAAAAGTTTCCACATTAAGGACACATTGAGCTGTGAATCTCATTATATAAACTTTAGTTGTTTTAGCTGTGAACCTCATTATGTGTAACATTTTCCTCTCAACTTTCAGGTTTGTATTAATGCTTAAATTATATAACAAGATATTGGAATGAAAATATTTTTAATGTGCTAATGCAGAAATGATTTATGTTTTGCTATGAAAAATGTAAACTTAATTTCAAATAAAAATTTAAAACTTTCAAAATAATACCATACAAGACCAGAACAAAATAAAAGACCTGAATAAATTGTCTAGTTCATCAGCATTTCCTTTTGAAAGACTCCATCTTTAGATACAGAATCTTGGAACACACTTGCACATGGCCATGAGCAAAGTGACTGCCTTGAAAATCAATGCTTGCAAATTAGACTACCCATTCTAGTAATATTGGTGCCTAGACTTGGGAATAACGACTTGGTTTATTTAAAAAGTAAATTAAATTTACTTTAACAGACAAAACATAAAAATTCCACATATTCATACATTATCAGGTTTCATTTATGTAAATTATATAATGCTAAATCAAGGTAAGCGTATTGATCTTCTCAATCATTTATCACCTATTCACAATTAGTCATTCAGAATCTGGTTTTTCTTTGCTTTTTAAACACATTGTATTTTAAATATATGTAGTCTCAGTCTGCATGGCATTTATTTCTAAATGAAAACACTATAGGATATGCTTGCTTTACTGTATTTGGAAAATCCCCTTTTTTGTTGCAGCCCTACTAGGACAGCATCATTCATAGACAAAATGACTTGTAAAAGTTCAACTAAAAAATGCAAAAATAAAAAATAAAAAATAAAAAATGCAGGCACTTAAAAGTTCTGAAGTTGGTGAAAACGTGTAGTACACAAAAAAGTTTTACATTTTATTGTTCATATTGATTATGTATATTAACTGTAAATGCTCTTCTGGATTGTGTCTTTCAAGAAAATTCAGACACATGAATGGTAATGGAGAATGTCCTATCATAATTTGTCTTTAAAGAATGCATGACACTTCAATGTATGAATGTACATTAACTGTGTATTTGGTCATTTGCTTTTATCAATATTATTATCAAGAATTATCCTTTCCTACATGCCTGCATTTATAGCAGCACAACTAAGCATAGCTGAATGTTGGAGACAGCCTACATGCCCATCAAAGCAAGAATGGATAAAGAAATATATATAAGAGTACCACATAATCTTAAAGAATGAAAAATGTGTGTCGTTTGTAGGAAAAGGGTTGTACCTTGATATCATAATTATTAGTGAAGTGAATCAGATTAAGAAGAAAAATAATAGTAACTTCTCATATCAAAAAATCAAAGTGTAAATAATTTAGAAGAAAAATGAAAGATGAATAATAGTAAACAGAGAGATGAATTTGGAAAGAAAGTAAGGGGATTAAGTGATTTGGACAGCCAGGAAGGAGAGTAGAGGAAGAGGAAGTAGAAATGATTGAGATGCACTATGTACATGTACCAATTCTTCAAGCTGAGTGTTTTCAATATGTAACATATATATATATAGTACTATCAAAAATGGGAATAAGAATAAGTAAGAATTCTCTCTTCCTAGGAATTAAGGAGCTAGATCTTCCTCAAATTGCAGGGGCATAAAGCACTTGAGAGAGAGAAGGAAAGAGAGAGGGAAGGGTGAAAAAAAATTAAAATGTGTTCAGTGTATGTTCGAATTCCCCCACAGGGAATATTATCACTATGTACTCTAAATAATTAGTGATAAAAAATAAACACTAAAAGATTATGATCTCATCTTGATTATAGTTTTTCCTCCTGCTTTAAGTATTCTTGCAATATTTTTTCTGATAAATATATTTTCACTCACTTGTCCAATTATCAACTCAAGAGGAATTTCTAGAAATACAGTACAAGTCATGAATAGTGCATATTTTACATTTTGAAACACATTTTGCAGCTGGATGCCCAAAAGACTGTCAGTCCAGACTATCTTAAGGCTGATTTTTTCCATGTTTTTATGAATATAGAAATTATTCTTTCTTTCAAATTTTCCAAATATGATCTCTTTTAGATAACTTTCTACAACTACTTTATTTGCATTTCCATGGTTATTAATAAGGAGTAATACTTCTCCACCGGTTTGACAATTTTCATGTAGCATTATTTTCTTTCTGGATCTGTGTTCATTATTTCTTTATTTTTCCTTGTGAGGCACTTGCATTTTCTTTAAATAGCTTTGTATATGAAAAAACTTTTACTAAGAATCACACATTCTGCAAATATTTTCTCATTAATCCCCATCATCATGGATTATGTTCTGTCCATTGTTTATCGATAAATTTTAGCTCAAATCAAAACTTACTAATTAAAATTTTACAATATATTACTACACTGGCTTAGACACTTTACTAATTTCTCAATTTAAATATTTTCAGTTTATATATATTTTTTTTCTAAAAAATAAATTTTTATGATTTTCTGTTCATAAATAGCTTTTTTATTTTAAAACTTTTCTTCTGTCATTTCATTGATTTTTATACCTGTTTTGTCATAGTTCCTTCCTGTTTATTGTAAAGATTAATTTTATTTATTTGTGTTCATTTTTCTAATATATATTTTTTGTTGTTGTTTATTTTCCCATACCGGAAATCAAACTTGTGACTTTGCACTTGTCAGGCAGGTGCAGGACCACTGAGCTAAATCTCCAACCTCTTTTTCTAATATAGTATATTTATTTTTCTAAGTATACTGTTCCAATTGTATTTATAAGTATTATTCAATAAAATCGTTGCTTTTTCTTTATAAATCAATATTTATTTATAAAACATAAAAATATATTTCCTACAATGTACATTTATTTTATCAGATGTGATATATCAGCTAACACATTCTTTATACAGTAAAACTGACATATTTCTTATATTTTCATTTCTGCCTCATTTATTTCAGCTTTTCTTAAATGAATGATCTACCATTTAAGGAATATACTTTTCATTTATTTTAACAGTTTAACATGATGAAAACCTTTCAGAAATTGGACTGTAAATGTAGATCACAGCAAAGGCTCTGGGTTCAATTCTCAATAGTATAAAAATATATATTACTGTTATATTTATGAATGTTTTTTCTAAAATAATATCTCTGCAATATGGAGCAATTTCACATAATTCTGATGATATGAACTTTCATACCATATTCCTGATATTAGTGTAAAAATACAAATTGTTTAGTAACATAAGTTGTAGATGTATTTTTGTGATAGTATATATATATTTTACGTTTAATATATGTTGAATATAAAATAGCTTTCAACATTTATGTATTCATCAAATATATTGTACAACCAGACTGTTTGTGTCTGTGTGCTCCTATAACCCTATCACTTGGGATGCTGAGACAAAATGATTGCCATGACTTTAAGGTCAGTCTGAGCTATACAATTCAAGGGAAGTCTAAACTGTAGAGTGAGACCTTTGCTCAAAAAAAAAAAAAATATATATATATATGGTGATATATGGTGTCTACAAGTTTAACACTTCACTCACTTCACTGGGGAATAAACCATAGTAGTGCCAGCCAACTTTCCAATAACCTTCTCAGTGCAGAAGACATGGAATGTGTAAGAATGAAGCGAAGCCTTCTGTGATTCGAAGGCTGGAGGCCAAGAGAGTGGAAAGTCAGATGACAACGCACAGTTGGTAGAGTAAGGTCATAAGGAGAATCAGGAAAGGAAATGTGCAGAACTGAGGGCAAAATGAGGAAGTTGTTAATTGGACAAACTTGCATTGCATTTGCAGGAAAGAGACTCAAGTTGCATGAATTAGTACAAGCTTGATAGACCAACAAGATGGACACATCCAAAGGATGAAATATACGAGACCCAGTGAAGAAATGATAGAAGGTCAAAGATGAGCCTATGTCTAGAACTGATGAATGGAAATAGGGCAGGTGTCATTTCCTAAGTTTGAAACACTGAGGTGATTATTCGTACTGCAGTATATTGACGTTAATTTTGAGTCATCACATAGAAATAAATTTCAATATATATTTATAACATAAATAAGGATAATGAACAAAATGAAACAGTTTTTCTCTAAATACTACAGTAATGTATTTCTGTGATTATAGTATGTAATATGTATTTATGAAATGCATTTTATGTGGTCAAATCTCCTCGTAACCAATACTCACAAAAAAACCATAAGAAAGAAAGAAAGAATAGGCCATTAGGTTAAGCAAAATCTTAAAATAATTATTAATATGTAGAAAATTTTGAAAATATCTAGAAATCTTTACTGAAAAATTAAAATTAAGAAAACTGTAAGAAAATATATGCAAATTGAACATCATCTTTGTCAATATAAGTATTATATAGTGTACATTACATGGAAATAAATGTTAGTGTAATATTTCTGTTCATTGTGACATTTCTTTGCTCCTTCCTTTTGGTATGAATCCAGAAGCTTAAGCTTATCATTACTAAATTTATATATAAGGTCAGATTGGGCTTTGCTATTTGATATTTGCTATTGTTGCTGGGTTGGGGCTGCCGATGTTCTGAATTATGGGCCAGTTGGATGGTAGATGATGCCTGCCTTCCATTGGGCTGATCAGGAAACGAAGCCACAGGCAGTGAGCATTTCCAAGACCTATTACCCTGTAGAATGGCTGTTTATTTCAAATCACATTTGAGTGTCCTAAATATTCAGGATTAAGCACACAATGCAAATGATCTGGATAATGGCTGTTGTAATTTATACCTGTATTGAGTGCTTCTGTGTGGTTCCAGGGCAGTTTGTCTGCCGGGATCTCAGAGGCGCTACCCTTGTACTGTTCCTGGGGTATTCTTTCTGCTGTTATGAATCTTACCTTGCAACACACACCTTCTATGTCAAAAATTTTTCATAGCTTTGATTTTGAGAATAGTATAGATGTTTTCTTCACAATCGTGTCCATCTTTGTTTAAAAAAATCAATATATTAATCTTAATAACATAAATATACATTGGATGTCTTTTTTTGCATGTGTTATTGTCTGAGAGGTGACAGAATATTTTCATCAGTAAGGCTACAACTGACTACCATTACATCATATCTTATGTGTCACATAGTTCTGGAAAGTATTATTTCAAAAAAATTATTCTAACATATTTGAATTTTAGTAAGGAATTCTTACTGTTTTTAACTAAAAGTGAACATAATTTATAAGTTCATACTTTCATTCTCATATATTAAATGGCAATAATTTTATAGAACTATTTATCTATTGTTTTTCAAAAATAAGTATTGTCAATAATCACTTTAAATATAAGTGGATTAAATATATTTGTTAAAAGACAGAGATTGTCAGACATTTCAAAAGTATATGATTCAGGCTGAAGATGTTGTTTGGTAAATGTACACTTACATAGCATTAGTTAGTTAATAGCTTCAATTCTCAGAACTGTAAAACAAGAAAACTCATTTATACACTGCCTTCCTGCCATACTTTCTTGTGTTGACACAATACTGCACACCCACAGTTTAAAGGATGAAATTTTGTGGAGGTTTTGGTACATAGTCGACTGGTTCCCAGGTGGAGTGACATGGCAGAAGGGGATGGCAGAGGAGGGTTGTTCATGACATGGAAGACAAGAATTAGACTGAGATCTAAGAAGAGGAGAGGGAGATATGTCTATCCAGGGTACACCCACAGTGACCCACCTCCCCCAACAAGGCTTGATTTAGTTACTTTTCTCATTGCTGAGACAAAATATCTAAGACCCCAAGTTAAAGAGGAAAAGTTTCTTATAGTTCACTTTATAGAGGTTTCAGTGTAGAGTTTGTTGGCTCCAAGGCAGGGTGGGGTAGCTGGGGCATTGAAGAGGAAAAACATTCATGACAGGCAGAAGGCAGCCAAGCAACAAAGTAATAAAGAAGCACAGTGGGCCTGCCTTCTGTCTGTCTCATTTTATCCATTCAGGTTACCTGCCTTTTGGATGATGCTACCCACACCCAGGTTGGACCTTCCCATTATCAACACCCAGAACTATGCCAAATTATTCAGTGGACAAATTTAGTAATCACACTCTGAATTCTAGCATCACACACTTAATCCCAGTATCACATATGCCATATCCAGTCACCTCTGAAAAGCCTGACCTATGAGCACATGAGGCTTTATGGGGCCATCTATATATAAGTCATAATAAGGCTTCACCTCCCGACATCACATTGAGCTACTAAAGCATTGGTGGGCTCTTTCATTGACTGATAAGCATCATGCCACCATGACCCAATCATTTCTCCAAATCCCCACCTATAAGCAGGAGGCTTTCATAGGACATATAGGTGTGGACTATAACACTACCAGAAACCACTGCAAAAATGAAGTAGCATAGAAAAATAAAGGGGAGGGATAAAGAAAGATATAAGATTTTGGGCCAGGGATGTAGCTCAACAGTACAGCACTTGCCTGACAAGCACATGGCCCTGTGTTTATTCCTACTACCAAAAATAAAAGATACAGCACGTTAAAACAATTTTATTAAGCTGAAATAGTTTTGTTCATTTACGACTAGCAATACTGAGCAATGAAAATTATTGGAAATAAAAAGAGACATTAGATAATGATTAAAAGATAAATTCTGTCATAAGACATAACAATACATAAATCTTTTGCCTAACATTAGTGCAATGAAAAGGCAAGACAAGGAGAAATAAACATAAATCCACTGGTGTAGGTCAAATTAGTAATAAGGACAGATATTACAAACAAAACATTAATGAGGAAAGAACTAAACTAGAGTATAATCAATCAATTGGGTCTAATTTACATTTATTTACATTTATTTATACTTAACCCAAAACATCAGAATACAAATTATCCTTTTAGTCATATGCAATATTCTCTAAAATATACTACATTTCTGGGACTAAACATATCAGAGTAAGTTTAAAAGAATATAAGTTATACAATATATACTTTAACTTCATAATAGAATTAAATTAAGAAAAATTAACAGAGAAATAAGCAAAAACTCCAAAGTAGATGGCAATTAAACAAAATCTTCTCATATTGCATAATTCAAAGAAGAAATCTCAAGAAAAAAATTAAAAGTTATGGTGAACAAAATGAAAATGCAACTTATCAAAATGTGTCTGTGAAATAAAAATAGAAGAGTAGAATTATAAGAATGCATATATAGATCAGAAAACAATGGAACTCTAAATATTAGTAATAAACATTTAAAATAACAAGACAAAGAATGTCAAATTATATGCAGGACAGGAAGAAAAGAAATAACGTTTAGAGCACAAATCAATGAAACACAAATTTACTACAAAAGTCAGTTGCTTTTGTACATATCAACAAAGACTGACATGAAATTAAAAATAAGATACCACTTAAATTAACACTCCCAAAATACTTAGGTACACATATAACAACATGAATACATTAATTCTCTAGGAAAACTTTTAAAATATGATAAAAGGAATAAAAGAAATAAAAATAAATTTTCTGTTCAATGATTGGAAGAGTCAATATCAAAAAATGAATGTCAGTTGTTTCAAACTTTACTGTAGAATCAACATAATCACAATCAAGATCCATGGAAGTTATTTTCTGTGCACTAATATGTTTATTCAAAGATTATAAAAAGAGACAATATATCAATTAACTTGGTCAAAGATACAGAGCAAATACAGGTGAACACATTGCATTGAATTTGATCTGCAGTCCAGAAAGACACAATCCTAAGTGTCATTATTTAATACAGATTTAAGCCCCAAATGTCAGCATCCCAAAAGTTGAAATGTGAGATTACCATCCCAAAAGTTTAAAATTAGTAACATAAAAAAATCCCAAAAGATTAAATTCCTTCACATAAAATTCCACAAAAAAATCAAATTATGTAAAAGGTATTTCCTTTGTTCATGTTTTAAAGGGATTTATTTGAGAAACATAAAAATATGAGAATAATATTTAATGGTCCATTTTGTATAATGAAATCTGCCATAACATTCATGATTTTGGAAGTTTAAACCCTGAAATATACTAACAATGTCATGTAGAGATAATTGTTATAACTAGACAAACCAGAAATAAGTAAAATTAAAATTCAATTGTATTGTAGTTGGTGATTGTGTGCATTCAGCTCTATAGATTCAGCCACCTGAAATACCATGATGGAAAATATGACCTTGGAAAAGTTTAATCAAGAACTATAAGGCCTCACCTCTGTATATACAATCATACAAGAACTAACATCTCAAGAAATATTTTGACTCACAAATGCAGATATAGAGGCTGGAGATATAGTTCAGTGGTGCAAGCACCTGCTCGACAAATGTGAGGTCATGAGTTTGATTCCTGGTACCAAAAAAAACCAAAACAAATAAACAAACAAGAAAAAACAAATGCAGATGTACTTCAAAAATATTCCTTATTATATTAAATAAGTTTCAAGTTTTTATATATAAATAGTACTAACACACAATCACCATAGTGATAAAGTATGTTCATGTCATCTAATTTGCAAAATGTGAATAAGACAAATTAAAACTCTCTACTTCTCTGTGCCCCAGAATTGGAAATGATGGAACGATGAACTACAAAACTTGGCAAATTAAAAAAGTATATATAAAGCTATCAATTTAAGTTCAACCGGCACAGCTAAAAAGGAAACTTCATAAATGAAAAAAATGCATAGTAGGGGTGTATTATAGGTAATTTCCTATTCTGTAACAGTTGGTTAACTAAGATTATCATCAACTACATTTTGAATCTCAGACCGTAATGAATAACTACTGCTCACTTTTTATGGTATGATTATTCTAGCAATGGAGTCACATTCATTTCCCACCTGTCACTGCTCTTTTTGAATTCCTGTGAACCCAGATACACCAGCACGAGCTCTGTCTATTACATTTCTCACATTTTGTGCTGTGCTTGGTGTTTGGACCAGTGGAACTGCATTCTAATGCATCATGTTTGCATTCCTTGTGGGGAGGTGGTACATGTATATCAAATATCTATATTCTACTTTTCAGCCCTTTTCCCATCTTCCCCTTCCCACTCCACCTATCTTTTCATGCCCTCCTTTTTTGGGTGATGTTTGCAGTGCATAACGTTTCCACTCCATGTGCGGGTTGGTATACGTATATGACACATGGTACGTCTTTTCTCATCTATCTTACCACCACCTTTTAAGCCACCTTTCCTTTGATAGAGATCTATCTCCCTACTTCCTATCGTCTGTCTTCTATCTTGCCCTTTATTTGTACTATAAGAGAAGCATGTGATAGGTAAGCTTGTGTGTCAGATACTTTTTTCATTGTTTAGTTTTTATTGATAACCATAAACTCTGCAATCCAGCTACATTTAGAGGAAAACAAAGGAAATACGGAAGCCAAAGAACTGCAGAAAGAGCAGACATGATGGGGAACTGTGAGCAAGGGGTGCAGGGTGCTCTCCTGAGCTAAAGTAATGGTCTGGTGGCTGTGATACACACAAGTCATTTGTGTTAGAGTTGTGCCTAGTTGGTGACAGTGATCTTCTTACTGGTCTTGCGGTTCCTGGACCTGAATCACTCTGTGCCTTACCCAGTGTAAATGCCCTCTTTCACCTTCCTGAAAATCATGTGCTTGCTCTCCAACCTTGGTCTTGGCAATGCAGGTGAAAAACCGGGAACCGTTTGCGTTTGGTCCAGCACTTGCCGTGGACAAGATGCCAGGACCTGTGTGCTTCAGGATGCAGCTCCCATCATCAAATTTCTCCCCATAGGTGAACTTGCTGCCAGCGCTCTTGTGACCTGTGATGTTGCTACCCTGGCACACAAATCCTGGAATAATTCTCTGAAAGCAGGAACCCTTATAAACAATCATTTTTCTCCTGTGTTCAAGGCATGAAAGTTTTCTGCTGTCTTTGGAACTTTGCAAACAGTTTGACTGAGACATGGCCTAAGGGCTTGCCATGGGCAATGATGTCAAAGAACGTGGTGGGGTTGAGCATGGTGGACAGCAAAGGACTAAAGGGGAAAGTAGCAACATCTGCAAAGCCATCTCTGATTTATTTACTTAATATTATGGTCTCAAGGTGCATCCCTTTGTCTACAAATTACTCATTTGTTTTTCTTTATGCTAAAGTGCCACTCTCAAGTGTAAATACCACATTTTCTTTATCCATTCATCTATTGATGGACATAAGTATTCATTATTCCAGAATATAATGTCTCTTAACTTTTAGAGGATGATATCTACAGGAGAATATCTTGGTCAAACGAAATTTTTAGTTTCAGACTTTTTTGTGGCATGTCCACGCTGATAACCATACTAGTTGCACTAGTTTAAGGTTCCATCTTCCCTGTGGCATTTGTTATTTCATTTCTTGATACAGACTATTTTGCTTGGGTTTGCTGGAATCTCAGTGTTGTTTTAATTTGCATATCTCTGATGGTCAGCAATATTGAACATTACTTCATGTATACGTTAATCATTAGTATTTCTGTGAAATATCTATTTCAGTTGCCCAGTTTTTATTGGATCTTTTACTTCAGGGAGTCTAATATTTTAGCTTCTTATATATTCTAGATATGATTCCTTTGTCTGAGGAATAAATGGCAAAACTTGTTCCCATCCTGAAGGTTGTTTATTTACTCTGTAGGTTGTTTCTTTTGCTGTGAAGAAGCTTTTTTAAATTTGATACCATCCTGCTTGGTAATGCCCAGAACTATTCCCTGTGCAACTAAGGTTATGTTCAGAAAGCCCTTACCTATGCCTAAGAATTCCAAAGTTTTATCCATTTTGTCTTCCAGCATGTTAACTGTTTCTATTTTAACAGTCAGTCCTTTTAAAACATGGAATAGATCCAAAAGATAGATTTCAAACTCTTGTGTACAATGAGCAAAGAATTGTAAGTTTACTTCTAATGCTGAAAGAAAACCAGTTACATTTATTGAAGATAACAGAAAAATGTGCTGAGGTAAGGTCCATGCCAGCAGAAGCAAAAAAGTCATGAGCAAAACATTGGTGCTTAAGCAACAGGGAAACTAAAAAGCACCCAGACGGACTCAGGCTTTCCGTTTACTAAGGAAGTGTTCTACAGTCTCGAGCCTCTCATTAGGTGTCTAGGTAAGATTGGCAGGAACGATTAACAGTGCTGAACCATCCTGAGTTAGGGACTTCAACAAGTATGTTTTTTCAGAGTTCAGTGATTTAGGTATGTATACCATGCTCTGCTGAAAATAAGGTCTAGCTGGGAGACGCTCAGCCTTGAAAGTAGGTATCAAAAACATCATTGCCTATCAGCTTACCCTGTTGATCTGTATGACAATATTCTTTTCTTACCTTACACCAGAGGTAATGTAACTCAGGGTGATGAAATTTTTCTTTTCAATAAAATAATCTGATCTTATTTGATAGCTCCACATTATAAACCCTACATCAAACCAGATGACTTTGCAGACTATTTCCCCTCAGGTAAATGTATGTTATCTACACTGCAATAATGATATCAAAGATAATAAACGTGAAGAAGCCCCAGTAATAATTTTTCACTACTTTATTGGTATTTTCTCAAAATCAAAATAATATTAAGGTCATAAACTTGCTTTTTTTTTATTCTCCATTTTGGGA
The DNA here is from genome assembly GCF_000276665.1 of Chinchilla lanigera. Taxonomy (NCBI): domain Eukaryota; kingdom Metazoa; phylum Chordata; class Mammalia; order Rodentia; family Chinchillidae; genus Chinchilla; species Chinchilla lanigera. Next base: position 15,044,444 of record NW_004955434.1, read on the forward strand.
CTTGACCCCAGGATCTTTGCCACATTGCCCTCCATTTATAAGACATGGGTTCACTAATTCACGAAGTTGACCAGAGTGACTCTAACCTGCAGTCATCCTTGCACACTCTTCAAGGTATGAAGTTTGGAGGAGTGTAACACCATGACCGGGTAAAGTCCTATGTTAATAGCAATCATTTTTTACTAAGTTTATTTGTATGTTTTAGGTACACATAATGATTACCTTAATTATAGGGAACTTGCACCTGTACATGATATAATTTGATTCATTTTCCCCATTCCTCACCTTTCCCTCGGTCCCTCTTCCCCTTCCTATTCACAAAAGCATTGTTGTCATTTTTCTTCTTCTTCTTTGATCATTGTTTTCTTTTCCCTTCCTTCCTTTCCCCTCCCTCTTTCCTAGATCCCCTTCCCATTTGGACATATTCTTCCTATTTCACAATATCCATTTTATATTTTGGTTCTTGTTTACACTTTCAGTTTTTCACACCAGAGAAACAATGCAGTCTTTACTCATGTGTGTCCAATTTATTTCACTTAAGAATGTGGCCTCAAGGTGCATGCATTTACCTAAAAATGTCTCAAGCTTATCCTTCTTCATGGAAAAGTAGTAATCCAATGTACAAAAAACCCCCACATCTTCTTTACCCAATCGTCAGTTTGTGGGCATTTGGGCTGTTTCTAAGATTTAACTATTACAAACTGTGTCTCTATAAACATGAGTGTACATATATCACTGTGAAATGATGTTTTTAATTCTTCTGGGAAGATGCCAAGAAAGGGAATACCTGGGTCAAATGGGACCTCCAATCCCCGTTTTTGGAGGAATCTCCATACAAATTTCCATAGTGATTGTACCAGTCTGCACTCCCATCAAAGTCAAAAACCGTTCTTTTTACCCACAGCCTCTCCAGCATTTGTTATTGGTTGATTTTTTGATGACAGCCATTCTTCCGGGGGTGAGATGGAATCTCAGAGTTGTTTAACATTTGCATTTCTCAAATGACCAATGATGTCAATATTTTTTCATATAGTTATTTGCTGTTCTTACTTCTTCATCTAAGAAGTGTATGATGTGAATATTTTTTTCATATAGCTATTTGTTGTTCTTACTTCTTCATCTAAGGAGTGTATGTTTGTTTCAGATAACTATTTTTGGGTGGTATTTTTAAATGGGGGTGATTTTTTTGAGTTCTTTATATATTCTATGTAGTAGTTATTTGTCTGAGGAACAGCTGGCAAATTATTTTTCCACATTGTGTGTTGTCTCTGCACTCTGTTGGTTGTTTCTCTTGCTGTGGAAAAGCTTATTAACAACATAAGATCCCAGTTGTTGATTGTGTTCCTTTGCTCTTGGGTAGGAAGAACCAATATAGTGGAAACTGCCGTACTTCCAAAATTGATATAATGATTTATTGCAATCCCAATCAAAATTCAAACAGCATATCTCATAGAAATAGAGAAAACAATCATAAAATTCTTGTGGAAACAGAAGAGATCTAGAATAACAATCGCAATTTGGGCAACCAGGCAAAGGCAGGGGGAACCACATTCCATGACTTGAAATTATACTACAAAGCTACTATGATAAAAACAGCATAGTACTGCCAAAAAAAAAAAAAAAAAAAACAAAAAAAAAAAAAAAAAAAAAAAAAAAAAACAGATCTGAGAACCAATGAAACACACTAGAAGATACAGAAACAACTCCAGCCATACTTAGCTATCTTACTTTTTACAAAGGTGCCAAACACGTTCAAGGGAAGAAATATAGCCTTTTTAATAAAAGGTACTATAAAAATTGACTTTTCACATGCTGAACATTAAAACTAGACCCATATCTTTCACCACGCACTAATCTAAAAGAAAAACGGATCAAATATCTAAATATTAAAGCAGACTCTCTAAATTTGCTGGAAGATAGACTAGGGAGAACTCTTGACAACATTGGTGTAGGCAAAGACTTTATGAACAAAATCCAAATTGCAGGAGAAATAGTAGCAATCATTTTAAAAGTAGAATCAATTGTTAATATAGAAGTGTGAATTACAGTTTTTATTTACATAATGAAGATGTCATTTCTTTCTGTTTTTTGTGACTACAAATGGAAAGTTTAAGGATTTTGAGAATGGGTTATTTTATAATGTGATAGTGTTTTGTAATTTTCTTAATCTTATGTTTAAGGTTTTAATGCTCCAAAAGTGTATCTACATGGGAAAATCCCAAAGACTTCTTTAGCAGTAAATAATTTGAGTACTATATTAGTGATATATCATTATTAACTTTATTTTGGGAAATGTGCACAGTATATCCTGATCCTTTTCAATCATATTACTTCCCATTCTCTGTTCTCTGCCCTCCCCCAACCCCATCCTCATGTCCAAAAATCTGCCCTCTAGTTTCTAGCATTGCTCATTTTTCTTCATTCTGCCTGCCTTTTTTTCTTTTCTTTTTCTTTCTTTCTACTTTTTTCTTTCTTCCTTTCATTTTACTCACATAAGAGAAATTATGTGATATTTAACTTTCTGAACATGTCTTATTTAGCTGAACATGGTGGTCTCTGTTTCCATCCATTTATTTTTCCTGCAAATGATAACATTTCATTCTTCTTTATGGCTGAATAACACATGTATTTTGAACTCTGCTCCTATGAACATGGTTATTTATGAATCACTATGGTGTGCTGTCTTTAATTCTTTCAGGATATATCAAAGAATGATACAGCTAGATCCAATGGTACTCCTATTTGTAGTTGTTTTTTGGTAAGTACTAATTACCATACTGCTTTACATTAATAAAAACTGTGGAAGGCTCCTCACTGCTTACATAGTTGCTAAAACTAATTTCTTTATGAAATATTGGTGACGGCCATTCTGAATGGGGTGAGATGCAATCTCAAAATGCTTTTGGTTTACATTCCCGTAATGGATTAAAATATTGGAAATGTGTTTGTGTATTTACTGGCCATTTGTACTTCTCATAGAAAAATCTATTCAATTACCTTGCTCATTATTTTTTAGATTATTTGAATTATTGATTTTTTTCCTTTTTTATTTTAAAGATAAAAGAATGAAAACATCTTAACAAACGCATGTCCATTTAGCAATTAACACACACAAAAAAATACAAGCAATAAAGAATCTCAGACAAGGTGAAAGGAAATTAACAATGGCTGTTGTATTACATATTGATAACCTCAATTTGGATACTCAGATAAACAAACACAGACATTTACATCTTTTAGGTGTCAGTTCTCTATCAGATGAGCAGCTAGCAAAGATCATCTTTTTTGTAAATTGTCCTTTTATTCCGTTAATTATTTCCTTTGTTGTGCAAGTCTTCCATTTGATGTAATCCAGTTCACCTATTCTTGATGTTATTTCTTATTATTGGAGTCCTTTCAATATTTTCCTGTGCCTATAACTTCAAGTGGTTCTCCCCTGGTATCATCTCGTAGGTTTATGTTTTCTTAATTTTATGTTTAAGTCTTTTTTTTTTTTTTTCTGGTACCGGGAATCAAACTCAGGACCTTGGGCTTGCCAGGTAAGTGCTGTGCCACTGAGCTAAATCCCCAGCCCCAAGTCTTTTCATTTTTTAAGATTGATTTTTACTACAGGATGATGAGGTAGGGTATCTGCATGTGCGTATTCATGTTTCCCCACACCAGTTGTTAAACAGGCTAAATCTTCTCCAACGTATATTTTGGGTTGTTTGTCTAAAATCAGATGACTTTAGGTGCACACAGGTTGTTTTCCTTTGTTCTGTTCTATTCCATTAGTCTGCATGCCTATTTTTATTTTAGTACTATGTTGTTTTGTTGTTATAGCTTTCAAGCAGAACCTGAAATTGGATATTGTGTTGCCTCAAGCATTTCTATTTTTGCTCAGGATTGCTTTGGCGACTCTGCCTCATTTTTGCTTCTGTGTGAATTTTAGGAATTTTTTTGTAGCTTTGTGAGGAAAGATGATATTTTAATAAGGCTTGTCTGAACCTGTAGATTAATTCTGGTGCTACTGCCACTTTAACACTATTAGTTCTGGCAATCCATGATTAACAGAAGTCTTTCTATTTCCTAATGTCTTCTACATTATCTTTCTTTTGTATTATATATTATCATTTTTGAAACATTTCACATCCATGGGTAGGTTGATTCTTGGGTACTTTTTAAAGATATTAGTATTGACTTGTATTCCTCATTTATTTCTCAAAAGAACCATATTGATTTTTGGTGTTGATTTCGGATATTCCACGTTTAAAAGTTTTGTAGTGGGATGCTTGGGATCTTTTATCTAAAGAACTATAACATGTACAAATGGGAATAGTTTTACTTGCTTTCTGGTCTCATTTATTTCTTTCTCTTACCTTAGTTTTCTGTATAAAGTTTCAAGTATATAAAACAGGAATGTTGAGAATAGACAGCCTTATGTTTCAAGTGTCTCCTGTGAAAATGTGAAAAGTCCTCTTTTGAGGGGGATGATGGAGATGAAGAGCTCTGTGTTCTGCCCTCTTCTCCATACTGTTTTCTGGGGCTGTAACTCATGGACTCATTTGTGCCCCTATTTTTGGTCTTTTTTTTCTCGGGAGATTCACTTGTGTCTCTTCCCACTGATTCTCAGAATTGCAAGTTCAGTTTGCAGTCCCTTGGGTGGTAGCTATAAACACAGGGATACTCACTGCAAGAACAAACTCTCTTCTGGAGAAATTGATAGACTGCAGTTACCAAAGGAGGGAACTGAGAAAGAAATTCAAACAAGTGAAAGGGAAGTTGAAAGTAAAGTAGTAAAATCAAGTGGAAAAAAGGCCTCAGAAATGTTATCTTCTCATTAGAACTCATAGTGACCTGTTGGTCAATGGCTCAGGATTTCCCTGAGTTAGGTCACTTTGAAGTTCAACTCTTAGTAGCAGCAGTTGGCACAGTGAACTGACAAAGCCCTCCAAGAGAGGACAGTAGGAGGTTTGAGTATTTGCCCCTTTTTCACCCTTATGCTCAGAGAGGAAACCCCTTAAAGGGACCTGCACCCATACAAAGTTGCTAAGCTTCTGCTGTGACCTGGGGAGACTGGGATGTTTCCAATCCTGCTCTCAGAGGTAGGTGAATGAAAGTCTTGTTGGGAGAGACTTACACATAGGCTGGGTTAGTGTGTTCCAATTTTTCCTTTCCTCAGGGGGAAATTAAGTGCTGGAGTTTCCTTCTTGATTGCATGGCCCAGTGGCCAGAGTGAGATTTGCATCACAGTATGCCTCAGCTTTTCCTACCAGGTTGGTAAGGGTATTTTCTCACTTCTGCTGATGGTGAAATTTTTCTAAACCAACCTTTCTGACTTTGTCTTGGAAAGAGCTGATCAGGGTTCAGATGTTAATTTGGTGTACCCATGGCCAAGGCATCGTCCGGAGCCTCCAATTTCTCCACATTGCTATGGAACTAATAAATATTTGCCAGTTTTTATTCTCAGCTGTATGCAGCTATGGCAGAGTCACGCTTTAGAGTTTTGTGCATATTAGAAGAACATTTGAAAATGCATATCTCTCTAAATGTTTTCAGATACCTTTCTCTAGTTTCTCCTGAAGCACACTGCCATGGCTTATGTTCACAGTGACTTGGCTTTCACTAAAACAGATTCCCTCATGGTGCTGCAGCGACAATTCCAAGTGATATGGACCCATTGTACGCTCAGTTGTTAAATCCTAAGACATGATGTTATTCTACATGGCAATCTTTAATCTTGTCACTTAAAGAAGTATTTAATTACATACTTTTTTTTGCTGAGAAATTATCCCTTGGATTCTTCCTGTGAATTTTCCTTTAAGTCAAAAATAATAAACGTTTGGTGTTCAGTTACTTTCCTCATATGTGTCAGGTACCATGTGAAGGATAATGAGATGTTAAAGGACTTCATCTCTTTCATCTCTGTACTCACCAAAGTATATTTAGAGCTGTATTGGATATTCAGGCTTCTAGTAAAGTGAAAACACCTCTGTCACACATGTACAAAAATGAACACAAAGCTGTTAGTTAAATCATAAATTAATGGGGGTTCAAGATAAGTGTTAAACCCTATCTAAGGTGTGAGTTGAAAATACAATACATATTTATTTATCTATGTGTGGAGAGGATACATGAACTATTTAAATGAATTTGAGGCAAAAATAGATTTTACAAGAGATATGTTTGCCTCTTCACCTAATAAAATTCTTTTGTGACACTATAAACAATCATTTGTATGACCAGCACTTTTCTGTGATTTGATGTATGGTGAAATAATTCAAAACCCATGAAAAATTCTGACCTCTGTAGAACAAGATAACAAGGAAATATACACTGAACGGTACTGAGCATTAAATTTCAAAGTCTCACAATTTCTCCTAAAAGAATTTATAAGAAGCATAATATAAAAAAGGTAAACATCATGACTCTAACTTCATTGAGTATTATAACATTATTCATGATATGAAGGGAGAAATAGGGGTGAACAACAATAAAGTATCCACGATGTACAGACACTTTGCTATTCTGAATATTCTTTTTTAATCTATTTAATTTTCCTTTCAGCATTTAACATTGTATAATTTTTTTTTTTTTTTTTTTTTTTTGTGGTTTTTCTCCGGTACTGGGAACCGAACTCACGACCTTGCGCTTGCCAGGCAGGCGCTTTTGCCGCTGAGCTAAATCCCCAGCCCCAGCATTGTATAATTTTATACTGGGAATGTGCTTCCTCCTTCTAACATGAAACGCACTGATGTGCTAACTCCTGGTTCCTAGGAATATTATTTTATTGGCAAATAGGATCCCTGCAGATGTAATTGACACATCTATTTTTTTGAATAGTTTTATGAATTAATTCTGTTTATTTTTTATTGTTTAGGTACTGGAAATCGAACTCAGGACCTTGCACCTGCCAGGCAGGCGCTTATACCACTGAGCTATATCCCTGGCCTCCAGATGTAATTAACACTTAAAACAGTATCAAGTGGAAAGAAAGGTGGGGTGGTGAATGACAACAGCTCAGCTTCTCTGTGATTCAGAATCCACACACTGAGAAGCCAGTAACTTGGGGAAGAAATAAAAAGGTGAAATAGAATCTTGGGAGCCAGGAAGGATCTGGATGGAAAATTAAAGTTGTAGAGAAATGTAAGTGACGGAACACAATGTAAAGAAGAAGACATAGTCTGCACATTTTCCCTGGCTCCTGCCACGCAGCTCACGGGAAAGGTAGCTTGAACCCACAGAGATAAACTGAGTGCTGGAGATCCCAAGGAGTCTCAGGAAGAAAAGTGGTGGTGGAATCAACAGGCTCTTTCTGTAATCTGAGGGACTGTGTGGGATTTCACTCCTGTGGGAGTCCTTCAACACGCAATAGTTGATTAGTGACTGCACGCCAAGTCTCTGCCTTAGCCCTGCAGACTGTGATTTGTTGGACAGCATTCGGGACAAGGGTAGAATAAATACTGGGATACAGAGCTGCAGTAGAATGGCTTCAGGGCTCACAGGGTTACCCTTCCATAAGGCCTGAGTGAGAGACAGCTTTCACTTTTTCTTATTTTTTCTGTCTGTATATGTTTTAATTATCTCCCTTTAAATTTTTCTCTCTTGAATTTCTTCTCTTATTTCTGTTCTCCATATGATTTCTTTTTCCCTTTTATCTTCTATCTCTCCTCAGTTTTTTTCTCACCTTTACCTAATTTTGTAAACACTTTTCTGGTACCTCCTACAATCCTTTTCTCCACTTCTCTCTCCTACTCATACCATATAGTTTAAGGTTTCATTGTTCCCTTTTTGCATTTCCTCATGTTGACCTGCCTGTATCTTCAACAGAATGAGCAAAAAGCTTTACTAATCTTTGGATAATGAACTCTACAAAAGTATAGTTGAATTATTGTCTACATTTAACAGAGATGTAGCTGTTAGGTTTAGTACATCTTAACTAAATTTAGTGATTGTCTTAATGTTTACACTATATTGGTGGGTTTCTTCTCTAGCATTACGGGTGGCACATAACCTGATCTCATAGTATGTTGATGTTTCTTTTGTCTTGGATGACACTATTGTAATTAATTTGCTTGATATTACCAGGGTTGCATTATTCTTCCTTTTAGTGCATTTTCCTTACAAACTCATATCCAGATTACCTTTGGGACATGAACACTACTAAAGGTACATTCCCACAGAACACGGTATTGGGTCAAGTATACTTTATCATCCCTTCCCAAATTAACCCAAGTGGATGAGTCTTGGGGACTATCGTTAGTCATGGTCATCATTGAAAATCAACTAACTAAAATGATCTCTATAATAGCATCGAAGTCTTTACACTATAAGCATCTGCAAACTTTAGCACAAAACAAAACCAACCAACAAAAAAAAATATAAATATGAGAAATCAAGGCAACAAAATGTTCCCCAAAACTCTCAACTGCCAGAGCCAATCCGCGAGGCATCAAAAGGGAGAACAGCATAAGACACACACTCAATAGTCAATTTTTTGTTCAATAGTAAAGGAAGATGTTAGATTATTATTATGTTAAAAATTACATGATCCTCTACAAAGAAGGCACAAAAACTCCTCCAAAAGACTCCTAGAGTTAATAATCAAAGTCATTAATATAGGGCTTCAAGATCAACTCTTAAAAATTAATAATATTTCAATACATCAGTAATAAACTCACTGATGGAAAAATTAGAGAAGCAATATCAGAATAACATCTACAAGCATTAAATACTTAAAAATTAACCTAACTATGGAAGTGAAAGACATCTACAACAAAAACTACAATACTGTGGAAAAGAAAATTGAACAGGCTAACAGAAAATGGAAAAATATTCTCTGTTCCTAAATAGGCAAAATCAATATAGTAAAAATGGCCATACTTACAAAACTGTTATACAGATTTAACATAATCCCAATGAAAATACCACTAACATTTCTCACAGAACTAGAGAAAACAATCCCAAAAGTCATACAGCACCAGAAGAAACCCAGAGTAGTAACAGAAATTTTGGACAACAATAACAAAACAGGCGGCAGTACTATCCCAGACTTCAAATTATTCTACAAAGTGACAGTTATAAAAACAGCATTGTATTTGCAAAGCACAGACTTGTGAATCTACGGAGAAGAACAGAAGATGCAAAACAACTCTGAGCACACTAGGTACTGGATCTTTTCACAAAGGAGCTAAATACTTTTGCTGGGGAGAAGAGCCCCTTTAACAAAATAAAAGAGAGATGATAGGAAATATAGGATTGACCTTTGGCATAGGCAAGGAACTGAGAGCCTGAGGGAGGTGGGAGGAAGGGGAAAGAGACTTAATTTTTAAGAGGGAAGGGGTGAGCTGTGAAGTGTTGAGTACCTGCATCAAGTGGGAGATCACTTGCCGCTATTTGACTTGCATCAAGTCCCTATGGGGAATGTGACCATCATGTACTGCACACATGTGTACATGAAACGTCATGTACATGCACTGACTTCCCACAGTAAATGTAAGCATTGTGTGCTACATGCATATGCCAGTAACAATAAATGAATGATATTATGCTGGAAGTGTGCGCCTTTATATCATAACAATAGTTTTTCTTACAGAAAGAGAAAGGACAGTGAGGAACACAAAAAGAAACACAATATGCTGAGAGATGGAGACAAGAATGTTTTATGTTCAGACCAAAAACTAAAGATTTCAGCGATACCAAAACCTAAGAAAAATGCTTAGAACAGTGCGTCCCATCGGTGTATCACTTTCAGGAAGTTTGTAGTCCTGGAAACGTTGTGATTCTAGACTTTCAACCTCCAGAACTGTGAATGATCAAATGCTTAGGTCTTAAGCAACCCCATTTGTAGTAACATATTAAAGCAACCCCAGGAAACGAATGCATAATTTTACATTTCTTCAATAATATAAGATATTAGTATTAAGAATCAAGAAAGAATCTGGAAATCTTCATTTACACGGTGTCAAAGTGGAAATTTGTCACTTAATTTTGATCCGGATTTGATTTTTCAATGTACCTTAACACATTTTTAGTTGAGAAATTTTTTCATTTTTATCAATATTTTAATTTTACTAAATAGAGATCAATCTTATTAATTCCTAAATTATGATTGCTAACAAAATTTCCTCAAATTGATAGAATTTCTTCACCTATGCCTTCAATAAACAAAACAAGTTATAGTTTCTTTTTATTATAAAAAAATGAATTTGGTCTTTCTCTCTCTCTTTGTTGTCTATGGCTTTTTAAATTGTGGGATCAAATAGTGGCAAGTGATCTCCCACTAAGATATATCATCAGTAATGGTTTTATTTTCTTTTTTGCACAATGTAGCAAAGAGAAAAACAAATTTAAAATGAATAGATAAAATATTGTAAAATGTAGTTTGATAAAATCATCAGTTATAGGAAACATGAAACATCAGTAATTATTATGAGCATTTGTTTTATTTCTGCTTTTTAAAATAATGTGGTAATAATTGCTCTGAAAAGCCCAAATAGTTGTATAATCCTACTGAGAAAATGAGTCATAAAAGTAGTTATGAAGTTTAAGTGTGTTAGGTAATTGGTATCATGTGAAGTTTTCAGTGCTGATTTTGTGAGCGTCAGTGCTATGTTCCAGATAGGAGAATAACCCAACATGAATGTAAATATAATTATTTTGTTACTGTTTATGGTAAACAGAGCTATAAAACAATCACTGCAATACTGAATTTTCTGTCACTAATGACATACCACTGACTGAGTAAGTTATGAAGAAATGGGGCTCCCTGAGGGCACAATTCTGGAGGCCCAAGGCTGATAACATGCATCTGACAGTCTTCTTGCTGGCAGAGTCCTAGGCTGATGCAAGGAATTCCATGGAAAGAAAGGGACGATGTGTGCATCCATGTTTCTTTTCTGATCTTTATTCCTTTCCTTAACAAGCCAGGAGGATTCAAGCATGGGAGCTACACTCTAACTTCACCTAACCCTAATCACCTCCAGCAGGCCTCAATTCTGAATACCACTGTCAGATTAGGATTTCCTTCCCCTGAATAATTATCAGTGGGGATTAAATTTCAACATACGGGAACATATTTGCACTGTAAAAACCTTAGCAATCACCTGAAAACAAAGCAAATTAAAATGATAAATATTTTCACCAATTAGAAATAGTTGAGTCTAGTTGGCTCATTTTTATCCATAATTTTTACATTAATCTGTAAATTTGACATTACTACTTCCACACTCACACACGCATGAACACACAAACATGCACACACATTCACATTACACAGCATTTTTACACATCATTACACAACTTTAATTCTATGATTAGAAAATATCTAAATATTTGCTTTGAAATCACTTTCATTCAGTTTGGTTCCTGGATTAAGTGATAAATTTATTTTAATTATTATAGATCTTATAATACTTTCTGCTATATATGTAGATATCACAAAATACAGTTTTATGCCATTCTTGTGAGAGTCAAATAATGAATGATTCATTTAAAATAATTATATTACTGTATTAAAAATGCTATCTTAAACTTATTACATCTTTGTTCTTGGATAACTGTCTTAGTAGATGTACAGTAATAATAATTCTACAACTTTGTAAAGTACATTAGGTCTTTAAACAGTAAATTATTTTCTTATTTGGACTATTATTGATTTTGTGCTTATAAGTGCTAATAACTGAATCTAGATGAATGAAATCTGTTTTCTTCACTAAATTATTTTTATTTAAAATATATTTAACCTGAATCATTTAATTTAAATTTTTCCTTTTATTGCTATATGTCTGCAGTTCTATTCACCATGCAGAGTCGCTACACATATGTAGACATTTTAATTCTTTTCTCTCTTCCTTCCCCTCCTCTGTTTTCCCTCACTCCATTTTTTATTCCTCTAATTCTTAACTGTCACAAGAAAGTTTTGGGGGTTTTATTTAGCCTCTGTTTATTTCTGGTATGTAGATGCTAAAGGATGACAAGTTAATTTTTAAAACTGTCAGAGATTCTCAGATACACACATTTTCCTAGATATTAAAGTGCATTTTAAATCCTATTTATAAAATAAGGAAAGGAAATATGAGTATTTCTGCACAATATAACAATATTATTATAAAAAGAACTTAAAAGTCTTAATTAGGGACTTACAAGTTGACAGTGCATTCAGAGAACTAAAAAAATCTTTAATAATAGCACATTTTAAAATGAGGACATCATCCAATTTACTGATTACCAATTTATTTAGAAGATAAGGAGAGTGCAAAATATCATGTTATTCCTCAAACCTGTCTTCATTAAATGTTTGTGAATATTAAAGCAATAAGGAAATTCAGGCATTGTAGCACACATCTGTGATCCCAGCACTCAGGAGGTTGAGGCAGGAGAATTGCCAGGAGTTTGAGGTCAACCTAGGCAACATAGTGAGTTCAAGATTAGCCTGGACTACACAGTGAGCTCTGTCTCAAAAAATTTTAAAAGAAGCATTAAGAACAAATATAAATTCAATATAATAAAATTCCTACAATACTTTTAGAATTATTGCATAGTCATTAAGGCATGTTAATATTTTTATGCTTTAGATATAAAATATGCCCCCAATTTCTCACGTGTCTAAGATAATTGGATCATAGTGATGCTACACTCACCCATGGATCCATCTGTTGAAGCATTTTGTAGCAAAGTGCGTTGTCAGGATGCAGGCCCTGGCTAGAAAGATAGAGTGCTGGGAGGTGACCTGGAGGGTCATGTTCTTGTCCCTGGCTCCTCCTGACTCTGCTTCCTGGCCACCATGGGTTAAACAACTTCTTCTCCTACCATGTTCCTCAGCCACCATTTCTCCCTTGGAGTCAACTCACTATTGACTGAAGCTTATGAATTTGTGATCCAAGAAATCCTGTCCTCCTTTAAAAGATGGGTGTTGGGAATTTCATCCCAACGAAGGGGAAGTGTCTAAGATGATGATGAGCATCGTTCTTGATACTGTTGGTATCATACAGTAAATCTGAAATGTTAGATTAAGCCTGTACACAAAAACTCGGTGTTAGAGGTTCATGGCAGCTGGAATCTCATCAATAAGAAAACTTCATGTAAATATATTTACAAACTAATAACTATAAATTAGCATTACATTTCTATGATGAGAAAATAGGCAATGCAAGAAAAATAGTAACAATATTAGTATGGATTATATTTTTTTCCTGGAGAGAAGAGGTAAAATAACATTGCTATACGTTAGGGGATATGATGCATTAGAAAGCAAAACAAAAATGATATAAATGAAAAAAGATAAAACTGGTAGAAAAATTGAAAAGAGTGGATTTCTTCTTAAATATTGACAAGGGGTTTATTTTACGTTGGAGCATATATAGTTTTCTATTGTAGTATGTGCGAAGTCAGTATATGAATTCATGGAGATGTATATTTGAGTTATAAGAAAAGGAAATGACAGAGAAGTGAGTACAATTATGAATAAAGCTACTATAAAATTAAAAATTTAGAAGTCAATCTCTTTACAGTTGTTTAAAAATTAGTTAAATGATAGGGCTCATGCTAAAGAATACCACAAACTTCCAGTTTTCTAAAGGGTTTGAAATCTTTTGTTTGGTTTGTGACTGTAGACCTGATCCCCAAACCACATCATCTGAAAAGAAAAAAAAGTGACAAGGAAAAAAAAAGAACAGAATGAAAAAATGGAAACAAAGCCTTTGTAAATAATGACATGGAGGGCCAGGGATATAGCTCAGTGGCATAAGCACCTGCCTGGCAAACGCAAGGTCCTGAGTTTGATTCCTGATACCAAAAACAAAAACAAAAAATGAGGGGGAGAGGAGCAGAAGGGAGGGGAGAGGAATTGGAAAAAAAGCAAGGTATACCATGTACAGGTACAAATTACCTATGATGAATGTTATAACTATGCATATCTAAAATGTACAAATAAAATTAACAATTATATAAAATTTAAAATGGAAAAAAAATGAATGAAAAATAACAAGCTAAAACCAACAAACTACAAAATAAAAACAGACCCAAAAACCCCAGAATGTTATAATTCTGAAATTATTAAAGGGTTATTTCCTTCCAGTTCTTTCAGTCCTTATAGGACCCTGGGAAACTTAATTTTTGTCTCTTCACCACGTCTGTAGTTATTCCTAAAGCAGATGTAGAAGGACCTAAGAACTCCTTTTCTGCAACAAAGTAATCCTTTTTTTTAACACACATCATGAAAATTTGGGCTGTATCTTGATCTTTGAATGATGTTTAGTGTCCCAAAGAAGTACTCTCTCTTGGGTCACTAAGACAGCAGTGTCTCTTATCTCTCAAAAGCCTAGTAAAATCTGTAACATGTGGCTTCCAGGAACTATTTCCAGGGTCAGTAATGGCTCAGTGCCAGTGTACTTATGCTGATTCTGTATTACACTTTCAGTCTCATGGGATTTGATCACGATCCATATACTAGCAGATGTTATATTCTGCTGCCTCACATATAATCTGATTTATGTATTATCTTTTATTTTTTATTTCATTTCATTATGGTTCCATTTGTAGTTTTTGTTTTCCCTAGTACCTTTTTGCAGTATATAATAATTACATTCACTATGGGGAGCTGAGACACACACATCATTATCATCTTTTCTTGCTTCATCTCAAGTATATGTCTTTAATGTGTCTTCAGTGCATGGAATAATCTGTGACAGATTGTAGATTACAGAAACAATAATCTTTACTTTCAAACTGAAGCAACTCCATGCCTGTTTATTTATTTATGTGCATGTGTGGGTGCGTGTGTGCATGTGTGCATGTGTATGTGTGTGTCTTTTGCTTTGCTTTTTGAGACAGGATGTAGCTAAACTTCTGAGGAGTCTGAGCTGGGACTGAACTTGTGATCCTACTGCATCACCCTCCCAGAATGCTGGGTTCATGTGTGTATCCCACCGCATCTGTGGTGGATTAACTAATGGTCAACTAGTAAAACCCAGATGAACTGAATCAACATGGTTCAGGATATAGAAAACCCACCTGAGGATTGTTTATAACAGTATAAAAGGAGAACTGGAGGGGAAGATGGTATGCTGCTGATTTTTCTGGAGAAGCTTTTCACGCTGGTTTT
Organism: Chinchilla lanigera; assembly: GCF_000276665.1. Classification (NCBI taxonomy): domain Eukaryota; kingdom Metazoa; phylum Chordata; class Mammalia; order Rodentia; family Chinchillidae; genus Chinchilla; species Chinchilla lanigera. Next base: position 15,059,526 of record NW_004955434.1, read on the forward strand.
CCTGATGTGAACTCAGCTGGAGGAGCTCGGGTCTGCTGACACTGAGGATCATTAATTCTCCTTGGAGGAGCTCTAGTCCTCAACTTGAGTACCGCTTCCTGACTCTGGTGCAGATCCCTCAGCCTGCTGGCACAGGTCCTTCATCCCTCTCGTGCAGACTTTCTAGTTTCCACTACTGACCTTTGGGCCTTCCCAGTGCAGATTCTTGAAAGAAACTTGCATGAGACATTGCCATAGGCTCCAGGTCTTCATCTGGACTTGTTCAGGAAATTGCCATAGATCCAGACTCTCAGCTGGATTCGTCAGGTCTTTGGCGCATGGACAGATCTCCTTCACTCTTCTGCATTTGACTTGGGTGAATATTATAAAATAACGCTATAAATTAGGAGTCCTATATTAAATCTTTTCCCCTATAAACCCTGACTACAACAGTGATTCCAGTGTTTACTTGTCTTGAAATTTCCTTGCATAGAAATATTTTCCACAAGTTTCCTCAGTCTGTATGAGCAGTGATATGAGATGGTAGAATCCCATGGACCTTACTCACATGGCTCTGTGTTTTATTCATAGGAAAATATATATCTCAGATTTACTAAGAGCTATACTCACTTATGAATAGTCACCTGTGACTTTTGATTTATGATCCACATAAGAATAAAAATGGTAGAAACTTCCAAGCCCAAATTCCTACAATTCCAAAATGCCTTTTAAGCTCTGCAAAGCTTATATTCACATGGTTTAATTACTTTAGGCTAATTAATTGCTTATATATGACTTCTAAATGCAACCTAATTATCCAAATAATAAACTGACTTTTCATTATTTTTCATAATTCCGCAATCTGACATTAAAAAAAGTAGTTGTGGTATGCATATTTCATTACATATATACTTCTGTACTAGAGATTTAGTGATAGAAGTCAATATTGAACCTAGTGGGGCTGGGGATTTAGCTCAGCGGCAAAGCGCCTGCCTGGCAAGTGCAAGGTCCTGAGTTCAGTTCCCGGTACCGGAGAAAAACCAAAAAAAAAAAAACAACACAAAAAACATTGAACCTAGTCAAGTACACTTTAAATGATTTTAAAAGGTATTTTATACTTTATATTGTTCAAAGATTTTTAATATATCTCTTAAAGCAACAAGAGTAAAGCAGAAACCCTATTTTGGTCTTTTATATCTTGTTCAATATTCCTTCAACACCTACTTTTACCTGGATCGCCCAGAGAAACCCAGTTTGTCTGTAACTGTCATGACAGCGAATATGCCTCTTGTTACTTTTTTGGTGATTCAGCGCAGTCCAGCTTCCTGGGCTGCAGTGTTCTGCAGTTTACTCAAGTATCAAGTTGTTTATGCAAACCTGAACTTGTGTCATCACTCTACCCCTACTGATGACTCTTTAAGAGACTCTTGTTTAGTCATTTCATGTCATTTAATATAGTCTGATATTGCATATCGTAGCTATATAAACAAGCAACACAGATATTAGAATGTGGGCATCATTGAGCTCATTACGGTCTATAAGAGCACACACACAAAAACACACACACACACACACACACACACACTCACAGCACTTTTTGAAACAGAAAGAGAAGGACATGAAGTATCTCTCCTCTGAATATTAAAACATTTAAGATGGATGGCCACAGAACAGCAGAGATTACAGAAAAGTATGGTTAAGAGGAAATTGTTAATCTTATGACAAAAAAGGAACAAGGTATCCTTTCATAACCATTAAAACTGGTTGCCATGGTATCTTTTTCTACTAAAAGAAAAGCAGTGAAATTTTAAAAGCTACCAGGATATTAGAAAGAATTATCACTCAGCTTTGAATTATGCACAGGCCTTTTTTCCCCTTTCTTTAAATAATATTTTAAATGACTTCATTTCACATTTTAAAGCTTTTTGCTACAAATTTCTAATTCTAAATGACAAATAGTTCATTGACATTTTCTTCAGAACAAGATAGACAGAATTTTATCCACTCAATGCTCTTTTCAGAGATACTTTGATTTCCCCTAGGTACTGTAGTTGCTAATATGTTTTCACCTAGAGATACTCAAAGAAAAAGAATTATTTCAAGTGTTGTAAAGAGCACCCTAATGGTTTAAAAAGTGTTGGTATATCGAAAAAGCAGGCATGGTTGAGAAAGGGCATTCAGCTTTTATACAAAATATCTCAGTCAATATTGAGTCCTATATGGGTCAGAGCCATGAAAAATTTTAAAATAAATAATGATAAGACAATATTGTTTGTATTCAAACACATGCTGTGAAGAAGAAATCATCCAGAAATATGTCCAAGGAAGAATAAATGCAATTGAACTCAAAAAAGTAAAAATAGTGCAAAGTGTGAAAGTAATCTGTGCTCCTCAACCTGAAATTCCTAAAGATACTTTGATCTGCTCTGCATCTCTCTCCTCACATTTGCAGTACAATATGATTGCTGTGAAATAAAAACTAGACTCTCTGTGGCCATACAAAGCCCATTTACACTAGACCTTGTAAAAGCATGGATTTCAAAATTTTACTGTACCTAAGTAGACATTGTCTCTCCAGGAACTTTTTTTAGCAAACATTTGATGCTGAAAGACTAAAATCCACTCAGGTACAGGAAAGTGCATTACGAAGACATGTTTGACCATGATAAGAGATCATACATTCTGAAGTGAGGTAAGTACATCAAGTTCCATAGAACTGAAGGCAATTCCAAGTCTTTCTCCGTGGAACTTGAACAAAGGACAAATGTACAAATGTCAGCTCACATTTATAGCAATTCTCAGATTTCAGTAGTTAGAAAACACCTGAATTTTCTGGAGTCCAAAACCCAATTTCTGAGAGTGAGAATCTGGTTGGGTGAGTTGGATCAGAGGTCTTTCCCTGGTCCTGCTGGCTGTGGTCTAAGCTGTAATTCACATAGAGGCAAAAGAAGAAGCTTTCTGTGAGGTGGATGAGAGACAGAGCTGGGTGGGCATGAGAGTTGCTTCTGACTGTCAACATGAGTGGACCAAGAGATGCTTAGGAGATTTGTATATCCCACTTGAGATTGTGTCTATGGAAGTGTTTCTTTGACAGCAAACTAAGATCACAAGGCTTGACCTGACTGTGAGCAGCGCTAACAGGCATGCGCTCATAGGAAAGGATAAAGGAAGGAAGGTGGAAGTCAACTGGTGATTCATGGCATAGTTCTGCTTCAGTGGGTCCATCTTCTCATCGTGCCATTCCCTGTGGGCATCAAACTCCAGCTTCTTCAGAGCCTTAGTGGATAATCACATCAGAACTTTTCCAAGGAACTTCCACCCTTGGACTGTACTGATCCATTGTTCCTCTTCATTTACCATTTCCAGGGTTTTGGATGGAGAAACTATGGTAGCCCCTGCCTCTCTAGCATGCAGACAGTCACTGTGGACTATCCAGCCTCTGATCTTGTAAGCCTATCTATGAATCCTCCTTCAAAAAATATGTATGTACATATATACACATATATATGTGTGTGTAATGGATTACAGCCCTATCCTCTGCCAATTAGTGGGTTAAATGTTTCACAGAGAGTCTTATATAAGGTGTCAGAAGTTTCCTACCATAGTACAATAAAAATCTCTTTTACTGATGGTGTTGTTGCAGTAAGAGAAACAAAGGGAACATTATATGAATTGATAATATCCTGACAAGAGAAACTCAGTATCTATGTAGCAAGAAGCAGAGAGGTCTCCTTAAGGGAAAAGACACAGAAAATATGTTGGTGTTTCTTTCTGAAAAAACAGAAACTTCCTTCTACCCCAGCACTCTGCTTCTCAGAATTTAAAGTCATTCACATATTTTCATTTAACCAAACCATGTGTCCAAATTAACATACAAACAACCTACCACCTTTACATCTTTCAAACCGCCACCAGCTTTCCCTGCCACACTGATAGCTTTCCCTGACTGCCTCAGAGAGCTTAGTTAAAAACTCAGCACTCAGAAATTACACATATTGGGGTGGCATATGACCTTGTTCTCATCACTGTGCGACTGCTTAAAGGAAATCCCAAACAGTTTGTCTTACATGCACAACAATGGTGTTAGAAAGGTATTCCTGGACTTTGAAGATGGTAACTTAATCAGATCCCATATGCCAAATATAGCCTGGCACCAGCTGCTTATAAATCTGTTCTCATCTCTCTGAAGAATTTTTTTGAAACTACATGATTTAAAGGAATTTCTTGTACATTGTATTTGTATGTGCATTCATTTACAGTTCCCTAATCTAAATTATATTATTTTAATAGAAAAATAACTCTCTCTCTCTTAATCCCTCACTTTCCCTGGATAGGTAAGTAAATAGATAGGTAGATAGATAGTTATCTCTAGCTTCTAGTCTTGAGCTGTTAATATATTGTTTAACCTCAGATTCACTTCCAGGAAATATAGAACAGATGGCACATAAAAAGAGCCAGCCTTTTTCTGGAATTGTACATATACTGAAATGACTGGTCTAAGCTTGTTTGAGCAAACTTCTTTTAGCTGAGCTTCCTGCTAGGAGATTTATTGAGTTATAGCTAAAATATGAAGGAAGCATTATATTAAAAGAAAATCTCATTAAATATCTCAAAGACATAAGCAAGTCTGCTCTAAAAAACTAACCATTGGCTGAGACACT
>NW_004955434.1:15065098-15110280 GCF_000276665.1 Chinchilla lanigera
TCCTTCTCTTCTCCTCCTTCTCCTTCCCCTTCTCCTTCTGCTTCTCTTTCTCCTTCTCCTTCTCTTTCTCCTTCTCCTTCTCCTCTTCTCCTTCTCCTTCTTCTCTTCTCTTTTCTCCTCCTCCTCCTCCACTTTCTTCTATTTTCTGGAAGAAGGTGACTATAGAGCATCCTCGGTGGTATATGTCCTTGAGGATGACGGGTTCCCAGTCACAGCAGCAACAATGCCGGGAGTCTTGGTACATGTGTCTGTGGGAAAGAAGTCTCCGAATGTGCAGGGGTCCTTGAAGAGTGCTGTGTGAGCATAGAAGAAGAGTACAAATCACAGTCTCTAACACAATTTAACTGACTTTGTCTTGAAATAAATATGCTGAATGGAACAAAGAAAATTACAGTGTCCTGATTTAGTAGGTGTAAGCATTCAGGACAATACAATTGGCAATATGGGATTTTCATAGTGTAGAAGACAGTTATAACAAAATATGACATAATAAGAAGGAAAAACAGAATAATTTGCAAGAAACTGAAGTCATTTACCAAGAATTAGGTCCAGGTCAAAGTAATTTTACAAAGAAGCAGTAAATATCACAGTTCATATTACATTTCAATATTTTAAAATTATTTAACAAGTTAGCATTCTGTGAAATTTTAGTAAAAAAAGCATTTTCCTTTTTATAAAGGAGGAAAGGGTTATTTGGCTCACAGTTTGTGGAGGTTTCAGTTCATAGTCAGATGACAACATGGCAGGGTGGCACATGGCAGAGGAAAAATACCGACAGCAAACAGGCAGATGAGAGCATATTAGTCCTGTTTTTGTCACTATTTTACGTACATGAGCTGCCCTAGGGAAGGTGTAGCACTCATATCCTCAATCCTAGCCAGAACTATGCCAAACCAAACTGACTAACACTGTAGTCACACACCCTGGATTGCATCACCACACAATCTTGATCCTGCCATGTCTGAAAAGCCCCCTGACTGCACAAAGTTTTGGGAGGACATCTAGATCAAACAAAACATACAATAAATTTTCTTCATATTGATGGCAAGAACTGTAATAATAAAAGGCTTTACCACAATGCTTCCATTAATAAGACTTCTGTCTAATGAGAATTCTTTCATTGTTTTTTAAAGTTAGAGCATGAGGAGAAAACTTTTCCACATTGCTGGCATTCATATGACTTCTCTCCAGCATAGATCTTTTCATGTGTTTGAATGGAGTTCAAATGTATGAAGGCTTTACCACATCATTTGCATTTATAAGGATTTTTTCCAGTGTGAGTCTTGTGATATCTTGTAAATGTACTCCTATGACTAAAAGCTGTATCACACTGGTCACTCTTGTAGGGTTTTTCTCCAGTATGTATTCTTTCATACTCTTGAAGGATTTGGAGACTTCTGAAGTATTTCCCACATTGTTTACACTCATGGGGCTTCTCCTCTGCATGATATCATTTATGACCATGAAAGGAACTAGAAAGACTAAAGGCTTTCCCACACTGTGCATATTCATAAGGCTTCTCCTCTGGTATGAATTCTTTCGTGTCTTCTAAATAAAGAGAAAAAATCAAAGCATCTCTCACACAGCTTACATGTAGTAAGCTTATTTCTGGTGTGTGTTATTCTGTTATTCTGTGTCTTCTAAATTGTGTGCCAGAATAGAAAGCCTTCCCAAATCTTCACAATCATAGGGCTTTTCTCAAGTATGATATTTTCATGTATAGAAAGGTAATATGAAGTATCAAATAAATTACCACAGTGTTTACAGTCACATAGCTTCTCTCCAGTGAGAAGCCTATGATGTATTCCAAATAAACTAGGATACAGAAAGGCTTTCCTACCTCGCTTTCACTGAAAAGGCGCTTTCCAATATGTATTACCACATGACTTTTAAAAACTGTGAACGAATTAAAACCTTTCTCACACTGTTTACATTCATGAGATTTCTCCTAAGTATGCGATTTTTCATGTCTTATGGGTGAAAAGGAAAAATAAAAGGGCTTCCCACACACCTTCCATTTAAAATGTCCACTTGCATTGTGCTTTATCATGTGTCTTGGAAAACTTGAGTGGCGAAGGAAGGACTTATCACTTTGTTTACATTCACACACTTCTTCACAGTATGAGATTTTCCACATTTTTGAATAGAACTGGAATAAGTTTAGGCTTCCCCACACTTACTTTTATTTTGCTTTCCAATGTGAAGTACTATGGGTTATTGAACACTTGTGAGCAACATGAGGGATTTTCTAAGCCTTTCCTCCCTACCCCTCACTCTTGTATACTTCGTGTTCAGAGTGAGGTGTGATGTGCCTTAGATTTCTCACAGCCCTTTTGTTCTGATCCTCAACGTTCTGATAATCCCATTTCTCTCCAAAAAAGCCAGGTTCAGGCCTGGGGATTTAGCTCAGCGGCAGAAGCGCCTGCCTGGCAAGCGCAAGGTGGTGAGTTCGGTTCCCGGTACCGGAGAAAAACCAAAAAAAAAAAAAAAAAGCCAGGTTCATGAAGGTTTCCAGCATCACATCTCTGTAGAGTTTTCTGGGAAGGATCCAGGCACATCCACTCTTCCACGGTGAAGTTCACAGCCACATCTTTAGAGACACAGGGTTCATGTCTGGCTTCTGCAGTGCCCAGGCGCCTCTCCAGCAAAGTGCAGCACTTGAATGTGAGAAAGAAATAGGAACTGAGGTACTGCCACCAGACTGGGCCCATGGGAGGAGATGGATCAGCCAGAGCTGCACAGCTGAGGACCAAAAGAGATTTTTTTATAGCAATTGTAATAATTTGATAGTTCAGGCATATAAAACTTATACTTCATGATGTTATCTTTTCCTCTTTAAATGTTGTGACCTAGAATAAATCATTTCATTTACACAGGATTGAATTTCTTTATCTTTGAAAGTAGAGGGAGAGATCGCTTTCAGCTCTTGACTTTGAACAGTATCACACAAGTCCTAATTCTCAAGCATTGAAAGAATTATTTGAAATTTAATCTATAAAGGATGCTAGTGTGCAGTCAGTCAATTGGGTAAAATGATACTAATGAACAGAGTGAAAATTTTTCGTAAAATAAAAGGATTTAAAATACTGAAAGTGAATTTTTGAGCAGTAGACAAATGATTAGATTTATATAATGTGCTAGACTTATAAAATTGCATAATGTATTTCAACTATGACTTTTAGCATGCACTTTATTTAAAGCATCAGTAAAAAGATAATTTTGATCAGACTGACTGTATTTTACCAATAATAAAATGAATTTTAATCCACGACTATGGGGAGTATCACCAATCCCATGCACAATGTAAGAGAGGTGGCTTTAAGCATCCAGTATAAAGGTTTCCCTTCACAATTAGAAAGTCCACGAAAGTATTCCAAAGCAAATATTGTTAGGTTCTCAAGGTACTACTGGTGATAGTAGACCTATGTCAAGTACGTTTACCTCTTTCTCTTTTTTTCTGTGGTAAAGAGCACCAGGTTTCTCAGATTTATTCAACAAAAGTTCAAGTAGAAACAGTATTGTTTAAAACACAATTTGCTGATAAAGTATCTACTGTCAGTGGAAATCTTTTACACCCAAATCATTCCAATTATGATTTTTAAGCTCTCACAATAGATGTCTAATATTCATACTTCATATGCAACTGTATTTCTGAGTTGCAGAGTATAACTAAAAACAGTTACAGAGAATAGAGTTCATCTCTGAAATGTACTGTGTTTATTCCACAAACCATTCCAAGGTGAACGCATTCTGCTAAGTCTGTTTTATGAAGACTTGTCATAAAACAAGACTTTCCAGAAAACAAGACTTTCTGGAAAAAAACCAAAAAGGATACTTTGTTTCTTTGGTTTAGTCCAAAAACTTAGAATTTAGTTTAAGTTTTAACATTTACTTCTAGAAAAATTCCTAAATATGTTGGCTTTCTTGTTTTCCAGTTTCTTTCTCAATAGTTATGAACAAAAAGAAACATTAGTACATTACATATATGCTCATTACCATACAAATTTTACATTATCAATTTAAATATTATTCTATAAAATCTAATTAAGTAAAACAAAGGATGTTTATGTAGGAAGGAAGAATGGAAACAGATGGTAAAATGCAGGCCCCTAGTTTGGGGTCCTTTCATCAATCATAAATTTGCCTTTTCACTTCATTATTTTATTTTATTATTTTTTATTTTAAAAGGAAAAAACTAACAAAACAACAACAATGAAGAGAAAAACATTACAACAACACTGAGATTCCATCTCACCCCAGAAAGCATGGCTATCATCAAGAAACTAACCACTTCATTATTTTAGACACTGAAAAAATTTGACTCCACAGATTATCCTGATGCTGTGTTGCTACAGTCTAATGAACCAGATGACCTCCTACAAAAACAAAAATACATTTTCTATATCATCTGAAACTTAGAAAACTATGCTTACTTTTTGCATAATGTACTTAAACAGTTTACTATATAAAAGTGAATTAAATTTGAGCTTATGTCTTGTGGAAGATCGACAATTGGTGGTCAACTTATAACCCCCAACTGAACTGAGTCAGTGTGGTTCTGGGTGTTGGAGGCCCACCTGAAGACTGTTGCTAGCAGCAACATAGGAAGAACTGAAGAAGAAGAAATGAGGCTGTTGGGAGCAGAGAAGCTGTGGGGCGCTGTTAGAAGCTGTAGGGAGCTGTTGATTCTCTTGGACGAGCTTGTCATACTGGCTTTCCTGATGAACTCCACTGTTCTCATAATCCAAGGAGGTCAGGACCTTGTTCTCACTAAGAATGACTTTGGTTCACTTTGGGAGAGCTCTTGTCCTCACTTTGAGCATCACTTTCTGGCTCCAGTGGGAAAGATAGTGCACTGCTCAGTCTCCAGGAGAAGCTTGTCATGTTGGCTTTCCTGATGGGAACTTGGCTGTCCTGATCATTAGAGGAGCTTGGGACCTCACTGGTGGCGAAGATGGCTAAGGTACTCTTCAGGGGAGCTCTGGTTCTTATTTTGAGTATCACTTCCTGGTTCCAGTGTAGATCCCTCAACCTGCTAGCACAGATCTTTCACCGTGTTGGCACAGACTTTCTAGCTTCCATCACTGACCTTTGGGTCTTCCAGCTCAGATCCATGAAACGGGCCTCTGTGAGACATTGTCCTGGGCTCTAGGCCTTCAGTTGGACTCATGGGAGGCATTGTTACGGGCTCTAGGTCTTCAACTAGACTCATGCGGGGCATTTCCATGGGATCCAGGGCCTCAGCTGGATTCTTTGGTCTTTAGTTTGTGGAAAGATTTCCTGAACTCTCTTGTATATGACTCTTTGGGTGACTATTACAAATAATCTAATAAAATATACATCCTATATTGTAATGTTCCCCTTGCAATAAGCCCCAAACCACAAAATACTGTGAAAGAATCAGAGCATCTCAAGTTAAAAGTTCAGTTTTTAAAATAAGTAGGCAGAGTTCAAACTTTTCAATGACAGCATAGCTTTCAATAAATGACTATATTAAAATTAATAACTCTGTATTTTTATAGATGAATTATACATAATAAGAGCTGCAGTAATTAAGTAAGTTACAGTGTATAAATCAGCACAATATTCTTTATTGTTTTGCAGGAATTCACCAGGCTTTTGCAATTATTCTTTTTATTTTGAAGATTCATCTATTTGGAATAATTTTGGATATATTACCCATTGAATTACATGATAACTAAGAAAAATAAATATCCACCAGCTTTAATCTGGACTTTCTCAGAGACATTTAAAAATCTCAAAGTCCACCTCTAAAAGGGAGTGATACATTATTGCTATTCTTCTTCAAAGATCTTCAGCTACCAGGAATATTTTCTAGAGATACCTATGCATATTTTGGGAAAAGCTGCATAACACATTTTAACAACCAGCTCAAAATCAAATACAATTGCAAATTACTTAGAAAATTTTCTAATACAGCAAGTGAATTGTGAGCATAAGAACAATGCATATAACCGAGGACTGTTTTTCTTAGTTTTGTGATTTTCCACTTATTAACTGAATTCGTTTGCTAAAGAAAATTGTTTAAACAACTCTTACATGCTAAACAAAGAATATTTTTTCCTTTTACAGATCTGTGACTTGACATTCTTCTTACTAAGCTTGTTTGTTGGTGGACTATTCAGAATGTCATTAGTTAAATATCTAGCTGTGGGAAGACTGTTGGATCTTGAAGGCTGTAGATGGGAGGTCATGGGTCTGCTCTATGTAGCCTTCTCAGCTCCAGTGGACTAACCTGGGTTCTTCTTTATAGAATCAAAGCTAGAATTGCAATAAGCAGGAAGAAAATGGGTCTCAGTGCACAAATAATTTCCAGGCCTCTGTTGACATTACAATCACAGGTGTCCTGGTATGAATGAAGCAAGACATATAACAAACTCTACATCAAAAGAGGAGAATTAAATTCTTTTTCCTCATGAGCTGAGTGGCGAAGTGATATTACTAACATGTATACAAGTGTGGGAGGAAATTGTGGTCATTTTGTATTCTGTAGACCACAAACTATTTGACCTTGCTCAAGCTATTTAACAGACTTATGTTGCATAAAATATCAGTTATGAAGTTGTGATGTAATGCCAAATACAGTTAGGCAGAAATACAGAGACTAAAAGGCGTATCATAGACCAAAGCAACAGAACTGGGGGCTGGGGATTTAGCTCAGTGGCAAAAGCGCCTGCCTGGCATGCGCAAGGTCGTGAGTTCGGTTCCCGTACTGGAGAAAAACCAAAAAAAAAACAAAAAACAAAGCAACAGAACTGGTATCTAGCAACACACTAAACAAAGTGAATAGTAACTGAAGATAGATATTGTGAAAGGAACAAACTAGTAAAATATGTGATCTGTTGGTCACTTAATCTTTGTTATTTTACCTTGCCTGTATGTGTCCCCCTACATACTGATTACAACAGGTGCATACTTTTTACTAGAACATTTTTGAGTAAATAACTCTAAGTGTATCTAGAGTATTGTGGTAAGTGTTATAATTGTCCTACAAACATTAATCTTGTAGTAAGGCATTCTTTCAAATAACTTTTGAGAAATACATCATTGGTGTTGCTTTTAAAAAAGAAAATACGGCCACTACACTGAAGAAATTTATAATCATGAGAAAACAGTTAAGAGAGCAAGTAACTATAGTAAAGCAAAACATATTTGTGCATCTTGAAATAGAGATTGGTTGATCACTAGTAACTCAGTTCATGTTTATAGAATGAATGAGTACAATATACATGCAGGAGAATTAATTTTTCAGAGAACACATGTAGAAACTGCATAGCCCCTCCTGTGAGAGTAGAATGGCTGAGATGGCCTGGGAGGACATATAGAGGGCCAACAGCCAAATTCTTGAGATAGATCACTTTCAAGGTAATGATTTACAAATGAGTTTGTTTCCAACAGTAATGATTTCTACACCTGAAGAAAATACTAAGATAAAAAGAATTGCTAAGGGAAATTTGTAAAGGTAAATATTCATCTAGGAAAAATTACATTAATGAAATTTTTATTGATGTTGTTTTGTGCCAGGAATCAAACTCAGAGCCTCACACATGTCAAGTGAAATATCTAGCATTAAACTGCATTCTCGGGCTCTGAGGATTTAATTTTGAAGTGAGCAGTAAATTAAGAAACCTTTTAGTGTGATTTGCCTCTCTTGGTAATTTCCTAATTTAAAACAATGCAGAGCTGTTTTTAGTTTGGTTTAAATATAGTTCAGTACATTATGAAAACCATGCACTGTGGTCACAGAGGGGGTTACATATGCACATCTTTTACTAAAAACCAAAAGTGATTTGTAGTAATTATGGATATATTTTACTACTTTAAACTATTCCTTCATATGAGAGCTAAAGTATTTTGTTTTTCCCACAAAATATTTTGCTGGTTAATATTTTTTTGTGGTACACAATTTTGTTCTTAGCTCTATTTGCTCCATAATTTAGAAAAGCACTTAGATCTTTGTTCTGTTTACTGCCATAGAGCCAGTGACGCAATGACTTTCTTTCAAATAATTCTGTTTTATTGAAGTATTTTAAAATGTGATGAAGACCAATGTAGAGAATTTAGTCTGCCCCTTTAAATCAGTGCCGAGCTATGGAAATTTATGAGGTCAAGCACTGTTCAGGGTCCCTCTACTACAAATCATGATGCCACATGAAGTACTCACAGTTATGTTTGCAAAAAGAAAATCTCCTAAGGAAAGTGGAGATTTGTTAAAGACTGCCTAAGCAGAGATCTGAAGGGAGATGTTCACGAAACTTGCACCAACATCTACAGATAATATTGCAGGAGATGATAAACTGGAGTAGTAAGTAATATCAAATGATATTATGTGCCTGTGATGACTGGCTAAAGCTTAAGATGGACAGATTGATCACAAGTGTGAGGTTAGAGTGAGGCCAGCTCTGAGAACATGGAGTGTCAGAGAAGAAGTTGTTCAAGTCCCAAGAACATAAGCCCCCTGAGGCAAACTAGTCAAGCAAATGGTTAGGCAGAGGGATTTCACCTGACATCAAGCCTCTGGGTATATACGTAAATCAGCTACAGTTTTTGGGCAGCTTCTTTTCTCCACCAAGAGAGAGGGCTCCACCTGACCTCACCTTTCTGCATTTTCACTCTTGCCTTAATTTCTTCATGGTCCACCCCATGAAAGTTTCTGAGAGCTGCACTGGACGTGATATTTTCGTGCTTGAACAGGGATCTAGATATGGAGAAATTCATCATATAGCAGGTAAAAAACACCTCTGGTTGTGTGCACACGTGGGAGAGAGATGTATTGATATCATCAATATTGGTCCCATTGATATCATCAGTAGTGATCCCAGGGGTGTATTGATATCATCAATATTGATCTACTTATCACATGTAAAATGTGGAGCCAACAGGTTCTCAAGAACAACAGATGTCTATAGAAATGGTTGCTGTATTATTGATTCCTGTATTTTTATTTTTTGTATGTATCTGGATCAGGGAGTATTGATGATCATACACCTGTTGAAACAACCACAGATTCTTCTTGGAGCATTATTGTAAAACTAAGCCCTGAGAGACAAGTGATAAAGGAGCAACAGCACCGCTATAGAGCTTGAATCTTCTTGGCTTGCCTCAGTCAGACAAGGAAGGAACAGTGGGGGACAAAGGAGACATTTCCCCCACTAGAAGAATGTTTCCCTATCACTTCTATTTCACACCCACCAGAAGTAAAATCTTAACTGTGCCACAAACAGCTACTTCCACATTCTCAGTTCACAAAAATTTTGCTGTGTCACAGACTGAGACTTTCACCCTTCATATAATAGAGCCATCTTTTCTTTCTCCCTTGCAATTGGTGCTAAAAGAAGCCATGGAGTAGGAGAATTCCTGGAGAGTTTTCAGCATGCCTAACCATTGCCAAAGCCTAAGATCTCAATAATTCATATTTCTTCATGAAATTGTATCCTTTAAGACTTTTAAAAAATTAAAACAAGTAAGTGCTACCTATGGTCCCACAGTGTCTTTTACCTTGGGTTTTATAGAGTTCATAGGACAATATCTTATGGCCTGAAAAGCTGGAAAGGAATGGCTAAAGCATGTTTAAATCCTGGGGATTATTTATTGTGGGAGGGAAATTTTTTGAGTTGTTCACAGATCAGGCCACTCACAATGCTGCTCACAACATGATTGTTACAAAAAACGCGTTAACCAGATTGGGTACCTTGGCTGCCATAAGTAATCAACTTACTTTTGAATTGCAAGCATATGAACAAATTAAAATAACTGCCACAAGAGCTTGGAGGGAACTTCCTTCAAAGTGTGCTTTGACTTCCATTCAGCAGAGTCCTGATGAAACTTTTCAGGATTTTGTGGCATGTCTATTGGAAGGATTATCAATAATACAAAGGCTGGCAAGTTAATTGTTCAGCAACTGACCTTTGAAAATGCAAATAAGTGGTGTAAAGAGGCTTTTTGTGCCCACAAAAAATGTGCTATGCTGTCTGAGATTATTTGAAATTGCAGAGGCACTGGCCCCTCTATGTTCAGGTGGCTACCTCAGTAGTAGCTAACACTCAGGCCACTCATCCACAGCTTAAAGGAAATGAGAAGAACACAGTTACTTGTTTCAGTCACAGAGTGAGGGTCATTTTGCTCAGAATTGGTCTGATGCACCTGTAGGAGTATCACAACCATTTTTTGCCCCTTCAAATGAAAACTGCCAGTTTTCTTAAGAAACAATAAAATACAAAAATATGTATTAATTATAGATAAAAGATTTTTTCCTTCCAAATTCTTCTTGTAAATTATCACTGCCAATTGAGCTACAAAAATTTCAGACTAATATATTTATAATTACAAATTTCTAAAATGGGAAAAGAGTTACTATAATTCAATTTGGTTAAAAATATATCTGAGTGCACTCTGGTTTTGTAAGATTACCTGTATATTTGTTATTTCTCTGTTTGTCCAACCTGCTAAAAAGATTGTCTATGTATTTGTTTGTTCATCTGTTTCTCCAATCTATCAAAAACTATTTTTATTAGAGCTCAATATTATTTTTCTTTCATTACTTCTTTTTCTTTTACCTTTGGAACATTTTGTTTATGATTTAATTTGGATTATAGATTTAAAAAGCATGCTTTCACCTGGGTTGCCAGTTGATCAAAGATGATATCAAAATTGGTTTTCCCATATGTCATCAGAAATTTGTTAAGGTAACTAAATGGAGAGACCCTTCAGGCTTGGGGAATTATATGTCAGGGATTTCTTTGGTGAATAAAGGAACAGCTGCCTTGAAAAATTATATCAAAGCCTTTTTTACATTATTAGAGACCACAATGATCTCCATAGTCTTTGGGGAGACATCTTAAGAAATGTTATTAAAAATATATTATTGTAATGTTTACATTGGTCATCATCAAGAGATTAGGTTTTCTAGAAATGAGACAATAAGTTTTTCTGATTTAAAGATGTTCTGCTACAAAACTAAATTAGAAACATAAGTTTCACATGATTATGACAACTGATTGTTATTAACCTTAGGGTGTATTAAATGTATTCATGCCTTCAGACATATAGGTATTCAAAAAAGTAAAACAGAGATTATTTATGGTGATAGACATTTTCTTACAGATTTAGACCTTTGCTTTCAACAAAACTTATGTGATGTATATCCAATCTATGTACCACTATGCCCAGAGATGTGTATATAGTAGTCAGTCCAAACAATGTAACAAATTTCTTCAGTGACTTCCTGTTAAAGTAAACAAGTTAGGTAAAAGCTTCCCATATACTAGATAGAGATACTGACTATACCAAGATGGAAAATTTAAGTGTGTTACAAAAATGTCATCATGCTTATCATGATACAATATTATTTATGGTCTTTGATTTCAAATTTGCTGTGTAAAACTATACAACTGTTGTCCATTAACATCCTACTGGGCTTGAACTACTAGAATATTCGTGGTTGATAAAAGTAATGGTTCTACTTTGTGTCCAAGGTGCTTGATGTTCAGATAATATAATATTAAGCTCACTCCTTCCATTACAATGTAATATCATTAACTTTCTTTTCTGAATACACAATAACTGAGATTTGGAGACCAAAAGCTAGAAAGGCTGATGGGCTAAGAAGACTGCCAATATTTTGGCCCTGGCTCTCCAAGGTCAGTGAGGACTCTGGACATAAGAGAACCTCCGCTGCAACCTCCTCTAATTTGGTGAGTCCTGATCTGACAAAGGAGATTATTGGACCACAGAGGAAGGAGATCAATGATGTATAGTGTGCCTAAAAAGAATCACCAGGAGAGATAAGTCTCACGAGCTTTCACAGAAAGCAATTAGGTAAAGCAGTGGTCATTACTGATTCACATGGCTGACAATGACAGGAGAACCGAGGGATGCTACACACAATTCCAAGATAAATCCTGAGGAGATTTAACTGATCTTGAAAGACAGCAAGAAGTTAAATATAATTAATACAGGTCTCACTTTAAGTTGACCTTGAACACTCAGCAGAGAAGTATAACTACAATATATACAAAATAATATCATGGTAATATACTAGCTATAAGAGGAACTCAAATCACTAACACCTTCTGACAATTGCCAGCTGCACTGGTAACTGACTAGTATTATGGGTTAACTGGCTGTATAGGGTTGCAGGGACCTAAAGTTCATGGAGTGGGAATCTTTAGCCTATATGAGAAAGCTCATTTGGAATGCAAAGAGTTTGAGGAAATCTTTCATAAAGTCCTCCAAACACAGGGCCTCCAGCTCCAACTGACCACCTATCACTTGCAACAATAAAAGAGAGAATGATGTGGGGAGTGGCTGAAGGTGAAGATGGATCACATGTGTGGAGCTAGAGAAAGGCCAGTCCAGAGAACATGGAGCACCCAGTGTGAGCCAGGTGAGCAAGTTGTTTCAGTCCTGAGAACACAAGGCACCCTCGGTGGTCTAGGCAAACAAATCATTAGGAAGGGTTTCACCTGGCATCAACCTGCTGTGTGTATAAATAAATGTGCTGAAGTCCTTGGGCATCTACATGTCTCCACTGAGAGAGGGCTGCACCTGACCTCACCTTTCTGTGTTTTCACTCTTGCCTTCATTTCTTCATGGTCCTTTCCCCAGGAGTTTCTCAAGAGCTGCACTGGATGTGGCAGATGCCATAAACATTGTGCACATTTCTTTAGAAATACTTCATTTTTGTCAAAAAAGAACAGGTAAATGTGTTTTTCATTCCTCACCTAGTTATCAGAAGCACTTTCATTATTTCAAATTGTTAAAAGTGAAAGGAAAAGAACAGTAGAGGGTGAAGGTGTTTTTATGTAACACAGGATGAGACTGGATTAATTGATAGTTCATCAAAATGCATCTTTGAGAAAATGCACAGTAGTTTCCTGTGTCAGTGATACTTTTAAGATCATTCATCTATTCATTGTCATGTATTTCAGCCTACAGTGAGTCAAGTTCTGTGCATAAATAACAAAACCTACAGATTTTATTGAATCCAAAGTACTGTAAGTTTGTCAGATGTCAAAACTCTCTTTAATAGAAGCCTAGATACACTTTGGCCCACACAAAGAAAATTAAAAATGTAGAACCTTCATCTGTACCTCCACAGAACACAGTTGATACACTTGCAACTGAGATTTTTAAAGGGACTATATTTTGAAGTACAAAAACAAAAGTATCCATTTAGATAAGAAGCAAAGATCAAGAGAAATAATAGAGATAGGAATGTACCTTTGGATCAATGGTAGATAGGAACAATTGTGATGGCTACCAAAACACCCATGGTCAGTTCTTTCTAGCTGTTACTTGGAATCTGTATACTTTACTCATTTTTTTAATCTGCTTCTTTGCCTTTTTCCCATTTCTGTTGACTTCTATTTCAATTGATTCTACACTTTTTTCTGATTTTGCTGACTTCTGTCAGTATGCCATGTTCTCAATTATTTTAAAGAAAACTTGAAGTTAGTTATATACTATATATGTATAGATCAAGATGCTTTGTTAATGTGAGAAACTTCATTCACTGAAATAATTTCCCTTCAAATCAATAAAACTAGGTAACTCACAAGGCATACTAAAAAAGAGCAGAGAACTGGATATGAAGTAGAAAGACAGAAACAATATTCAAATTTCCAGATAAGGACTATTTACCACACAATACCAGTGGCAATTCCCTAAGGTGAAAGCTACAGCCTCCAGATGTGTAGTGATGTTCTTCCACAGATTCCTTCATAATAAAAAAAGGTCTCAACAGAATGAAATATTTGTTATACACTCTCCTTTACAAAATTATCTAAGCCTATGAAGTCATTAAATAGGCCAGAAGCCAAAAATCTACTATAACAGCAACTATAATTTTCCAAATTTTAAGCTTCTACTGGAAAGACTTTTGCTCGGTACAATTTTAAATTTCTTTTGATTCCATAGAACCTATAGCTTTTGTTGTTATCTAGACAACACTTTTCTGTCAAATTATTCAAAGTAAAGATGACAGATTCAAAGGATCAAGGTGGATTTATTTAGATACACATCTGTTACTATTTCTCAGGAAAAAAGAAAATGGGATGGTGTTTTTTATTTAACTCCAATAAAATGGGCTCAAAAACATTTTACCTTACACATTACTGTTATACATAGTAACAAAATTTAGCCTATTATATTCCCAAAATATGTCTGCCAAATTCTGAAACATAAACATAACAAAATGATAAAAAGAAATTCAAAGAAAAGTGGAAAACAACTTGTGAATGTAAAACTGATCAGAAAATGACAGTTAGGTGAAAAACAATCCTATTGTTATGTTTAGAATACTTTAAGTATGTTCCAAAAAATTCTCAAAAATGGGTTCTGGCCATTCTAGAGAGCAGCAAAAAGGAGGAAGCCTAACAAAATACATTTCTGTACTATTCAATTACCAAATAATGATGATGATGATGATGATGATGGTGATGATGATGATGAAAATAACAATAAATTAACTATATAAAATGAAATAATCTTCTAAAGCCTAAAGAAATAATTCAGTGTTTCCTCATAAAAGAATTACTTTAGTATAAATCATATTAGCATCAAAAATATGTGAAATTTTAAGTGTTCAGTATCAGTAATTCTAACAAAACCTGTGGAGCACATGGAGAAGATGTACCAAAGCACAGTGTTATTAAAAAGGTTGGTTAGAGATTTATTATAATCTCTGGAGGATTCAATGTGTTTTAAAAATACATACTCAAAAGTTAGATTACTTTTAAAAAATAGAAACTCTACAAAAAAGACTGATGCATCTTTTTGGCAGCTATATCTAGGAAAATGAATAAGCACTGTACTGATTCCAAGAAGCTCTGTGGTGGAGAAAGTAAAATACTGCATAATATCGAGATAAAAGTCTATCAGTATGATTCGCACAAGCCTTTGGCAGATGTTAATCAGATGTAAATTCTGTATTACATTCTAACAGTTATTTAGAACACATGTTTTCTATGTTCATAAATGTTTTAAGACCCACCTATGTTTAGTAATGAAAGAAACTGCTACTGCTCTTACTTTATCTAAGTCAAGGCAAAGAGGTGTCTTTTCTTATTTCAGTTGTAGCTGATGCGTCAAGGTAATAGGTGCTACATTCCAGAGTTTCATCGTGAACACTTCTGAACACAGCTAACTAAGAAGAAGCTTATTGCCTCTTAAGTCAATCAATATTTTAGAAAAAAGTCGCATAACTGCCAAGGGAAAAAAATTTTTTGCCTGTTGCTAATGCAGACCAGAATTTGGAATTTTGAATCACTAGCATGTGTCCATATGTGGTAGTGTGGTACTGAGGTCCCCTACTAAAATCATGTTGGTATTTATCTGATTACTTTTATTCAGTATTGTTTATTTTGTCAAATTGAGTGCACCAATGTTTGATGCATATATGTTTATAATTGTATCTCTTCCTCTTGAATTGTTCTTTATCCAATGTGTAGTGTCTTTCTTTGGCTCTTCTGATTAGGTGTGACTTGAATCCCACTTTATGCTTCTTTTGGGTGCTCCATTGCATGCAATATATTTCCCATCACTTCACTTTTAAGGTGTGAATTTCTTTTTAGATTTAAAGGTGTTTCTCAGAAATATCATATCTTTAGGCTTTGTTTCTTGATGCATTCTGCCAATCTGTATCTTTTGAGAGGAGAATTGAGATCATTCACATGGAGACTCATTACTGAAAAATACTGATTTATTCCTCTCATAGCATTATTTTACTGTTGCTGGTTTTATTTGCCCTTTCTGCTTAACTACTCATCCTTGTCTTTATTCTATTAGATATTTTGGTTTTGTTGACTTTGTTGCCTCCTTCTAAGATATGCTTGAGAATGTCAATCTGTGCTGCTTTGGTGATCATCATTTGCTTATGGTTATCTTTGTTACAGAAATACCTTATTTCTCATCAATATTGGAAGACAGTTTTGCAGAACATATCATTGTGGGTTGTAAATTATTTTCTTTGAGGCTTTAAAACACTTCACTCCAAGTTTTCTTAGCCTTTATAAGTTTATGATGGGAAATGTGCTGTAATTTTTAAGGCTGTTTACCTTTATAACTGATTTGCTTTTCTCTAACATCTTTTAAAATTCTCTGTTTAGAATTCTAGGGTGTGGATTAGGATATTTGTAAGGAAGGTCTTTTGTGACCATGGTTATATGGTGTCTTATATGCCTCAATAACCTCTGTTTAATCCTTTCCTTATATTTGGAAAGTTGTTTTCTTATTGTTTCTGTATACATATATATTCATACTACTTGTACTGTCATTTGATTTTTCACTTATTCTAATTAATTTTAGATAAATCTTTGAGTCATCTAACATCTGTTAGATCCATTTTTTCATGTTTTCTTGTTTTTAAGGTAGTTTTGAATAACTGGTCTCCTACCACAGCTCTGTCTCCTTCTTCTGACACTCTATCCACACATTCACTGCTTCAACTGCCTATAATTTCAGCATAATTTTAAATTCCCTCAATTTCTGTCTCATACCTTTTCATGGTCTCTTCATTTCTTGTTAAAGTGGTCAGTGATATTTTTGAACCAATTTGCTTGGCTCAGTAAGATTTTGTTAGTGTCTTCTGGAAACATGGCAATCTTTATTTCAAGCCCCCGTCTTTTTTTAGTTAAATATTCTTTCTTTCTGTTTGGTGAGCACCTTATTAACCTGTGTTTTATTGATACACTGTGTCAACTTGAGGAGTCTAGAGGCTTGGCTGAGTGACTCAGCAGTTCTGCATCCTGGGGTGAAAAGGATATGTCCTTGCCTGTAGGATGTTGCTCATTGTGTCAACTTGAGAAGTTTAGAAGGTTAACTAGGACTGAGCAGGGGCCAGGTCCTTTGTATCATCCTGAGCCTGTGCAGGAGGAGGGCATGGAGGTGATGTGAGTGTTACACATCCCCAGGTGGGGGGTGGGGGCTGCTTACAACATAAGGGAGGAAAAGAGGCTTGTTCTTCCCCCCTTTTGCTCTTGCTGATTTGCTGTCTTGTGCCACCTTGAAATGTTGCCAATGTGCCCTGCCACCCTGCCTTGGAGCATCTGAGTGTGGAATGAAACCTCCACAAACTGTGAGCTACATAAACCTTTCCTTCTTTAATTCTGGGCATCAGGTATTTCATCTCAGCAACGAGAGAAAAGTAACTCAGATAACCTGTTCAAGTTTTTTAATCTCATATATTACTTCTTGAATAATTTAGCTGTATGTGGCTCTTTATTCCTTCTTTTTGTTACCTCATGAATCAGCTTTGCAAGTGTGGGCAGTTTTCTGAGGCATTTCTGTGCCTTTCCTCCTGTTGTTTCTATCGCCTTGATTTGTGCTGAGGTTTTAGGATGCTCATAGCGGAAAATCTTTGTATGTCAACAATGAAGATCTCTATGGTTAGTGTTTTCTTTCCAGCCTTGTTCTCTATCAGCCTTTATGGGAGGGGAGGATACAGTGTAATTCAGCCAACACTCATTTCTCTGGGGATGGACCACAGTACTGTTAATAACACAAAGGAAATCTGGGTACTGGCATAAAGAGAAAACCTTTGATAACAACTATGTCACCCTAGAAACAGCAGCTAAATCAGCAACAAGTGTCAAACAGAGGCGATAATGATATATATTAAGAACCAATAATGTGAGACTGCCAGAAAGATAGCAGAGTGGTGAGCAGAAGAGAACCTCTATGAGATTTGGTGTCCAGACACTGGAATATAGCAATGTGAAGAAGAAAAGGAGGGAAATGAGTTCCCAGGACCCTGAAAGGATCTGAAGTGAGAATTGAAGCCCACAGAGAGACTAAACAGAGAAACTTCAGTGAATCAGGAGACAGTAAGTACTTTCTCCCTGAGCCTGGTCTCGTTGTGTGAGACAGTCTGCTTGAACCTGTAGATATCCAGTGACTGCTGGTGACTCCAATACCTCCACAGAGAATCACACTAGTGTAACAGAGTGGTGGACTTCAGTAGACTGCAGTGCCTGGTGGCTTGTTCCTGTTGGGAATTTCCTCAAGAGAGGGAGTTTGGCTGGGAGCCATCTTGGAGAAAAGCCAACTGAGCTCCAGACTTGGAGTGGCTGCTGTCTCCACCCAGTGACTCCCAGCTGAATTCAAACCCAGAGGAGGCCCAGGAACTGCTGAGAGTTGGTGGGCCTGGTTCCAGCATCACAGCTGGAGGCCAGCCTGAGCTTCAGGGGAAATAGGGGGAAACCTTGCTGGGATTATTCACTACCCCACTATGGACCTGCCTCTGCCTTGCTGGGATTGATCAGTGTGGATCTGGACTCCGTTTGCCCCCGGTGTCTACCAGTGGCAACAGACACACACTTTGAAATGAAATTTTTTTCTTTTCTTTTTTCTTTCTCTTTTTTATGGTTTGATTTTTATTTTTTCTTCATTTTTCTTGTTTCATAGGAGTGTAAATATGTTTTCTAGTTTTTTGTTGTTGTCATTCTGTTTTTCCTTGTTTTTATTTCTTCTTTCTCTTTTATTTCTTATAATCTCTTTCTTTTCTTCTTTTTCTTCATTTTTCCTCCTGAAACCCTTGTAAGTTTTCTCCCCTGAGGATAAATTTGGAATACTGAGAGCTTACTAACTGCATAAAATTCTCTGGTTCATTTTAGATTTTGTAATATAATCACAAGTTTAGTTCATGCAGTGAAAGGTGGCAAATTAATAGTTAACCTCAATTTGTCATTTTCTGGGATGTGTTTCATGCTATTTTTATTGTTGGTTGCACCATTTCAGACAAAGTGACATAATTGTTCTGACCAGTTGATATTACTCAGGTACTAACAGTTAGATTGCTTAAGGGTCATAAAAAATACTGCAGGCCAGTGCCAAGAAGCCATGGGGGGGCCAAGAAGGCAGCAAATTCTCATCCCCAATGTATTGAAGAGGCAGGAGCTTGCAACAAACTCAAAAGCCAAAAGCCAGCTACACATGGAAAATACCCCTGAGAAGTAGTCATTTGCTAAAGGTTTGAAATACTAGCAATAAATCTACTGACCACAGGAAATTTACAAGCATCAACCCAGTAATTAAATTTTTAAAAATAGAATATGAGAAGACATTTAAACAAGGTGCAACCTCAGATGTCAAGTTCACTAAAGACAAACCCAGGGGGCAATGAGGAGGAATAATCCAACAGCCACCCACCTGGAGTTTCCAAAGTGGTAACAACAAATCAAATGAACAAGGTTCTAGAAAAAATCAAATCAGAAGCAATTTCTCAGATTACTACCCATAGGAAAATGATTGAAATCACAAATTCTCAAAATAAGAAAGAAATGTAATTCATAAAACAATTTCAAACAGATATCTAGAAGATGTAAGATTCTACTGAAAGTACACACAGAGAAGGAATCATGTGAGGAGAAAATCTCAGATAAAGAAGAGAGGATTGTGGCTAATGATCATAAAAAGAAAGATTTGCTAAAAATAGCAAGGGTCCATAAGCAATCAATCCAGAAGCTGCTATATGATGAAAAGAAGAATAACATAACATTGATTGTAGTCAATGAAAAAGCAGGAGATAGTGCAAATGACCTAAATAACCTGTTTACAGATGCCATGTCAGAAAATTCCCTACCAGGGAAGAAGAATTTGCCATATAATAATTGAAGCATACAGAGCTCCAATTAGCCATGACCAAAAAAATATCTACAGAAAGGCATGTAATAGTCAAGATTCCAGAAATTCAACACAAGAATACAATATTAAAAGTTGTTAGAAATAAATCACCTATAAAGGAAAGCCCATCAGAACCACAAGGAATTCTCAATGCAAATGCTCAAGTGAAAGAGACTGTGGAGTTAAGTGTTTCAAATTCTGAAAGAAAATAACCTCCCAACTATATTAATGAACATTGCAAAATTATCTTTCAAAACTGATGGAGAATAAGATATTTCCATGATACAGAAGTGCCTATACCTTCTCTGCAACTATGTTCTGTGGCTGTTTCTAAGCCCTTCTGTGTGGGAGAGTAACAGTGGGAACCATGAAGTGAGGTTGTTTTTCAGTTGTGCTGAAGCTATGTTTTAAATAATCAACCATTTTCCCAAATGGGACCTGGTTAAATAATATGGAACATGGCAGGTTAGGCACTAGTTTGCTTCTCCAACTGTTGCTTATGCTGTGGATGAAGTAAATCTTGAAGTAAAACATTGTGGTCATGTTGTAGCTCTCAATAGACGTGAGCTTTCACAGAGGGCTAGGACTGCTGTCCCAGTGTTTTGTTCTCCCTAGGGCTCAAAACCCTGGGGTCTTACCTTGTATCTAGGTGGACAACTTCCCTTCCTCTGAGCCAGGTTAATATTACTGATTTTTTTGTTCTTTTCTTTGTATTATGTTTTATTTCTCTAACTTCTCTGTAGTTTCTAATTTTTCAATAAGTTTCCTCGTAAAGCTTCTAGATTTACTTCTTTTTGTTCTCTTCATCAAGTTATTTTCCAGGTGTTTGCATTCTGGGTACAAGAGACACTGTATTTTGCTGCTACTTGCTACTCTGCTACCACACCACACCCTTACAAGGCTTTTAAGTTACATTTAGTAACCCAGCATGTTATTCATAAGTATTTACCTCAGCTAAACTGTGCACAATTTACAAATAAAATAGACTTTGTTTATTCATTCTGTGTGTATATTACAAATTCTCTTTTATGACTTCTAGTATCCATAGTTCTAAAGAAACAAGCTCAGGAAAGGAACTGGTTATAAAAGTGGATTTTAGGGTACTTTAAAAAACAATTGTGTGTAGACAACAACATATTTAACCAGGTTTTCTTAGGAGCA
Organism: Chinchilla lanigera; assembly: GCF_000276665.1. Classification (NCBI taxonomy): domain Eukaryota; kingdom Metazoa; phylum Chordata; class Mammalia; order Rodentia; family Chinchillidae; genus Chinchilla; species Chinchilla lanigera. The sequence goes on from NW_004955434.1 coordinate 15,085,901, forward strand.
GATGCCAGGGAATAAAGTAGCAGGGAATAAAGTACTTTATTTATTTGTGTAACCAAGACAGTTGCTATATGCTATACTAATACACTGTTACATATAGGACATGTTATTGCCACTATTCCAATGGGAATAATTCAAAACTGCTTGTGTAGACATATTCTTTTTGTATACCTGCCTTGCTTATGCTAAGAAGTTTCTGCTTCAGTGAACCTATAATAAATAGCAATTATTCGGAAAACCAAAAATAGATTTATTTATAATGAATGCAAAAAGAAAAATATCTAACACTATATAAGAGAAGAATTGTATGATATGCATTTAGAAATCACCAACATCAAAATTGAAACTTTGCTCATGGTTAATAAGACTTAAGTGCAGTTTTTTTTTCTTCATGCCTTGGTAAACTTACGTATTGTTACATGTCATCAACTGTTGCATGTTGGAAATCATGGTCCTACTGATATCCTAAATGGCATACTATCTTGAAAAGTTGTGGGGGCTGGGGATTTAGCTCAGTGGCACAGCTCCTGCCTGGCAAGCGTGAGGTCATGAGTTTGATTCCCTGTACTGAAAAAAAAAAGAAAAGAAAAGTTTTGTAAGCTCAGGGACCAGGTAAGTTGCTCTTAAAGACATCATGTTTTAAATAATTTAAAATTGACAGAGCCATTATATCCCTTTAGGATTTTCTTTTCTACATTGCTAACTATACCTAATTTCCTTTAAAATTCCTAATCCTTTTCTGTAATCAGAGAGCCACATGCTTTTAGGGGAATGCTTGACCAGTGTGCTGTATAACACGGAGGCATTTATTTTCCCTGCTTCATCTAGAGAATATAGTGAATAAGACTGTATTAGCAGACATTAATTCTCTCCAGAGAGTGGACTAAATATTCTGAGGAGCCTTCCTAATTAAAAAGAAAGGAAACTATGAGAAGAAAACTTGCTACCACAAAACACTGGATATCATTAGAAAGTTTTATAGCCCCATCTGAAACCTTGCAAAAAAGCAAAGCCAGCAAAGCCCACAGTTAAGCCCATCCTGAACTGATCCACTGTATTTGAACTGCTCAAGTCAAACCATTGATAAATTGTGGGTGCATTGAAGCATTGACTGTATTTTTAGCCTTCAGTGTTAGGTTATATTTGTTGTAAAGCTGGTATAAAAATACAGATGAGGTTTTTCCTACTTAGTGTCTCTGGAAAATCACATTTGTATATTTTTACACCTCCTTATCAGATACTATCTACTTTGTAGATATTATATATATTTCAAACCCTGCTTGTGTTACAGAATGTAAAGTTCTATTTGGCTAATGGATTAATAATCACAGGTAGGTATTAAATCATAAATTAATTTCAGATACAATATGTGCCAATTTCATAAAACTTCAAGATTCTTTTAATGGTAGAATATAACACTAGCATTGAAAAAGATAAAAGTCAGTAGTTTTTGCTACTTATAGAGAAATCTGTCAGGTAAGGCCACACAAGATTGATACCTTAGGAGAAAGTAATAATTTATAGCTCTAAGGGGAGCCTATGTATGCAAGTATAGTGAGGTTGGCCAAGTTTTTCAGACTTCCCTTGTCACAGTTAAGCTTTACAATTTCTTGGGAGTACCGACGCTCTCTGGCTGTCAGGTAAGCAGTCCTGGGATGAGTAGGGCTGGTGTAGCTGACTTGGAGTGTTTAAACCCCTAGTAAATATAATGATTGGAGTATGGAGTTAACCAGTTTTGGGAGAAGAGTAATTGATCAGCTTTTAACCAGGCCTTAATACTAACTTAAGACACAAGAGAAAAGGAAAGAAAAGGGAGAGACCCAAAGAGACAGACAAACATCGAGAGAGAGAGAGAGAGAGAGAGAGAGAGAGAGAGAGAGAGAGAGAGAGGCAGTTATAGTGCCCACAATCTACTAAGCAGTTGTGGAGGCAAAAGCAGAATATTTTAGTATTATAATAAAGTTTACAATGAAGATTATAATTATTTTTAGTCTTGTACGTAAAATTTTGGAGTACATATCCTAAGACATTAAAACTAGGTCAAGAACTCTCTAATATGATGACACAGGGTTCTCACTTCTACTCATTTAAGGCTAGAAGCCACAAGGTTCAGTCATAGATATGTAAAGTAGAACATTTTGCAATTACATAGCTGAACTTGCAATTTTCTGCGTCTGTCACCCTGTCATCACCCACTCTTTAACTCTCCTTTTGATTTTACTTCTCAAACCCCTAGTAAATATAATGATTGGAGTATGGAGTTAACCAGTTTTGGGAGAAGAGGATCACCAGATCCTTTCTCATCATCAGTTCTAGCAAGCTGTCCCTAGTCATCACCTGAATCAGCTTTACATCCTGTAAATCAGCCCATATCTGACCTTCACCTTCTAAATTCACAAGTGTATATGCAAGTTTTGAACAGCTCCTGTTATATGCTGAGTGAATGTTTTCTCAAACACTGCTAAGTAATGATGGTGGCCATGTTTGCAGCATTATTTTTCTATTTTATCTTATTTTACTTTATTTACTTTTATTTTATTGCTACAAACTTAATGAACAAGATTTAATTATCTGCCAGTATTCTTAACATGATAATTTATACGGCAGATTAGTCATAAACACATAATCTGAGGAGGTACTAAACTTTGGTTCAGCTTTCAATGCCAAGTTTGATATTTAGGCTTTAGGAACTTCTTGAATTTGTCCAAATGATGAATGAATAGCTCGTACAACTAGTGCTTTTCTTGGTACATTATCACGTTATAACCAAACTCTCAGATTTAAAGAAGAATGGCATTATCTGGTGATCTGGATCCACTGGCCGCTATGTTATTTTGTCTTTTACTGGATTCCTCCTAGTTTTCCACATGTCTTTTGCAATCCCACTTAACTTACACAGACATCTTTCTCCAGGGGTTATAAGTCTCCTCATTTCTTAACATAACTGACTGATAACTCTTGAAGTTAAAAACTATTTCCCAAGAATGATGTTCTTCATTATGTAATTTGGCTTTGATTTTTCACTACCTTCTTTTCTGGTCAACCTTCCCAGCTACTCCTTTTGTCCTACCATACTGTACTGTCTTACACTAGGGAATGGTATTGAATAATATCACATGTATTGGTTGAAAAAGATGTCATCATCGGAGAAGATGTATGGAACAATAACAAGGAAAAGAATTAAATCAGCGTGCAGACAGCATGCTGCGTGAACCCGACATTCCTTTGAGGTACATAATTCACCATTAAGAAATGTAATGCAGATTTTCTCTCCTGTAGTGTGCAACGCTCCGTAGGCCCCGTGGCCTTAATTGCTATTCAAGTTTCAAGAGAAAGTTGAAATCCATTTCTACAAAGAGAAAAATACTGGGTATTTGTTTCTCAGAGAAACTTGACTCTTTCAGATTCTTCTCACCTTCCACAGTTTATGTCAGTAATTCATATGTTATTTTCATCTTTTCCTAAGACCTTTGTTTTACTTCCTTCCTCGGTCCTGTTTGGTTGGGTGTATCCTCTGCACTATTTCTGTGATCTTCATGCTCACTTTTGTTAGGAGATTTCCTACAATTCTAATTTTCTGTACTGACTGCTGAAAACAACCTACACCATTCCCAAACCTAATTCTGCCTCTTAAAATTCCAAACAAGGTTCGGTTGTTTTTATGGCCTTTTCTCCTCCATTATAATAAAAGAGTAGTTCACTAACTATTAATTAAGCTTTCTCTGAATTTCATCTCAAGGTTTTTAAAAGACACTGATCAATATCATTGTATAGGCACCTACAATCCTTTGCACATTTACTCTAACAATTATGTGAACCATTGGAAGTGTGGCAGTAAGAGAAATTTAAGTCCCTGAGCTAACATTCTCCATGTAAATGCAGAAAATACAGGATAAATGCAGATACATGAATAAGATAATCATAAATTTAAAGAAATAAAAGGAAGAAAATAATATGGTAAGTTCATAAAAATAAACAGAAACACAAAGTAATTTTTTAGAGGTATAAATCTTAACATATCGTAAGGAAAAATGTTGACAGTGTAAATGGGCTCAGGAATAAATGTACGAGAGAAAGCATTTCTAGGAGAGATAATAGTTTATTTGAAAGAAAAGTATGAAATTTTTGACTTGATAAGGAGAAGAGAAGCTGTGTAAGAAGAAGTAGTATGTGTAATTATGAAAAGTTTGTAATCTAGCGCCAGACATAAACTCATTTATGAATTTAGTCTACTTTTTTGTTATTAAATCTAGAATGGGAATAGAGATGTAAAGAAGGAAAGCAATTATCCTCAATTCCAGTAGCTGATACAAGAAAAGACAAAACTTTAAACTATTATTGTTGGGGAGAGATAGGAAAAATTTGTTAAGTATTTTGGAGAATATGTTAATTAAATAAGCTATATTTTATGAGTAAAATAATTCACAGGGTGTCGAAAATGGAATCCATGTATTGATTGGGAAAGACCTAGGAAGAACAGATTTGTGAGATGTGCAGAGGTGGGAATCACTACTTACATTTTGCATACTCTAGGATTTTAATTATTGTGTGATATTGTTCTAGCACTACTAGGCAATTTAATTGTAATTAATGGTAATGATGATGTAAAGTTAAAGGCATGGTAAAAGGGGTATTTGAAATTACAATCCTGTAACTTTATATATAAAATTAAATACTACTGGGGACCCTCAAGTCATAAATGGTCTCACATATGGACAACTTGAGTTATGGCCAAAATTTTGCGTTTAGTTTGTAAACAAAGTCTCGTGTTGTGACACAGTGCCAACCTACACTGTGGTTATAAACAAAGATTCACAGTGCCTGCAAAGCGTGTGCCAACCTATATAAGCATCAGTCTGAGCACAGATGTGCGTGTTCACAGATGTGATTTTGCTCAATTCTTTATATAATCACTGTGACTACTGGTGTCAAAATGGCTTCAAAAAAGCTAGAAAAGAACCTAAGGAAAACAGGGAGGGTAAAGAATCCAATCACAATACGACAGAAGAGCATTAACATAAGGACAGAAACAGACCACCTTAGACCAGTTATTAGTTTTGCAAAGGTTGAGACCTGGTGAGCCAGAAGCAAGTCCTGCCATATTCTTGATGTCCCTATAGGAGGAGACTCTCCTTCTACACATTAACCACCTTCCAGTTTGTCCTCCTTGCTGCAAACCAAAGACGTCAACTTGAATAGTGAGTGCAGGATGAAACTGTTGTTTCTGGTAAACTTGGAACATGATATAACATTTTTGTGAATATACTGGGAAAGTTATTGGAGTTTCTGGTAAATTACACATATTATATGACCATTTTACTACAAAAAGTTTAGTTAAGCGTGTTTTGGAAGGTTCAGCTGCATTATGAGTATTTGCATTATTTCTTGTGGGAAAAATAATCTTGACTTACAACCAACTTGAGTTGCAACCAGCCCTGGCAAATGAATTGAGTTCATAAGACAAGGATCCACTGTAGACCCACAAACAAGTCTGAAATGGAAATACTAAATAAAGTGGGGACTTTGACAATACAGTTAAAGAAGGAGAAGGAAAAATTTTGTAGAGGAAAGCAAACAGAGGAGGATGTTTAAGGAGTATAAAGGAACCTGTAGTGAGAAAAAGGAGGGACAGGAAGTTAAGCTTATTGAGGACTTTTCCAGGCTTAGAAAGAGCAAGAAGGAGCTGAGAAATTTGTCAGAATAGGTGTTCTGCGGAAGTGGAATCAGATCAATGGAGGAACTGGAGTCAACCTGAACACGGTTGAAGAGAACTGAGTGAGTCAGGACACTATGGTCAATCACCTGCCACTCCAGCTCCATCAGCCACCCGAACCATTTCTAACAAGGCTTTAGCTGCATTTGCACCAGTGGTAATTATTCAGATATGGAGACATACCAAGAAATAGAGGACTCTAGGATTCCATTATTCCACTGAATCATTATACAGGAATATGTAATACTATAAGTTAAAAATAGTGCCTTCAAAGAGAATAAGAACTTGGATAGTGAAGATGTCAAACATCTTGAGAAAACATAGAATTCTGTTTATGAAAATAAGATGTAAGGGGGAAAATCTCTCCTGAAGAAAGGTGTAATAATTAGCACTAATTATTCTAGTAACTGTTGCAAGCATCAAAGAATTAATGTTTCAATACACATTTTGTCAGTCATTGTCATTGAAAATGGACTGAATATAATAGCCATTCTGCTCTACCAGTCTCCTTATTTGATTGTAGATAGATACATAAAAGCTTTTTATCAGGTTACAATAAGGTCCTTTCATATGTATTTTCCATAGCTTTTTCATTATGAATGGGTGTTGATTTTTTTCAAAAGACTTTTCTGCATTTATTTGTATAGTCATGCGACTTTTATCTTGGCTTTTGTTTCTATAGAGCTTTACATTTATTGAGTTACATATTCTGAACTATCCTTTCATGCTGGGGTTGCAACATACTCGGTTATGCTGAATGATGCATTTCATGATTTGTTACATTCTGTGTGTGTTGTCTTGTTGAGGGTTTTTGTGTCTATAGTCCATAAAATTTTTGGACTGTAGTTTTCTTTTTTGAGCTCTTGTCTATTTTGGGGGTCAGAATGATATTGGCTTCCAGGAATGAGTTTGGAAGTACTTCCTTTTCATTTTCGTTAAACACTATGAAGAGTATTGGGGTTATAAACTTCTTGAAGTTCTTGTTAAATTAAATAAAACCACCAAATCCTGGGTTTTTATAGCTGGTAGTTTTTATTTTACTTTCTGCCTGAAACCCACTGTCTGTTATTGGATTATTTGGTGTTTTTTGTTTGTTTTTGATTAGTAGGGGTAATTTATGTGTTTAGGAATCTTCCCATTTCTTCAGTATTTTCCAGTTTTGTTGAAGTACAATTTTTGTTGTAGCTATGTGGTCTATTGTGGAGGAAGTTTCAAGTTCAACTTGGAAGGATATATATTTTTTGTGGTGGAATAGAACACTGTGTACACATTTTTTAAATCCATGTATTCTAAGGTGTAGTTCTAATAGGAGTTTTTAAAGTTTTTGTTCAGTTGATTTGTCTCTTTGTGTTAGTGTGTGATTGAGGTCACCATCTATGAGTGTGGTGGTAGTTATTTGAAACTTTATGTCTAGCATGGTATGTTCTATGAAGTTATGTGGGTTTGTATATGATACATATATACTTACAATTGCTACCTCTCATGCTGAATTATTCCCTTCACCAATATGTAGTGACCTTCTTTGCTTCTCCTGATTAGTTTTAGCTACGAGTTTACTTTTTCTGAGATTAAAATTGCTATTGTTTCTTGTTTTCAGGGTGTGGTGCGTGGAACACTGTTTTCTACTCTGATTTTTACAATATGATTTTTTTAATTAAATGAGTTTTGACTTCAGTAAACTGTTACTTTTGAGAATTTCTATTGGTTACAATAACATCAATAGATCCACCCATACATCCATCACATACGTTACAAATTTTTTCCACTCTCAATAACAATAAACTTTCCCGTTTATTGTTATTGGCAATTGGTTTGTGATGTGGAGGGAGAACGAAAGCAAAGAGATGGGAGGTGGAAAAACCGAGGATAAAACAGTAGGAGGAGAGGTAGAAAGGACAAATACTAACAGATAAAAAGGTGGGAGTCGCTGCCTGTTGGAGGTCTCTCGTTGGAATAAAAGGTTAGTATTCAGGTGTGTTAAGAGAATGTTTGTGCGGCAGGAGGAGTGATGGAGTAGGAGAGAGGTTTAATTAAGGACAGGTATATTGTGAAGTTTGCAGAACCAACTGATACATTTGTGGTTAGATTTGTTTAAATCCTCTAAGCACAATTCTTCTAAGGAATACTTAGGAGATGAGTGACTCCATTAAAGTGAAAGCTGTGGTTGGCACTTATTCATTTTTTTTTAACAGATGTAGAAACCTGTTATATATAAGTCACATTACTATAGACAGCTAAGTTAGATTAAAAATTACTATACAGTCAGAGCAGAATTGGGCCTGCATCGGAGTCAGCACAGAAAATGGAGACATCAGAACGGTGGCTGGAGGTGAGCAGGAGAGAGCCAGCCTCAGGAGGGAGATGAAATAGCCATTCCTGTGAGATAAGTAGCAGTTTGAGGTTACACTCAAATTAGCACCACCTGGACCAGCGATCCCAGATACATACACTGGTGGGTGACTGTTGGTGAGTGAACAAGGTGCCTTTGCTCTTTCCATGTATTCTTGCTATGTGATTCATTTCTCTATTGGATCAATATCAGCTAAGTGGCAATATTTGCAATCCTATAGGTTCATTTTAGTTTGATCCACATGTACTCTCATTTTCATTTTGCTATATAATTTACCTCTGAAAATGCACCTTGGTGACAACTTTCGGGACCTCCTCCTATAACTCAGGCTTTTTCTTTTAATAAAATTCTCCTACCCTTAACTTTCCCTGTCCCTTGAAATTCATTGTTCAATATTCAGGGGATGCAATCTCAGCACACCTGGCATTTATCATGTCAAGAGTCATAGTTTTCCTATATTGTTATGAATGGTGGAGAAACGTTGAGGAAAAGCAGAATCAAAAGGAGTGGAGATAATAAAGCATGGAGGAAAGATGGCTGAAAAGAAATAGGAAGTCGGAGAAACAGCAGAATAGAGGGGAAAACTTGAGAAGGAAAATTTAAAAAGTAGAAAAAACAAGTGAAGTATAGTGTTGACACACAAGCAAAAATTGGAGAAAATGAATAAGGAAAAGAGAAGTAAGACAGAGGGGGAGAAGAGCAAGAACCCCAAACAGATACTCCAGAAAGAAAAGATACAGTCTCCACATAGTAGCAGACCTTCTGCAGGATTTTCTTTCACTCTAGCTTTTGTAATCAGCCTTCAGGCAGCCAGGCTTATTTTCCTCCCTGTCTGCAGCTCCTTAGTTGCCCGCCCTGGAGTGGTGAGGAGTGTCAATTTTAATGGGCCCACTTCCTTTATGAAACTCATGCTTTGAACATGGTTAAATGCCGTCTTTTGACTTTGGCTCAAGGTCCAACCTCCTCAATTAACCTGAGAAGAGGGAGATGTGAAATAATTCACATGACATTGAGCTCTCCTTCACCTTCTGCCAGTATCTTGTCACTCCTGCTGCCTGTGCTGCTGGTTGCCTCTGAGTTCTCCCTCTAGAGACCTTCAGCACAATATGTCCCAGAAGTTCTCTGCCCCCAATGCCCCTCTCTATGTCTTCGCACTCAGATCCCAAGTTACCCCTATCTCAAGATCCTCCCTTTTCTGCTTGCAGAAACTGATATGGCTCTTGGTTGTTTTAGGGAATTCTTTGCCCTGTGTGTGATGATACTTGGGATTTAAGATTTCCTGCTGACTCTGATATTTCCCATCTTTGTGAAAAGGACAGGAAGCACCTACTCTGGATGGATGTTCAGTCCCTCTCCCTACCCTGTGGAGGTTGGGTTGCTTTTTATGGGTTCCTCCAATCAAGCTTGATGCCATTCTAGGTCACAGTGCTTACTGTAACTCTGTCTTTTCCTCATGGGTTTTACCTGCAGGTGACTGGCTACTGGAAAGTAGTGTCCCCAGCAGTTTGGAATATGGTGGGGCAGGCATCTGTTTTCCTTTTTATTCATTGCTGTTCGTGGCTTCCCTGGGTTGCAGTTAACGTCCATGATAAATTCCCTCTTCCGTTACAGGGAAGAGCAACTTTAAAGAATTAATCTCAGCATTCTGGTATCTGCAAGGATGGCCTATTCCAGTAGGTGGCTAGAGCTACTTCCAAGCACTGGGCATGAGTGGAAGTGGACCGCATGAAGTGGGCCACAGCTGTCCCACTTCCCTTTTCAGGGATCTACGTGCTTGTTTAATCTAGATGTATTATCTTTCAGATGAATTTTCCATTTTTGGGTGCGAGTTCCTTCCCTGTTCCTAAGCACCTGTGTTTATCCCTGACTCTTCTCTGAGTATCTCTAATACAAACCTTCTCTAATCAACCATGTTGCACACCCAATAGATACATTTATTAAATGAAATATTTGAATATGCACTGTGTGTCACTCACTGATTTAGTCTTTTGAGTACACTGATGAGGAAAACAGCAGCAACAAGTTAGCTTCAGGCAGTTTTTGTTTTAGAGTACATAATAACAAAGTCTACCTCATAGGGTTTTGGTAGTAGTTAAATGTATTTATACTGTATGTAAGCACAGAGAACAGTGCTTGGTTTAATTTACTTTAATTCTTCTTTAATGTTAGTTATTGTTATTATTTGAGGGTAGAATGTAATTTATTGGATGTATCCAAGTGTTCATTTAGTAAGGGAAACAGTGAAGAAATAGCTGTGTCTTCCTATAATAGGTGAGAAATGTATTTTATTTGTTTTATACTCTGATAAGACAATGAATATTAGCCTGATGAAATGAAAAGGTAGAAAAGATATAGTTCAGAGGTAAAAAAATACATGCCAATTTAACTCAATGAACACAAGCCATAACAAGTAAATAAAATATAAATAGAAAACTAAAACAGATGATTATCTTGAAACAAAATAGAATTAAATTTTATTGGTAACTTTTTGTATTAAATATAAGAGCCATCACTTTAGGGACAGATAAATTGGACACAAACACTTGGTCCTTAAATTTTCACTTGGGGGTGGCTCATAGGTTGGGCTGTTCATTAGATAGTTTGGGTCTCTTAGATAGATGTGTGCCAGGTTTATGGAAAATGTGGGTGAAAAATGTTTATGTGGTCAGCCAAACTGTAAAACATAATAATATTTAAATTATATTAACTTACATATATATATTTATATACATATATATTACATACATATATATGTAATTTAGAGTTTGGCTTCTACAATATGCAAGTTGAAGTGTTACAGTCTAGTAGTTTAGAATATGACCTTATTTGGAAGCAAAGTCATTTAAGATGTAATTACTTCAGCTAAAATCAAGTTATATTTGAGTAGGTTGGTCCCTTAATACAGTATAACAGATGTTCTGATAATAAGAACGCCTTGTGAAATTTACAAAGAGATGCCATGTGAAGATAAGAGAAAGTGAAATATTGAAATGATGCCTCTATAAGCCAGAAAACATCCAGAGCTACCATCGCCTGTAAGAAGCAAACATGAATCCTCAGACTCTGTCCTGCCGACACATTGATTTCAGACTTCTAGGCTCCAGATCTGTGGGACAAAATATTCCTGTTGTTTTAAGCCATCTGGACTGTGATGCTTTTTATGACATCCCTAGAAAAACAATACAGAGAGCTGTACAAATGTAGGACTCTTTGGGATGTTGTGGCTTCCCATTTTAATGACACAGACTTCTCATCTTTCTGGTACATGAATTGCACTAGTTCTTTTCAGCCCAAGTTCAATCCCCATGTAGGAGGCTGATTATAAGTCTCTAAAAGATGGGAGAGTCAAGAACGGGCTGAAATACCTAAGGCAGAAGTAAAGAAAGGCATCACTTTGCAGAGGGCAGAGCCTCAGGTTTCCTTTTGATGTCAAATTTGAACGACAACTTCAACTTTGTGAAATCCATTCTATCGCATGGATAGATGTCCATTCAAAAAATACCTCTTTCCAAAATGTGTTTTTCCATTCTATCATCTGTTCTATCTATATTTTAACTACCTGGAGCCACTCAAAATGAAATTAATATTCTGAAATCTTCCACTGAGAATGACTTGAAAAGCAATAGTTTAAACTAATGCTACACTGTGATTATATCATTGGCTTTTATATCAACAAGAAGAGCAAACTTTATAAAAAATGTTTCTGTTTAAGCCAAGGAGACTGTAAACTATGAAATAATTGTGGTTTAAAAAAACCATGAGCCACTCCAATTCAACAATATTTTAAATCACTTTAGTAAAGATAGATAAACTTCTTTTCCCTGAGGGCTGGGTAGGTGTCAGAAAGGTGTGAACATCCATTTCTTCCTACCTCACTGAAGTGAGGCATTCACTGTTACATCATAATCATTCCTATGATAATATAACTAGTACTGTAAAATGGATATTTACAAGTTATTTTTTTTTCCTTTACAGTCAAGTGGCTTCTTCAGACCTAAGGCGTAAACAGCTTCCCCCAACTTTCTTCAGCCCGGATGAATGGACAGAATATGCAACTGCTGACACCAGAAACCCTGGAGGCCAGTTTCTTCTGAGAGAAATGAGGATGAGGTGAGGACAGCTGGAAGTGAGAAGCAAGTGTGGAGATTTTCATAGTCTTTCTGAGCTGTCCCTTTTTTCTGTGCCTTACTTTACAGGACCCTTGCCTACCTGTACATAGAAAGATGGGGATGTGAGGCAAATGGGCCCCTACATCTCTGTAGAGCCAGCTTTGAGTAAATCCCTTTCATTGTCATCAAAATAAGTGGCTTCCTGTGATCTGCTCAGTGGTGAGCAAATTAGCATAAGCATATAAACCTCAGTGATTGGTAATAATAATATTGCTTAACAAATGGTATCCAAAGTCAAATATCTAGATAAAAGTAAAGGTGACTTGTACATAGTCTCATTCCAAAATGTAGCTTTTGATCATCATTTATAGAACCTTCCCTTTTATATATTTTTAAACTAGAGGATATAATGCATTTTGGGAAATAAGTTAATTATATAACACATTTCTCCCATATTGATTATAAAACACATAATGATTCAGAGATATTCAAATGTGAAATAAATAAACCAAGTGCAGTAGTTGATACACTGTGTGAACTTGAGAAGTTTAGTTTAACTAAGTGACTCAGCAGTTCTAAATTCTAGGGTAGAAGATATGCCATAGTATGGCTGTTTATGATCTAGGATGTTGTAATGGTTGATGCATTGTGTCAACTTGAGAAGTTTAGGAGCTTAACTAAATGATTCAGCATTTCTACATCCTAGGATGTAGAGAACCCATACTAGGGTGGGTAGCCTGTATGTAAGTAACATAAGTGAGGAAAAGAGGCATGCTCTCCCTGTTTTGCTCTTGTTGTTTTTTGCTGTCTTCTGTTCCCATGAGTTATTGCACCTCTACAATGCCATCCTGCTTTGGAGCCAGCTGATTATGGACTGAAGCCTGTACAAACTGTGAGATAAACAAACTTTTCCTTCCTTAATTTTTGGCATGGGGTATCTTGTTTCAGCAATGAAAAGAAAGTTATTAATACATCATGTCACTTTCAATTAATAAAATATGATAGTTGCAAGCAAAATATGATGGTTGCAAATAAATTTGTTCGTAAGGACTAAGAATATTAGATATTCAGTTACCTTACTTTGGTGGCAATGTTAGTGGCTATAAAGGAGAAATACAACTTCAAACTGCTGGATGTCAGATGTGCCAAATTCATGTCTCCTCAAATTAAAGAATGAATTCTAAGGACAATGGAAGTTAAAAGTTGGCAAGATTTAAGTGGGCTGCCACAGTGGTCCGTGTAAGGTTCTCCTTGGACATGAATTTCCCAATACCCAACCTGTCTATCAGCAGAGGCATTTTTCTTAGCTCAGCACCCATGTCCTTGGCAAACACAGAATGCCATAAGAGAGGTAAGATGGAGCATAGAATCTTCCAAACACCCAGACATCTGAAGACACCCAAACATCTCAAATGCCTCAAGAACTTGGCCCACTGAGGCATGAGACATCCAGAGAACTTTGGCCAGTGATGCTTATTAAGATTTTCTTTCCTACTTGCCCTTATCTTCTTTCAAGTCCTATAAAACAGTCCACTTCTTTGTTTTCTACCAATGGCCCTCTGTCTACCTGTGCCCAGGCCATGTTGCCTTTACACAAGCATCGCAGTCTCAGCTGGTCTCTGCCTATTGCTGTTCTTCGAGTTATTTTTCCAAGATGTTTTATAGGCCACAATCATGAGAAGGGTACAAAATCATCAGGTGAGTACAATGAGTCAAATTATAATCAACCTATAAGGTTATAAGTGATGCAGGGATTGTGTCAGAACCTCCAAATATGATATAAGGAAAATAATATTACTCCCAACCTGTCAGATGTCTGATATGCTGTTCTCTAAAATAATAATGAATTATAGGAACAATGAAGGTTAAAAGTAGGAACTACATAGTGAAGGATACCCAGCTCCTGCCTGAAAGGAACATGAAGGGACATTCAAAAAGTTCATTGCCCTGACTTCCTTTCTAGGGAAAGTTTTACAGAGTACAACTGCGTGGGTGCAACATGGGTTGTTGATATGCTCAACCAATAAGATTAGATGTATAACTGTTTAGTTTGTTCTTCCAACAGGGAAGTAAGTCGTGTAGCAAGTGGGCACTGAAGGAACAAAGAACTTTTCAGGTAGGTAATGGATTCCGAAGTCTTGGTTGCCCACTGAAGAGACTGATGCTTATGTAGACTTTATTAGACCATGTGTTATCACTCATCTCATGCTGGTCCTTTCGTTGTTATCTTGAGGCCTGGCCTCTAACTAATGTGCCTCCAGCCACAGTTGCAGTGGGTTTTCTCTTTGTCCTGACTCTCTCAAGGGCCCAGCCCCATCTGACTGACTATAGTATTTCTACCTAACTTACTTGTCTTTACTATGAGTATAGCCACTTAGCTAATATTGACCCAATAGGGAAATGGGTCCTACAGCATGGCCACTTGTAAACAACAAAAGCAGCTTGGGAAAGGGATGGGTCTAGGTGCTGTGGGCACCCATCTGGTTCACCCTTGTATCTCTGGAATTTACTGGACATGGTGAAGCTGGTTACAGCATAATCTCAATTGTTGCTTATCTCTTAGGTATGCATACAGGGCTGGTCATTACTTCCTTCTCTTAAGGCTCGATCTTCAACACATGTACCTCCAGCAACAGTTGTGATATGTTCTCATCTTCTGTACTGACTCTTCTGGGGCTTACCCTTGTCTCACTGCCTATGAATTTCTATCTTATTAAGCTCTCTATTATGGGATAATAATCAGTTGTACAATTGAAAATTCATATGTTTCTGGATGTAGTGGCACAAGCCTGTAATGCTAGTACTCAGGAGGCTGAAGCAGAAGCTTCACTGTGAGTTTGAGGCCAGCTTTGTCTACACAGTGAAACTCAAAAAAGTGAATCTGTTCAATACTATAAGTTATTAAGTGCTAAGCTATTTTTAATTCTTTAATAATCTGAAATAAAAATCTAGATATTTGCATAAAATTGAGCATTAACTTTGTATAAAATAATATAAAGGTATTATAAATATTGTTTTATAATTCTAAGCTTTAAAAATTTCTGCTGCTGTTATTATGTATAAAATTTAAATCTTCAAAAGTTAAAGACATTTAATTTTGTGTAATAAAGTGTTTCATTAATGAATAAACATGTGCTTTCCCCTACTGCTTTCTTCACCTTACAGCAGCCCTGGGTGGTATTTTTTGAAAAACAATCACATAAGTTAAGGAGATTTTACATTTTAAAATAGCCACTCTTGGAAATGAAGATCTTGACCCACTGGTTAGGAGGAGCAATGGAGTCAGCAGTTTTCATTTCAAAGCTGGATACCACAATAGCAAGAGCCTTTCTGAGAACCTTGTCTGACAACTTTCCATATCAGAATGATGTTGCAAAGTAGAGCCAAAGGGAAAATGGCCCACACTGGTAACTGACATAACCAGCACTATTACAGCTTGTGACCAAAGTTTACATAATCTCTATGAACTCCATAGGGCTGTATATTTGAATGGGCTATTTAGTGTAGTTTTCCTTTTATGTAGGGTCTTATTTGTTGATTTAAAATATATAGGATAGATTTGACTTTGGAATAATTGATACTGATCCTCATTTCTATGTGAGGTTTAAGTATTCCCTGTAACTGTTAATTTTACTTGAAAACTGAAGGAAAAAAAAACATGGGCGGAATAGAACAGAAAAATGACTTTTCAGCTAACTTGTTTCACCACCAAAGAGATAACACTGAGAAGGGAGGCAGGAAAATCTTCCTCAAATATAGCTGGTCTTCACTGGGAGGCTGGGCAAGGTACAGAGCTGAAAGTGATGGTAATACAGAAGAAATAACAGCCTTAAAAATGAAAAGGGCAAGACAAAGCCAAGGGGCTTGGGATGAGACAGAGGAGGAGCAAAGATACCAACTTGGGTCAAAGAACATGATTCAGCTCAATAATGTGGAGTCCATTTGGGTACTCAGAGGGGAAGCTCAGGAAAACAATTATTTCATCAAGTTTTACAATAAAGCTTAAAATAAGCACAGAGCCAGTCACACTGATTTTATCCTTTGTATAGAATATTTATTTACTTTGTTGCTTCTGTATTTAAACAGAATTTAGTCACCAGATGAGACATTTTCCTGTCAAAAGAAATTCATCTTTTTTTTAAAAAAATAGTGTACATGATGCTTTGAGTTTATAAAATAACTCTGAAACACTTTCAATATACAAATATATGGAATCAAATGAGACAGAAGTCAAAACAGAAGAAAAATAATGATCCAATGCTTTGTCAAATAGTAAATTAAACAATATTAAAAAGTTGCACATGAAATTAAAATGCTCATTTACTTTTCAAGCCACAATGCCTTAAATTCAAAGTTGATGGAAAAATGATGAAATCAAGTGTACAACACTAAAAAACCTTAATGCTCCAACATATAACACATTACTGCAGCACATAATAGTTAGTCAATTAGAGCTAGTTGAATTTCTGTTACATGCAAGATCATAACATGAACACTTAACATGTTTTTTTCTGCCTATTTTATATTGTTCACTTGCAAACATCTGGATATATTCAAATTTTGAGAGTTCTGAAATCAAACTACATTCTATGTTAACATTGATGGAACAATAATTATTATATGAACTCTTAAAAATTTGTAGACCTTAACAATTCACTCAGTTCAATTTGCTGTCTTTTATGGCTGGGAAAGAAATGGAAAATTCATGACTTTTATGTAATACTGGTTTGGAGTCTTGAGAGAATAAGTGTATTTGCAACTTTGGTACAATAGGAAAAAAAGCTAATTAAAGCAATAGAAATTTTATGCAACACACTGTTAGCATGAAAATGAATACCCTAATGTACCCACTGTTTATAAAGGTATTCTGTTCACAAGCAGTTACATTTTTCAGTTGGTTCTAGGATTTAACTAAACTCCTTTCTCCCCAGTGATATTAATGCACAGTCAGATTTATTTATTTATGTATTGAAAAAAATGGTAAAACAAAATTTCATTGCAAAATAATAAGAGAATAATAATCGTTAATAGTAAATATACTTTTATTTCAGTTTTCTTACAACTGCTCCATCTTGTTCAGAAAGACATCATTTAAAAATGATATCTGGCCAGTTACCACCGTTTCATATTTTAATATGAAACAGCCTCAAGTGTGTACTTGAAATAGTGATGATAATGCTATTGATGATGGGATGAGGAGGAGCAGGAATGTGCTGAAATGCTACTGATGTTGACCGTGCCGAAAACTAACACATATGGAGTATATACTTGTCCACCACCAAGGTTCTCATATAGATGTTAAAATATTCATACTGTCTCCAAAGAAGAAAGGAGACTGAATCAAAGTAAATAAAATATTCAAAAATTTATATAAATTTGTTCACCAGAGATGATCATGTCCATGTATCTCTAAAGCTCTGTCTGTAGTAGCAGTTATATACTTTTTTGCTTTCTAGTGATGCATAATGAAACTTTAACTTTCTGATCTGTTTTTCAACGTTAATTCAATAGCATTGAAATTTCATGAAATCAAGATATACCATAAATTATCTATCAAAACAAAGACTAATAATTATGACAAAGCTTTTAAAAATATTTTTATGTTAAAATTATGAACCCTAGCAATAAACTTGTTTTGATTTAAATATTTATTATTACATATTTTCTCATCTCATCATTAAATATCACTTCCTTACATATTTGCCACAGTTAATACTACTATTATTAATAACTACTATTTCCATGTATCCATGTGATCTAAAGCTACATATTAGAGTCTTTATTTTTTTACTTTTTTGTGGGGGCTACTGGGAATCCAACTCACAGCCTTGCGCTTGCCAGGCAGGTGCTGTACCACTGAACTATATCTCCAGCTCATATTAGAGACTTTAAATTCAACATCACTAATACTTAATGTACCCATTTTTAAAACAGAAATTGAGGTTGTTTAAGAATAATTATTCAAGTTTCCAGTACTTGAACTGGCATAGAAAAGACATCAAAGTTTAGAATACATATTGTGTTTAGCAGAAAGTATATATTAATTCATTTTTAGTGGTTGATATCAAGATCAGAGTGTCTACTAAACCAAAAATATTAGAGAATAAATAGGATACATTCTTCTGGAGCTACAAAACTTATCCTAGGGAAGAAAGCTTTGAAATTACTGAATTATATGAACTTAGAGCTGGAAATATTTAAGGGTCTGAATTTTGTCACTCAAAAATTATACGAATGATGCAGACAGTGATGAAGGATAATGATAAGGTCAAAAAATTCTCAATCCCACCTGTAACAATAAATTTCTTGTGACACTTCCTTGGCATGTGCTAGAGAATTCACTGAAATAGATAAAGCTTGATTTTCTGATTTCAACTCTGTTCTAAGTAGTTACATGCTTTGGGCAATTGAGATTTTTTTTATGTTTTTTTGTTTTTATTTGTACTGTTTATAGTATATAAACATTACATTCATGGTAAGGAATTGGAACATGTACATGATGCATTTCAATTCTACTTTCCCTTTCCTCCATCCCGTTTTATTTTCCAGCATCAGGTTCATTTTTTAATCTTATAATACCTTACAAGATTAATTATCATATATACAGATGGATGACCAGACTAACAGGCCCAAGAGCATGTAATACATGTAAGACGATGATACTAAATCAAAGTACATTTTTAGACTTACTGTCTGCACTGGATTGCAACACATTTTTTACTTTCTTTTTGTTTCTACCTTCAATAGTAAAAATAAAGGAGGTGGTGACAAAAATTTACTGCACACATGAAAAACTAGCCCTCTCCCTGTGCAGCAGCAGACACTTAAAAACTATACTACTAATAACAATGATGGAGATGATGATAAAATGGAGCCACCTGTGAGTTACTTCCTTGTCTAATTTTTCAATACAGTTTTTGCAGACCAACACTTTTCCCTCTGTTAGAAGTTTTTCCTCAAATTAATTATAACAGTATCTTATAATGCTCATATTCTGCTCTCAAGTTGCTAGCTACTTTCCACCTAAACAATCTATAGTTTTATTCTTTACCCACTTATTCAATTTAAGAATGACCATACTCCTTAATTGAAACTACTGTATTTCAGCTTTTACTGAAAACTCTATAGTTACATACAATAAGGTGATTCTTTTTAAAACACTTCCAAAGAAAACTTTCTTTACGTGACCGTGTTCATTATCATATGTAGTCCTTCATGGAATGTATAATTTGCATTACATAGCTCTCGTATATCATATTGAATATTCAAAGAATGCCTTATTTCTCAAACATTCACTGAATAATTTCTTACTTATGTTGTTTTAATATAGACGATAGAATGGACTAAACAAAAAGACTAGTGAGTTTCTTGAATAAGTGGTTGAGAAAAAGAGGCCAAAGTTGTACAACTTAAAGGAAAACTGCAGGGAAGAGACACACTGCAAGCTGGAGTCCACCTTGTCTTAACTCTGACAAAGAAAAGAGGGTGTGTCTCTCAAGGTGTGTGAGCACAGCAGCTTGATCTGACGCCTGCTTACTTTTAAACCATGTATACAAACAGTATCTCATTACATGGAAGTATTTGGAAGATACTCATTTTAAATGGTACATTTCTAATAAAGCACAATAATTTTAATCATACTTTATAATTTTAGATGAGCTAATAAGAAGCAAACTCATTTTAAAAACTAACACTCCAGCCAGGCATAGTGGCATACACCTGTAATCCCAGTGCTCAGGAGGCTGAGGTAGGAGGATCTTTTTGAATTTGAGACCAGCCTGGGCTACAAGGTGAGCTCAAGGCTAGCCTGAACTGCACAGTGAGAGTCTGTCGCAAAAAGACAAACAAACAAAAAAACAAAAAATCAAAAAACTAATGTGCCTATCTATTTAATCATATGTTATAACTGGTTAGATTAAATGGTTTTATAAGAGTACTATTTTTTTTCCTTTTTATTGCAAGTTTTAATGTGGTTCTCCATGATCATTTTGTATTTAGTGTTCAGGCAATTTTAATTTTACTCACTGTGGATTTAGAGGGAAATATGGACATAGAGTAGCTTTGTCACATCAATAGATAGGATGACTGAATTAAAAAAACTGGAGTATAGATTAAGTGAAAAGAGAAAACAGGTTGGTAAGACAAACATGTAAAATATATTTCAACCATAGTTTAACAAATGTGACACTGGATCTCAGAAAGGCAGGAGGGGTTACTGGGAAGATTTCAAAATATTGCATTAACCATTAAATACAGAGCAGTTTCAAAAATATAAAATAAAAATACTCAAAAATTAAGAATAGAACAAATGTACAACAGATTCAGGAAAATCAGTGAATCACAAACTGGAAGATTACAAAAATTAAAACTTTGCACACTTAATATCATCATGAAACTATTTGAAAGGAAAGAAATACAGGGAGAAAGAGAGAATATAATGAAAGCAAATATAGAAAATGAGACTTTCAAAAGAGAAACAGTAAGGCTTTTAGCTAGCTCTGTGCTAGAAATCAGAAGTAAAAACATTTAAGATGCAAAAAAGGAAAGAAAATATTTTCTGGGCTCCTAAAATATTTTTGTAACTGAAAGTCAAATCTGAAAATGCTTTAGAACTATTTTTAGTTAGAAAACAGCTCAAAACTAAGAAATATTAAATATGTCTTCACAAGCTAGAGGAAACTAATTATAATAGGAAGCATGGATCTGAGGAGGCAAAAAAAGACAATGAATAAGAATCCACATACTGGCAAATATAAAAGCAGTACTGACTGGAAGAAAAATAATAATTATCTACTAATTGGTAGCAAATACAGGTTTAAAATCTATGCCAACAATGTAAAAACTTAGTGGGGATAAAAACTGCCATGAAGCTCTATCTTGTTCAGTAAGAGTTAAGATTGCCAAACAGCATAGTTACAGATATATAGTGTAATCTTTAACCTCTAAAATTTTGATAACAAAACTTTTAGAGACCAAGTGCCAGAGCTGCATCCCAAAACACACTGATTTATCACAAAATGACAACACTGCAATCAAACACAAATAAACTTCCAATGACACAAACAAATTGTTATTGAAAGGTAAAAGTTTTCACTTGGCAAGCTTTTGCACAATTAATGTGATCTTTGCTGTTGTATGCTTGCTGATAATTTGCCAAACATGGGCTCAGATTTCTAGTTTGAGAGCAAGACACACAGCACTCAGGTCATCATTTAGTCTGTTTCTTGTGTCAGATTTGATATAATTCAAAGCTGAAAACATCTGATCACAAGGATAAGATGATCACAACAAGTTAAGAAAAGCAATCCCGAGTGCTTTCATTGACTTAAAATTTTTTGGCAGAGAATTCCACGCTTTAAGGATTTCATTTTCAGAACTACCAGCTGTCATCCCTTCACACTCTATCCTTTCCATCTTCCCAAAGTTGCTTGCAAGTCATAGGGTTTATTTTTCCAGAGAGAGCTTTCTTGAAATTCAATAGCTCCATTTCCAGATTTCAACAATCTAACCAGTCTAATTAGGAAAGATCAAGTTCTCCAAGTTTAGTTTCACCTGGAACAGTAAGAAAATGCTGGATTGTCTCCTTCTGACACAGCTATAAAAATCTGCTCCTAAAATTCTCCTTTATAACTGCAACAGTGCTAGAAAATTACTTGTAGATTTCCTGATGGCTTGAGAATTATCTGCAGATGTAAATGCATTTTAGATTTGGAAAATTTGGCTGCTAACTTTCAAGACCTCTTTCAAAAACCTTGAGCTTTCTTTCAAATGTTTTGGTATCACAAAACATCTTTCTGCTGTTTTCTCTGTACTTTGTAGATTTTTATTAAGTATGGTGTAGTGTGAAATGTATACAAAAACAACCCATGTCATTATTAAGCCAGGTCATATCAGTCAGCTGTGGATATTCCTGCTTTCTATTTTTAATAGACAGCCTAATTTCAAATAAACAGACTACAAGTCTCTTCAGAATTCAGCCTCTGCTGGGCCAACAGACATTATTTTGCATAAGTAAAGCATTAGGCTGTGCCTGGACCTCATGGAGAAGTGCTTGAAGTTCAAAAATTAAGAGCATCAGGCATGGTGCCACTCACCAATTTTGTGATGTCTTTGAAGACATCATTTATTGGTTTCTGCTTTTTTCTGGCAGAAAAAGATTCCTGGTGTGTAATTCAGCGAAACTGCGTGGTTGGATGTTTTGCTTCACAAAGAACTATGTGAAACCAGATGCTCCCCTCACCATGCAAGGTGATCTGTCACTGGTAATTGATACTATTTTTTCTGGTCTTGTATCTTGTGAAAAACAAAGCCTCCATCACAGCATTGTAAATATTAGCCCTTGTGTTCTACCAGGCAAAAGTACCAGCTTCACCAATTCTTCTCCATGATGGGACCCACAGCATAATGGAAAATTGCTTCTAGCTTTGCATGATTATTTATATCTGTCCTTTGATAACAGCACACACAGTGTAGGCTGCTTTTTGGAAGTCAGTGGTGAGCTGATGAACAACATCACTTGCCATGTGAAAGCCTGTATCTTTAACAGTATTTGAGCTAAGTGACAACTCAGAAATGCGATGCATAATTTTGTCCTTGTTTAGGAAATCATGATTCCCATATGACATGGCTATTTTCATAAAATCTCCATCAGAGATAGGTTTAGTACGTTTTGTTATCTTGCAGCTATCCAATGATATGTTTTAGAAAGGTAGTTTCAGAGATGAGAAAGATATTTCCTCAACTTCCCTTCAAGAAATTCTTTCCTTTTGGTTTCAGCAAGTTTAGCTGCTTGCAGTTGGTGTCAAAGTGCTGCCTGATGTTTGGTGTGCAATACACACTTTCACTACACACAACACACAGTGTTTTTCCACTATGTTCAGTCACTCTAAGTGACACTGGTCAGGTCTCTGGGATGATCTCCCACTATCTGTTTGCAGTTTTTATTTTTTTTCTCTTTTCACCATAGTCAATTTTTAGGGTTCTAAACTTGGAGTCTAAAGAAATAAAAATTTGTTTTACAAAACGTAACACCCAATATGAATGCATTGTCAGTTTAGATCTTGCTTTAAAGAAAAGCCTTTAAAATATGCATAGCCTACCAAAAATAGCTTAGCATTACTGTTTCTCTCTGAGATGTTGCCTCAAAGATTCTTGTATTCAGAGGCGGGGCTTTGAAAGGAAACTGGATCTTGACTGTGCTATACTCACCAATATATCATCAGTGCCACACTAATTCATTGACGAGTTCAAAGCAGAATGTAGTAGTAGCAGACAGGGTCTGACTGGAGGAGGGTGGGTCACCGGAGATTTACCTGGAAGGTTATATTATGTCTCTCAGCTTCCTGGCTGCTGTGTGGTGAGCGACTTTCACTTATCAGACAGTTTCACCCTGCTGTTTCTGCCTTGGAGCCAGCTCATTGTGGATTAAACATCCAGAAGCCATGAGTCTCTAGTTTCGCCTTTTATAAATTTTGGGTGTTTGTTGGGTGTTTTGTCACATAATGTCAGGCATTTTTTCACATAATGACAAAGATGGCAAATATGCTTAACCTAGCCTATTTTAAATATGCTCAGAACACTTATTTTAGCTTATAGTTAAGTACAATCACATAACACAAAGGTTATTTCAAAATAAAATATTGAATGTCTCATGTAAATAAATCCATGAACATACCATGTTCATGGATTTAAATACTAATTTCTATAATATTGATTCATATATTTCATGAACTCTTATACAACTCTGAGAAATCAATTGTCCAGATCATAAAATGTCACATAATGACATTTTACCAGAAAAGTTCAGTATATTATTCCTAATGCAATGAGATAATAGTTTATGTTTAAAATTTCATCAGTACAATATATCATATAATTATCATAAAGAAATAAAAGATATAGAATTATCTTACTTCTAGGAAAGCATATTTATAAAGGCAATGCATATTTATGTGTAAATGTATTTAACATTGAGCAATAAATTAAAAATGACCTAACATTGGTAACATAATAAGAATCCAACAAATTTATACACTAGAAATTTTTATGGAGCTGGGCATGGTGGTGGATGCCTGTAATTCCAGCTCTTGGGAGGTTGAGGCAAGAGGATCATTTCAAGTTCAAGACAAGCCTGGGCTAGGAAGTGAGCTCAAGCCCAGCCTGCATTGCATAGCGAGACCCTGTCTCAAAAAGAAAAAAAAAAAAGGATATA
>NW_004955434.1:15110380-15111454 GCF_000276665.1 Chinchilla lanigera
AGAAAGAGAAAGAAAATCTTTATGGTTTGAAAAAGTAATGAACTATTCATGTTCCTCATAACTATCTATTCATTATTGGTTGTAATATCTGTTACGTAATGGCCATGGCAGATAACACCCGAAGGCTGAGGTTGCGGCAAGGATCAGATTTTATTCGTCTACAGACAGGCAGACTGACACTGGAGTGATATCAGCAGCTATCCAGAGGGGAGACTGAGTATGTAAATAGTATTTGGGGGTTGGGTTCTAATTTAAAAGGTCTGAGTGAAGTGCTTGAAGTCAAAAATTGCAGGGACAATCAGCACAGGTGTGTAGGCAGAGGTGATGCTAGGAAGACATCAAGTCCAATCCTAAATTCCTTTACTGTCTTTGATTCTTGTTTGCAGAGGGCAGGCTATTGTCAGTATTGGAGAATCTATTGCTCATACTGGGCAGGCCGGGTCTCTCTTATGTCCTTATCAGGGCAGGCCCGACAATATGCTGATGTAAAAATCAATCAATAAATAACAGTAGCATGAATTTGAAGTTAAGAGTTAAAATTATTACTTTTGTTGATTAAATAAAGAAGTATCCAGAAGAGACTACTAGTAAAATACTAGAAATTTAAAAGTTTATCAACATTGCACATTTCACAATGCCGCACACAAAACCCGCAAAACACTTTACTTTCATTTCTTACCTGAAATAATCAATATTCAAGCAATGTGAAATGTGTAGTCATAGCAGTAATATTTACAGCAGCCATTAATTAGCTCAATTGAAACTTTACAAAGCCTTTCACTGTTCTTTTTTTCACTAGTCTCTTTAACATTAAAAAAAATTATTACAGAAAAAGATTACCATAAGAAAGAAATAAACAATAGACAATACATAGATAAATGCAGTGGATACATGCATTAAACACAGAAATGTGAATAAAGAGGCGAATGTCTTCCTTTTTAGTGGAGTTATCATATTAATATAGATGAAATACCCCCAAATTTTGTGATAAACCACAAAAAGTGCTTCATAATTTGTGGTTAAGAATACTTTCTGAGGCAGCGAGTTCTCCGGGAGCTGCAGCGCTCCTGGGTC
>NW_004955434.1:15118044-15137580 GCF_000276665.1 Chinchilla lanigera
AAAAAAAAAAAAAAGAATACTTTCTGAAAGATAAACCCACCCTAAAATATAAGATGGATTCTATCCTCTTTGAAGACACAGAGCAAAGACCTGCTAGGTGTGCTAGATGTCTTCACTTAACACACATATGCCGCAGTCCGTCCGTTCCGCTTCCGCGTCTGTATCATACAGACGTACATAGAATCATAAGGGTACAACGGGATGATTATTGCAGCTATGGAGTAAAATTGGAGGCCATCTCATTGTTCATTCCGGAGAGAGTAAACAGCTCACTTGTTGGGGTTGATTAACACAGAGTGTTCCGCAGCAATAGAAACAACTTAGGAAAACAACCATGTCTTTATGTAGGACCGCGAAATACAAAGTTTAGAGAAAATCAAAGACATAAAAGCGTAATATAGGGGTGAAAAGGGTCATATGTGTCTAACACACATCAACACAAAACAACTAAAGCAAAACGCAAAACCTCAACATGTGTCTGTAAAAAACGATGTTCCTTGTTTATATTAGAATGATTTCCTAGGGAGGAAGGGAGAGAGCAGAGGGGAGTTGAAGTTGCACGTCTGCGTAAAAGGGAGTGAGGGAGAGAGGGAAGACAGAAAGAAGGGGCAGCGGAAGACAAGAAGAAAGGAAAGGAGGAAACAAGGGAGGAAGGAAAGAAGGAAAAATTTTTGGTATCTGGAATCAAACTCAGGACCTTGCCTTTGCCAGGCAGGTGTTTGTGCCTCTGGGTTATACCCCCAGCCCCAAGAAGGAAATGTTTGACTTGTGATTTTTAAAAGAAATATGATTATGACTACAATATATTTTATTAGGAATATTAGTAAAATAAGGAAAATGAATGAAATACCATATTCATGTCTCTTGGCAAATTTTTGAATTTAGTAAAAACAACAGCTTAAAACCCTTGAAGTTTCTCTGACATAGACAACTCAATATATTCATGAATAGTCATCTGCAATGAACGTTTTTTTAGTAAAGAGAAATACAGATTATAATAAATCAATAAATACAACATAAAAATGAGTACAATAGTCTTTTACCATCAGGACCTGAAGCATTATCTACTGGAAGTTACAAATTTGCGTTTATGTCCCTTTTTTAAAGACCCTTGAATCATTATTTCTGATTTAACCTGTCACTTCACTACCTCAATGTACACAATTTTACTTTCCAGAGTTAATTTTTAAGTTTTTTTTTAGAACTCAGAAGACTTATTATTTTCAATTTTTTATATAAAAGAAGTTTCACATCGGTGGTCAAAGTCCCTGAACAGTCCACTAAAATCCAAGTGGATGTGTCAGGGCAAGGAGAACACTCTCTGTTGGTGCAATTTTGCCAGCCTGCTATTTGTGAGAGCTCATGTAGTACAGTTAAGCACGGAAACATAATAAAAAACTGAAGCAATATTTCTTATTGCTGTTAAGAGGAGATTCTTCTTCAAGATGCAAAGTTGCCTGATGACCAGGATGAAAGCACTGTTTTCAAATAAACATAAAGTTTAGTCATTTATTATGCCCCTTAGTCATTTGCTAGGCAGCTGCCTACATATTGCTATATGTTTATAATGTTATTATGGTGAAAAGAATAGTTCACTTAAAATTAAGAGTTTTTTGCTTTCTTTGTGTTTGCTGTTTGTTAGTTCTATATGTCTGTTTTGTATAATACGGAATGTACTTAGAAATTATCTAGCTACTGAATAAACACTCTAGTTAAATCAGTCAGCTTTCCATTGCTGTGACAAAAGACTTGCACTAATCAATATAATAAGAAAACATTTATTTTGGCTCATTATTTAGAATTTGCTGTCTATGGTCACTGGGTTATTTGCTTTGGGGCCTGGAATGAGGCAGGAAATCATTCCAGGAGCACTTGATAGAAGAAACACCTTGTAAAACCTGAGAAGCAGAATACTGAGGAGGAGAAAGCAAGTGGCCAGCGGTCATGATGTTTTTTTGAAGGGTGTGCCTCCAGTCACCTAATTTCCTTCCACTTAGATGAATGTTTTATAGGTTCTACCATGCTCCTTTCATGCCAAGGACTAATCTTCTGCATGTGGGCCCTTGGAGTATATTTAAATTCCAAACCAAAACAGTGGTAAACTTAAGAATAGATGGGTTAAATCAGGAAAATTATTAAAATTTACAGTGGATATATATAAACTTAGCTTATTTTTAATACAAAAAAAGTATTGTAAGATAATTAGAGGGATGCAAATGTGATTGATTTAGCCTATTAGAATGTGACAAATCTGTATATGTGTAGGCATATTTTGTGTAGGCATACTGTATATGGAGTAGGCAGTTATTTATTCATTCTCTAACATTTTCCTCCTGAAATAATATAACTGTTTATATTATGCACAACATAAAATGTAAATCATCTTCATGAATCACCCACAATTCCTTAGAAAGAATGCATGCTATGTACATACACATAGAGATATTTGAAAGACCTGCAATTAAGATACTCTGCTGAATGTACCTAGAAATTTCCAATGAGAAATGACAGTAGATGTCACACTGGTTCAGCAAGTATTCTCATCATTTTAACAGACTGGCATGAATATCAATCCAGAGACTACGCTTTTGGTGAAATATTTGAGTATGCACCCAAGTATAAAAATCATAGCTAATGACATATTTATATTGCTTCAATATTAGGATAATTAGTAGAATCATTCATAATAAATAGGCCTACATTAAATGGTTATGTTTATGTCACAGGCATTAAATAGAACATAATGTAACAGCAGGCAATACATGAAGAAACTTTCATGCAAAAATTTACTAGTATTCAGAATTAATTTTCAGGCTTTCATATGTCTTACTATAAAGCTTTGAGTACCACAGATACATTAAGTAGATAACATTTAGACATGACTGGATTAAATGGTTTTTCAAAGGTTTAAAAGAAATTTACTGATCTTTTTAGTTGAAGAGTCTCAGGTATAACAGGAAAATATGCCTTTTACATAATGTGAAAATGATCCCCTTTTTGCATTGTTAAACAAATTCAGCAAGAATGGTTTTCATCCAAGGATAGCACAAACGATCATTTGTGGATTTGAATTTAGAATGAACAAACAATCCCTTTCTCTTATATTGTGAAAGGGCTCAAGTTCTGTTCTCCTGCTGTAATACATAGAGGTCGAATTCTACTTTAAGAAATAAGACAAAAATAAAATGTTGACAGAGATGATGTATTTAAACCAAATTTATACTTCCATAGGGTCTGCTTTGTTCAATGTTATATTGTTCACGCATAGCATGAACCAAGGCAAGTATGAATTATTAAATAAAATTTAGCTGTATAAATTTGTAAAATGCCTTCTGTAAATAACAGGATTCTAGCGAAGGAGAGATTTAGAGGTCATAATGAGTAACTTTTCAAGGCTACTTTGACAATGGAAATGTTTAATTTCCTTCAACATTTAAGTTTGAAATTTTAAAAGTGGACAATTGTAAATTTTAGGGAAAAGTGCTACAGTATGATAAAGGGGGCTGTGAATTAATGATGACATTCTAATGTCTTTAATTTTTCTGTATAGTTGGGAAAATCATTCTCAGTATGCTGAATGATAGGGAATATAAAACCAACCTGTGTGGTAAAGCTGGAGTCATGGACACCATCACAATTAAATTTTACTGCCTTTTTTTGGAGACAGGGTCTCACTGTGCATGCAAGCTTGCCTTGAAATCACTATGTAGCCCAGGCTGCCCTCGACCTCATAGTGATCCTCCTGCCTCAGTCTCCTGAGTGCTGGGATTACAGATATACACCATCGTACGAGGCCTGCCTACCTTTTAAGAATTCGTATGATACTGAAAAACTAAAGTGATATTTAGATTTTTTTCTATTCCATGAATTTTACTCTTCTGAAAAAGTTTTGTCCTCTAGAAAGAGACAGTAGAAAAGTTTATTCAGGGTGAGAGAGAAGGTATTTTTATCCTAGAGGAATTTAAGCATTCAATAATTAAGAAATTAAGAAAGAATGAATAATATTTAAATCCTAAATTGAATCTTGAATCTCACAATATTCTAAATTAGCAGGGTACTATTAGATCAGGACAATTACTGTTAATTTTTTCCCATTGTGTATAAAACATCTGTCTCCAGAGTCTTTCTGCTCATGAGTGTCCGTTATTTTCACTTGGTTAACATTATTACAGTCATACCTAGACTTGCTAGTGTTTAAACTATCATAACACTGGAATAGAGATATAAAGCTTGAAGTTTAGTTCTGTCAGGTCAAATAGACATTGCTAATAAAAATATTTATATTTCAAATAGATGTTCACAATAAATCCACTTCCTTCAGTGATTCATAATTTAGTCAGTCTGACATGAAATACTGATGCTGAAATGCAGAACAGAAAGTTCTGATTCTCTCAACTTTAAAATATCTAAATTAAATCTGCTTTGATCAGAAATGGACATGGAACACTAAGAATACTGCCCTGACTTAAAAGAGAATTTCCTTAAAATGGCTTCAAAAATACAAAAAGGTCTTATCAGTAACATGAAAGGAAAACAAGATCACTCCTGAAATTTTGCTTAGTGGGGACACAATCCACTTACAATTTCTAAAATGAAGTATAGGGAGAAAGGGACTGTAAATAATTTGGCAAACTTTGTGTATTTATTAATATTTAATAAATATACATATAAATATATATGTCTATTCCATATAAAGAGTTCACTGGAAAAAATGTACACACAGTTCAGGAAAACATAATAATTTTTTTCAACAAATGGTTTTACCTGTCTATAGAAGACCCTGGAGGATGTTGTATACTGCAGAAAACCCCTACACTGCCAACCTTTAGAGAAGAAATTGAAAATGCATGTGCAGCAATCTCAGTGGGCCCAGGTACCCAAGCAACAGTTCATTGTACTAATAAATGTCTGGAAGCTAATGACTGCAATTTGAGAACCCCTTGTCATGGTACAGGCCAAAGATAACTTGTATCAATCTCATGATGTCTCAATACATTTAGCATTAAAATATGGATATGAGTTTTTCTTTTCTTGAAATATATATACATTTTAACTTTCTCTTTCTCCTCTTCCTATCTATCATCTATCTATCTATCTATCTACTTACCTACTATTTGAGGAAACATATGTGCATATGTGGAAATATTACAGAATTAAATCTCTCCTTTTGCAGTCTTAACAGTGATATTTTCCTTTTAGCTTCAATTCCTATAATCCATTCATTTAATATTGAGTATTAAATAAGGACTTATTGATTGATGTTCTTTGAAATGGTTAAAGAATTCTGAGTAAACAGCAAAGGACAGAAATATGATGGTGTATAAAGAATAGAATAATTTGGCTGCATTAAAAATAAATGAAAACAACAAAAAACCCTAAAGATGAGCAATTTCTCAAGGACTCCTTTCCTCCTGGTAACTATCAGGTGAAAAACAGTGCTGCAGTTGGAATAAATGAGGCGGTCCAGGTTCTATGAGAAATGCCATCAGTTCTGTAGTGTAAAACAAGCCAATAAAACTAATCTATGAGGAGCTTTTTAGATTTTGATTAAATTGTAGATTGCAAGCATTTTCTGAAGTTTCTTTCTTTCTTTCTTTCTTTCTTTTTTTTTTTTTTGTAAAAATAACAATTGATTTCCCCTCTAACCAAGCAATTTAATCTATGGTACAAGTCACAAAGCCAGCTGTGGGACAGAGCATTTCCCTGCAGGGTCAGTGCGCTGAAAGCAGTGTACCTGCCACTAGGCTTCTAAAACAATCACTTGGCAAAGATAATTTTATTGGGCAGGAGTAAAGGTTAACAAGCTTTGTTAAGGCTCTTTAGAACCAGAATGTTCTAAGCACCACATTCATCTCTCCGTTCCTTCTGCTTTCAGTTTTGTTCATTTCTGTACTAAATGGAAATTGAAACAAATAGGTTGTAGTTACACACTTCATCACGCTGGTTCAAATATACATGTCTTTATGTACAATATATTATATGTAGTGTGTGCTCCCAAACACCATGCCATAAATTGGATATGAGTATGGGAGAAGCAGAGGATTTTAGACTTTAGGTTATACATGAAAAGAAAAGAAAAAGGAAAAGAAAAGAAAACCTAAACTGGAATTTCATTAATTAGACCTAATGGAGAAGCACTGGTTCGCATGTTTTGCCTTTCCCTGGGAAAGTGAAAGTAGTAAATGCTCTGGAAGCACACTGAGCTGGACTCTAAAGACAGTGCTTCTAATAGAAGCTTTTTCCCAGGCACTCCCATGAAGATGTTTCTCTCGTTCCTAGGACTTGAGACTTTTCAGAAGGACACTAAGTAATAGGTCTTAGAAATGAGAGGCCAGGGGGCTGGGGATTTGGCTCAGTGGCACATCGCCTGCCTGGTAAGAGCAAGGTAGTGAGTTCGATTCCCAGTACTGGAAAAAAAAAAAAAATGAGAGGCGAGGGAAAATGGACTAAAGCAATACTGATGAGAAGGTGAGGGAGGGGGCATGATGAGAGGAGGCATTCAGCATGAGCCTTGGATGGGACATGATATTCCGCAGTAACCAGCACTCCATGGGTGACCTCTGGCATAGCATTTTGGAAGATATGTAAATCCAATCCTCTGTGTTTCTGCTGGTAGCCAGCATCACTTTGTATCCACCCCACAAAAAAGTGTTGAATATTTTTTCCTCAACGCCGCAGTGTCAATCAAAAAATCCATGTGCCGTAGCACATCCAGAGCAACAGCCTCATGCTGAGGGCGACCTTCCACGAACTTCTACTGATTCACATCAAGAGTGCTGTTTTCCTTATTTGGAAATATAGAATAAATGACTCCTCAGAATGGTTTAGAGTAAATTATAGGGGTTTCTGTATGATACTGATAAAAATTAACATCATCATTATATGCTAAATTATCTAATACTTTAAATATTTCAGACATTGTTTCTCTCATTTTACTTGCACTGTCTTAATATATAACAAAGATAAATCCATGAAGAGGAAGTAAAAATAATTAGATGAAAGTCACATCTTTTATGAAATTCTCTCCCTCTAGCATATCATGTTCTGTAATACTGAGCAACATAATTACTCATATAATTAAAGGATGTAAATATAGGAAGGTAAAAGAAACCCATGTTCCTACATTTCAAACACAGTTCTTAATATCTAGATGTGTAAGTATGCATTATTATCCAAATTGCCTGTGTCTTGGGTGCAAGTACTGTACTTAGATGGCAAGTTCAAATATTATGGTCTACTGCATTATTTAGGTATTGAGTTGAAGATACCAATTAATGAGGTATCAAGAGATTAGCATGACTTGTTATCTGAATGTCTTGGATTGTTAAATTATTATATGGAGAGCTCAAAGAGCATGTCTCCTATATTTATTTGTACTTTAAAAAGTAATTCATAGATATGAGTAAAATACATAGCAATAAGA
Organism: Chinchilla lanigera; assembly: GCF_000276665.1. Lineage (NCBI taxonomy): Eukaryota > Metazoa > Chordata > Mammalia > Rodentia > Chinchillidae > Chinchilla > Chinchilla lanigera. The sequence goes on from NW_004955434.1 coordinate 15,125,468, forward strand.
TGTCAGTATTTAGTTATAAATACACATACATAATATTTTAAAATATATATTATTTTCTGTCTGTTAAAGTTATGCAGTGGAACCACTGTAGACTATTCCATTGCTAAACTTTCTATACTTTCCTTATTCATTTTCGTGGTCTTCAAAATTTTGTGTATGCTTCTGCCAAAAGTAATGTATTATTAATTATGTCACTATAAATATTTATTTCAGGGTTTTGTTTTCTTTGTGCCTGCTGCATTCTTTTCTGAAAATAGATTCCCGAAGTGGAACGGTAAGATAAAGTATGCCAAAGTTTTTCTGATTCCCTTTACAAAGTGCTGAGGAGGTTCTTCAAGAATGTGCTAATTTACATTTACATGTTTAGTTCTGACCGTTCTCTGTCAGTGTGGCCTGGTCTCTGTAATGTTTCAAACCATGTTTTGTAAGACAATCTCTGCCTTGAGTTTGTTTTTGTATCTTTTGACTTATGATCAGTTATGTTTCTACTTCATCCTGCGTAGAGTTGTTATATTTATTTTTATCTTTTATTATTTTAAATGAAATTTTTGAGTTTTCATTAGTATCAAATTCTTATATTACTTAGTATGGGAGTCAGCAAATTCAAAATTATTCACTAAGAAATATTTTAAAACATGAATCTGGATCTATTTTCTAATGTTTAATAAAGCTCAAATGTTTGTCAGTGAGTAGTGTAGATGATTATCTTTCATGAAATTGTTATTTGATTCCAATCTCTTTTCATGGAAGTGAAGAATATTTTTTGATACTTGGTGAAACCCATTTAAATAAATGATAGTGCAGTGTCATGAACTCTCAAATAATTTTAATTCATCCATGTTTTTATACCTTAGATAAAATGTAAAGAGTGAAGCAAGGTAAAAGAATTTTTTTTTTTTTTTTTCAGGTACCAGGAATCAAACTCACAACCTCGCGCTTGTCAGACAGGCCCTGTGCCACTGAGCTAAATCCCCAGCCCCCAGGTAAAAGAATTTAATCTATTGTAAAAAGAGCAATAACTAAAAGAAACATTATTTTTATTCATGTACGTTTATTCATAACATAGAGCTCCTCACAATTTTATATGTTTTTAGAGTTTTTTTATTTAAATATTTCACAAATTCTTGATAATATAAATTTAGGATTTTTATGCTAATGAAAACGTATTTACTAGAGCTGCTTAATATAAAATATTTATTAAACTGTATCACATGAATTTTGAATAATATGTAACACTGACTTTAATTGAAGATGAATGATCAAAATAATTTCAGATATTGTATTTGCTATTAACATAATATACATTCAGCTTCATTATTTAAAGTATTTATTCCATAGAGATTACTTAAACTTGTACAATAAATTATCAAGTTAATGAGATCCCCAAAGTTTGATGAGGGGCTGGAGATTTAGCTCAGCGGCACAGAGCCTGCCTGGCAAGCATGAGGTGGTGAGTTCGATTCTCAGTACCAGAAAAAAAAAAAAAAAAAAAAAAAGTTTGAGATTTAAAAATAAACTGAATTGTCCCAACATTTCCTGAGAGGGTATCTCTTTTCCTATCTTAGTTACTTTTATCCGATTTAACAAAGATGTTACTTTAAAAATTGTTATCGCAAATTATCCCTCCATGCATATTTCAAATCATCTTTCTTTGACACTGATTGGTGGACAACGTTGTCTTTATAAGCCATTCAGAAGTTACTCCATGGCATACTCTGCAATTAATTAGAATCAAGTAATAATGAAATGCAATTAACTCAATGTCTACACGTTAGAAAAATCAGTTCATGAAAAAGAAATAAAAGGATAAAGTGTGATAGAGAAATACATTTTCCTCTAGGAAGGAATGTTAGCCAGAGCAGTCCTCTGCCTGCCCCCGTCCATCAATCTTTATTTTCTTCAGTCATTTTAATTAACACGTTAATAAATTCCATGATAGATTTAATATCAAATGCCAACTGCAAACTGCAGACTGAAATAAAATCTCACACAGCAAATTCATTACTTGCAAGGTATCATTATTGCCTCGTCAACCATAACTTGCTCTTTTCCTCTCACTCTAAAGGAAAGGTTGCTATTCGTGAGAAGATTTAAGTTTTATCTCCTACATATTAAACAGAACTAATGATCGATTTGCTTAGGAACCATACATTAGCTCCATTTTACCCATTCACCGGGTAAAGGGTAGACATTACTCGGTCACCGTGATAGATTTGAATGCAGACAAAAGCATCAATCAGTGTCGGCAGCTGATTAGTTGTTCGTGTCTTTGACAGGCTTTTCCATCTCACTGAATGAAAGCCAGCTGATTGCTCTCGCTTCTCTCCAGAGCCAGGGCCTCCCAACCTCACTATATTACACAGCTAATGCTGAGAGTGGAAAGTTCTCTGCGTCAGTCAACAGTGAATCTCTCCCTCTTGTGTATCTTTACATCCAAGCGGGTCCCATAATTCAAATCACACAGTATGTGGAATGTGAACCTTTACGAAGCAGTGAGTAGAAATGGGTGAAAATAGTTGTATTTTAATAATAACATCTGTTCATGTTAAGGCAGAGAAATGACATGGAATGTACTTCCTTGCATGACATGATAAATATTGGATATATGAGATTAAGAGAGTTGTTAGTTGAGAAATAAAATACTGTAATAGGAGGAAAATATTCCCCTTGAGATGAATTCAGGTTCTGAAAGTACAATAGTGATTAGCACTAAAATGATCATTAAACTGATGTTCATTTCCTCTTAAAGTTTGCTCAGGACAAACTTTTATTACTAAACTATGCATTCAGACTCCATTATGCACACTGCAGCTTATCTGTGAGCTCAGCGAGCAGATGGAGGGAATTCACTTGCAGAAATATTTGAACACGTAAAAGAAGATATGAATTTTGTCTTTCTCGATACCCGACACTATCTGCCATATGTGCAGCCCTTTGGTTAAACACAAAGTCAGGGCACACAGATCATCTGGAAGCAGAAGGAAATATTTCTTACTTAACATAACTTTTATTTATATATGGAGGTCAAAACGAATGTATCAAGTATTAAAAATTTATATGTTGTGAATATACGCTTATACTGTGTACATTATAAGTGTATATTGCATATAATATATGCTAATGTATGCTATAAATGACATGTATTGATTAAAGAAATGCTATTCCATGTTCTTCCTTTCCTTTTTTTCTCTTTAGGTCTCTATTTTTACTCATAATATATGAAGTTCTTCCATAATGAACATGGATATTTATTGTCTAATATTCAATCAGTCTTCAATATATTATCATGCCATTCAAAGTTTTACTCAGTAGCATATAACAAAAGTGGAATTTGATAGTAAGTGTAGAACTATGAATTTTTATTTATTTTTTTGTTTTTGTTTTTGTTTTTCTTCCAGTACCAGAAATCGAACTCATGACCTTACGCTTGCCAGGCTTGTGCTTTGCCACTGAGCTAAATCCCCAGACCCTGAACTTTTAAATACTGTAAAACTGTCTTGATTTTAAATCAATTTAATTTAAAATACATTTAAATTTTGTACACTTAAATATTAATTATATGTGCAAATATTATTTATAAATATGATCACAAAAGAGTTCTTACCTTTCAAATATTTAAATAAATATATATTTGACAAATTTTACTAAGAATAGACTATTTCTGAAAAATCATGAAGCATTTGTATTGAAAATGTGAAGAGAGGACTCAAAGTTTGTGAACAGAAGGACACAACAATGATCCCTGGTTAACTGAGATGATGTCTTTCCAGACTGAGTGTTTCACACAGAATATATAATGTAACAAGAGACTGATAAAAAGTAAGTATCATAGATTAATATTACAATCTGCAAAAATTTATGGAAATGAATAAACAGCTCTGGAGGGAAGAAAATACTCGCAAAACACATGAAATAAAATAGTATCAGAAATATGCAAAGAAATTATCGTGGCTCAACCTTTGAAAATAACAGTATCAAGTAATAAATTAGGGATCTAAATCACACTTCAATAAAGTTATCGATTAAACTTACTTTCATTCAAAAAATAGCATGCAAATATTTATAGCAACTTTGTTGTAACTAATAAATGAAAAGAGCTAAGATGTCGCTTTAGAGGTAAATAGATAACTATTTTATATTCCTATTATGGAATTCATTTCAAAAATTAAAAAAGAGCATGCTAATGGGGCATACAAAGACATAGACAAATTGTAAATGATTATTAATTCGTGAATAAATCTGAAAAGGCAACATACTCCATGTGTATGGCATTATGAAAAAGATTAAACTATTAAGAAAATTTTATATGTAAAAGGATCAACTATTTCCAAAAGGTCACTATTTGTTATATAGACAAAATGGGAGAGATTTGGAGAGGTGGAGAAATTATTCTGTTCAAAAAATAATAGTAGATACATAATACTAAACATTTGTCAAAGCCTACAGAATCTGAAAGTACAAAATGTACTTTAATGTTTGCCAATTTTAAAAAGATCATTTAATTGGTCAAGTGAACCCACAAAGGAATTCAGAAAATGACCAAAAAATCCTGTACAGTACAAAAGCATGAAACAACCTTGAGAAAGCAAACTAGAAAGGTGCTGACCAAAGCAACATAGGAAAGTGTAGCTTCTCATGCCTCTATCTGTTTTCATGAGAAACCACTTTGAAGATATCAGTATGTAGTACAACAAGCGTTGTTAATTTCCTACCACTTTCTTTGTAACTAAGTATTGTCTGTACTGTTCTTTGCTATTTTGTAAAACGTTGTCTGTCTGTTAATGTTTTCCTCCTTTTATTTTAAAAATAAAAACAAAAGACTGAAGGCAGAAAGAATCACAATTCAAAAAGTTGTTTCCCAAGGGTGCATAGATAAGCAGCTGTAAAACTGCTAGAATTAAACAGCTAAATAAAGGGAGGGCAGAACCTGAAATTCTCACTGGTCCACTTGATAATGAGTGAGCTGGAGACATCAGCATTACCTCAGCTTATCACAAATACAAACGATCATGTGTTAGTGCTCACAAATAAATAGCATACATGAGGTGATTTTCTGGCTTTGTCAAGTGAGTTGTTAAAAGCAGTGACACAGCAGTATCTACTAAAATACCTAATATGTGAGTATTGGTTTCCAGTACCATTTATCATTAAAATATATCATTGCTCCTTGGCTGATTTAATACTGAGTAAAAAGTACACAAGACGATCCAGAAATGTCACATCATACAAGATGAGACAAAGTATTAAAAAAGAAACAAAAAAAAGGAAGAAGGAACAGAAGGAAGGAAAAGAAAAGCATCTGTATGACCAAAGGCAAACAGGAAGGAAGGAACAGCAGGGAAGAAAAAAAAAACAATAATTCCCAGATCTGCCAGCGAGTTCCATTCCAGGAGGATTGTTCCTCAGTCAGACTGCTTCAAAAGCCAACAAAGTGCTTGCTGTCAAGGACACCCATTTGTAACACAAATGTCTGTGAGTTGGGGACTTCATGTAGTCACATCACATATACACACAACAATGGAGATATGTGAACGGGACGTCAGAGACCAGCTGACCTGCCTCCCAGTGGTTACACATGAAACAATCCGAACAGCACAATGAACAATATCGAATTAGACCAGCATATAAAATAAGTATTCATGAGTCAGTAACAACATAAAGGACTAAGTAAATGAGAACATATATATATATATATTCATAATTGGGAACATAACACCTCCACTCCTTAAATGTGGGTTTTCAGTCTCTTGAAAGAGTACATGGAGTTGAACAGGAGATAAAAAGCAAAGCCTTTCAAACTTTATATCAGGCCAGTAACCAAGCTGAACATCAACAGAAAAGTTTTGTGGCTAGAACACTATACACGCTTCATGTTATGCAGTGAGCATGGACCTAAGCATTGTAATCTTGGTTCAAGAACCTCCTAACTTCAGTGTAACTATTAGTACCATACTGTACCATGTGATAGCTCAAATTCATACTCACAATGTACAATTGATTTGATCCTTCAAATTTTTATGTGTTTTCTTCTCTCTCAGATGTTTTTCTACATTCGAGTCTTCCTACCCAGCTTTTGCTTTTTTTTAGATAAACATATGTATTTATTCATTTTTGCATTTACTAGTACATGTTTGCAGTACATAATGGCTACATTCCCTGTAAGGGACTGGTACATGGACATAATTTGTTTCAATTCTCTTTTTTTTTCACCCCCTGCCTCCAGCATTCTTTTCTACATCAGAGGCAATCATTCTTTTATAAGACCTTCAGAGTTAATTATTATACACACAGATTGAAAACCAGACTAACAGACCAAGGAACACATACAATATGGAAGATTATATTCAGTTTTTCTATGAATTTCCTGCTTAGACATTTGTAACTATCTCCATTTTAGTTTATATTAACCACTGATTTTGTTTTCTTAATAGTATTGGTAGTGTTATAAATTATAGGGAAGTTGTTATTAATTATCTGAGCAATTGATAGAGTAGGTACCTGCACTGTATTTACTCTTTGCCAGGAACTGCATTAGTTGCTTTGCATATATTAATTTCTGACTTGCCATAAACTTGTGGGTTGGATATTGACAGTTTCCTCAATCTGCATAAAGAAACCAAAGTCAAGTTTCTTGGAAGCTTCAAAATCATTATTTTAATTCAGTCAATCTGGTTCCAAAATCTAAGTTTTTAAACTTTTATGTTAAAGATAGAAGAATGAAACTTATTAACAGACACACAGACGTTTACAAAACAACACAAAAACAATGCAAGCAATACATATTTTCAGACAAGATGATAGGAAATTAACAATGGTGGTTGTATTACATATTGATATGTTCAAATTGGTTACTCAGATAAACAAATATAGACATGCAAGATTGATCAAACAATTAATATTACCTGTTCCTTTCAATAAAGTAATAGAAATCAGTAGAACAACTATCTTAGCTATCCTGTGTATACCTATATACATATTTTTCCTTTTTCTTTCTTTTTTCTTTTCCCTCATTCCAGTTGTTCCTTACTTTGAGAAATTACTTTCCCTTTCATAATGTCTATTTTAGATTTTAGATTTTAGTCAGGAAGTAAGGAAGATAAATTCTAGGCTTTTATAATTAAATAGTCACAACTAGAGACCATACTCATAAGTGAAATAAATCAGACCCACATGTGTAAACACCATATTGTCCCACGAGTGTAATAAAGAGAGAGTCCAAAATCCAAGTTCTTAACATGACCCTAATGACATTGTGGGTGTGGCGCAGTGTATTTAAACAGTAGTCTTTAACTACTCCTCTTTCCAAGGATGATGCTAAGTGGAGCAAGACAGGAAGTTTTCTGACATGAAAAGAATTCATGTGCAGCTTGAAGCTAACATAGATTATGAACTCCCTACCTCAAAGAAGTTGGAGATGCCTCCCCATTCTCCAAAGCATTGTGTCAACTGTACAGTATGGACATAAAGCTGAAGAGATTCATTGCAAACTAATTCCAGGTTAATTTTTTAAAATAAGGGTCAACATACCTGTAGATAACCTTCATGTAAGAGAAAATATCTTCCTAAAATTAGCCAATATAGACTTGAAACACAATTGCATCAGTCACATTAGCCAAATGTTAAGTCTAACCTATAATTTGTTGTAATGACCACAGTTGGAATGTCACTAGGAGGTCAAGTTGTGCTACCAGGTAGAAAATAACATGAGTATAGCCAAGTTTAAAAAACAGAGTAGTATTGTGTAGGGGAGAGATCTGAGGTAGCCAGGAACAGACTGTGCCTAGCAGGCTCAAGTGGAATAACGCTGGAAGAGCGGATGCCTGAGAGCCCACGTCGGGCAGTGCATCGGTCCCCTGAGGCTGTACGTCTGCCCCACATGCGGCTGACTGAACGCACCTCACTTCTGACTGCGGTGACAGGCCTCCTCCCTCCTGAAGTCTGAGCTACTGTACAGAATCTTGGAATTTCGCCTGAGGCAGCCGAGGAAATCTACGCTCTCACGAGGGAATCAATCCAACACTAGCTGTGAGGGCACTTTTCCTTAATTAAGGACGTGCTCCCAGCCTGAGGACCATTCCTGTGCAGCCAGGCGGGGTTCACAGAAGCTATGTGAGGGCTTGAAGGAATACAAAGCAGGAAAGTGAACATTTCCTTGCAAAGAGTTGCATGAGCAAAAACAACACAAAGTAAATAGAAGAGAATTTTCACAGCATTCTGCCATATCTACAGTTACCTAAATTTTTCTTCTTATCAAATAGTTTTATTCAAAATTGTTATCATATTTTGGACTTTTTCCACCATTATATCTCTAATTGTTTCTGCGTTTTCTATTTTCCCACGGGCTAATTTCATGTGCAGTGTCTTGGGTCACTTCATATTGTGATTGGACACTGCTTTCTGTACCTTTACAGTCTCTTTTAGATATGTTTAATTTGGATCAGGAGGTCCAGTTCAGGAGGCCACACCTCCTGAAGGTGGCTCTGCTTCCACTGTCACCAGTGTGAGGACCAAGCTTGTGCAGGACACGTTCAGTCCGCGGCATTATGATTGTGTCCACAGTCTTAAACATACGCCCTATGTTTCTAGTAACTCCTAATACCTCCGGAGCATTTCTGTCATCAGTGCCATTTCTTTCATTTTCTGATCCTTTATCTTTTGCTTTCCTTGGCTGTGGATGTGTTTTCTTCTGGGTTCTCAACACCCCCACACTTTGGGCATGGCATAGTGTTTTTTCCCCCTCTCAGGATCTCAGTGTCAGTACTGTTTGTGTGTGTGAGTGTGTGTGTGTGTGTGTGTGTGTGTGTGTGTGTGTGTGCATGCCTGCATATGTTTATGTGTGTTTTGATTATGTCCTAGATGTTGAGTATTCTGTCCCAGCCCCAAGATAGTGACTAAGACATGGGCAGACCTCGATGGTTATCGCCATTCATGAATCTCTGAGTGCTCTGTTTCCAGTTGTCTGAAACCACTTTCTCATGTATTAGGGCCAGTGTTTTAATCATTTAAGGCAGAATTTGGAAGTCAATTCATTCTATTTCCTTGTAGCTTAATGCAGTGATATTAAGCATAGCAGTGCACATACAACTATGGAAAATTTTACATTTCCATCTATATCGATCTACATCCATATCTGTATAATCTGTAGCTATATGTATGTACCTAAATGTCTATCTTTTATTCATTGGTGAGGTAATAGGTTTCCTTGGTTCCTGTGAACAAAATTCCAAAGTATTGTGACTGACTTTCACAATCATTAAAGATATGTGTTTTGTAAAGTGATTATTATCAAACCTTTATTCTATAAAATATATATTGGAAGACATAATAAGATTGAGTTCATTTTACTCAAAATGATATACATGTAAAACTGCTTTTGGACTCAGTCACAATCTGACTGAAACTTGAAAAATTATTCAGAAATATGTTGTCAAGTTTGTACAGAAAACATATGTACATATACTCTAAAGTAAAGCAAAAAAACAAAACAACAACAAAAAAAAACCTCTATTTTGCTCTAATTATTTTCCATGTTTCAGAAAGGCTGCTCTGAGTTAGGAAATGCACTTTTATTTTTACTTTGGCTTTCTAAATTTTCCAGTCACATAGGCAAGCCATTTCCTATGTGGCGTATCCTAAATATATTTAATACCATTTTCTTATTTTGTGCTATTTCATAGTGCACTATAAATGATTGCGATGTTACTGAATCCCAAAATTAGATTTTCTCTGCCCTAAAGAAGAATAATTCCATCTGACACTAAGTTTTCATTCAGTAAATATGTCTGCAATGTATTCTTTTGCAGCAATTACTTCATTGTTTGGGGAAGCAAACTTCAAATTTATTTCAGGAGAAAGTATTTTTAAGAACTCTGTATATCTCAACATGAGTCTGGAAATATATTAAAGAAACAATGAATTGGAGTTAACTCAAATTAAGTAAATTAACTAACAGAACTAGAATAAGCAGCAGTTAATAAGACTATAATCATGGATGTTTTAAATTTAACTGTAAATATAAGCATGTAAGTGAACTGGAGCTATTAAATTTGTGACCATTTGTCACTGTAGGAAATTTGTATAACTTAGAAAATCAAAGTGGCTAAATTGTACTGAAACATCAAGTAATCCTCTGGTCTGTGCAGAAAAATGTGAAGTGGTTTGATTGTTTCCTCCTAGAGATTAGTAACTTGACAACAATAAAATGTGAGGGATTCGTAATATTGGGTCAACAGTTCTTGAAATCGAAGGGCAACAAATGTCAAAATAGTAGTAAATATTTATTACATACCCAGTATGTAAGACATTGTGGAAGAGATTGATGGATTTGTTTTTGTCCAGGGTGCGAATCCGTGTCTTTTAATTGCAGAGGTGAGTCTATTAACGTTGAGAGATATTACCAAAATGTATGGGTTATTTACTATCAGTGATTTCTTTATTTGTTGGTGAACACTTGTTTTACTTTTCCTGGTATTTTATGTTACTGTTTATCTATTGACTTCACTAGTTTCCTCTATGTTTAGCTGTGTATGCTTCTTTACTATTTTTATGTTTTTTTAGTTTTTTATTTTAAAAATTAAAAAAAACTAACAAAACAATAATAAAGACAAAATCAGAACACACAAAAATAACAAAAATGATACATAACCTCAAAACAAACTGATAGGAATTAACAATGTTTGCTACATTACATACTGTTCTCTTCAACAAAGTTGCTCAGACATAAGACGTAAGATTGATCAAACAATTGAAGACAGTTACAAAACAGTAAGAAAAACATAATAAAAATAATGCAGAATTTCAAAACAAGATGATAGGAAATTAATAATGGTTGCTATACTGCATATTGTTATTTTCAAAGTAGGTGCTTAGATTACCAGATACATAGGCATGGACGTTTTATCAAACAATATAAATACTAACTTTCAAAGCTAGCTATGTTGTATGTAGATCCCCCATCGCAGTTATTCTTTCCTTTTTGAGCCGTTTCTTTCCCTTTCACAATGTTTCATTATTTTTGTAGACAATATTCTTAAACAATCTTACATATTTTCTCAATAGCCGGTTTGTAGATGAGTATATATCTTTTGAGGTTTTTTTAGTTTTTTTCATGGAAATACCTTACTTCTCCATCCTGTTTTAAGGATAGCTTGGCCTGATAAGTTGATCTGGGCTGTAAATTATTTGTTCACAAGGCTTGAAATATTTTACTCCAACCTCCTCTAGCCTTTAAGGTTTGTAGGTTTTTTTTTTTTTGGTACCAGGAATCGAACTCATGACCTTGTGCTTGCCAGGCAGGTACTACGCCTCTGAGCTATGTCCCCAGGGTTTGTATTCTAAAGTCTGTCATGATTCTAATTGGTTTACCTTCATATGTCATTGTTTTTCTTTGACTGCTTTTAATTTTTTTCTGTTGTGGAATATAATAAGCATCTGTATTATTTTTTGTTCTATATATGTTGCTTACTTTTATTCTAAAGTCTTTCCTTATATTTGAGAAATTTTCTTCTATGATTTCTGTAAACATGTTAGTAAATTTATCCTTGCTACCTTCTAGTTTTTCTGTAAATACCATTAGCCTTAAATTGGTCTTCTTGTCATCTAGTAACTCCTGGATAATTTTCTTCATTTCTTTTTGGCTTCTTGGATCTCTTTTTCATAATTCACTACATTTTTCTCAGTATCAGAATCCTGTCTTTACACTGATCATTTCTGCAGTTTACAAATTCTATCAGATTTTTTATTTCAGGTATTTCTTTCTGACATCTTTTCAAGCATTCCATATACTGGTTGAATTTGTCATTCAAATATGAACTGTTTTGGTAAGTTCATCGAAATTTTTATCTGTTTCCCTAAAATTCACTGAGGACATATTGAGTGAAATTACTTTAAACTTTTGGTTCATTTTCTTCTTCATGAACTCCCCTATTTTCTTCATCCTTCCTATGAACTTTTCATAGACTTCTGCTTCTTGTGACTTGTTTTCTTCTCCCTTTGTGACCCTTGTTCTGCATTAAGAGAGTTGGGAGAATTTAGCATCTTCTGTTCCCTCACTTTCCCACACTCCTATATGTATCTATGTTTTTTTGCATCTGTCTCTCTCCCATAATATATAT